>NC_137658.1:26448051-26815551 GCF_963422515.1 Blennius ocellaris
AATAATTCAAATAATGCATTACAATACAGTTTGTTGTCCGCACAGAGAAATAGCTAGACTATTTCTGCACAAAATAGAATTGCACATGAAAACTAGAAAACTGATAATGACAAGGGTTGTGAAACATGGCCTGCAGGTCAAACGCGACCCGCAAGAGGCTCCAAGCCCACCAAACCACCATCAAATTGTAGATGTTTCAAAGAAAACCAAGATTTTTAAAAAAAACATATTTCTTATGGATCACAGACAAAACAACACACTGAGACCTGAGCTGAGATATCAGTGATGCTGCAATGAAAGAGAGCAAAGCAGCATTAGCCTCTAAGCCATGCTGTCAGGGGGAGTTTGTAAAAACATGCATAATACAACAGCTATAGGAGCTGTAGTTCAACATTTCACTGTATTTTGCAGCAGAAGGTATATTTAAAATAGATTTTATATTGACATCGGGGTGGTTTCCTGGAGTAATTGTTTGGTTTTGGGAAAATATTAACATTTTCATCACATATACTGTGTGCTGCAACAAGGAAAAATGGCACTATTATGCAGATATGGCCCACCCAAGAAGAAATTGTGTTGTATCTGGACCCTGAACTAAAAGGTGTTTGACCCCCTGCTTTACAACAAAACTATTAACTGTATTTAATTGCACTAAAAATGTAAACTGCAGCTGACGTGAAAACCGGTGGGTTTGTCTTCGAGAGGTGATAGGTTAAACAGCTATTCTTACCAAATGAAATTAAGTCTTAAACTTCGGAATCTTCTCCAGAGAGCAGGAGCTCGCACCCAGATCTGCTCAATGTCTCTGTGACTTCCTGTCAGCAAACAGCCAGGCCCATTCAGACTCTTATCAGCCTGTGAACTTTGGCCAGAAATCACAGGAAGTAAAGACCTGACAGCTCGTCACTGCATTTTCTGTCTGCTGCCGGCCGCTGGGGTGGCGGTGTCCAGGCCTGATGGCCTCAGGCTCCAGGGTGTTGCTGCAGGACCCCCCCCCCCCCTCCAACTACACTCAGTGGACAAACCACACACACACACACACACACACACACACACACACACACACACACACACACACACACACACACACACACACACACACACATCAATGAGATATGCTGCTGATGTTTCTTGATTTCTGCCATCATTTGCTCAACCATCAAAATCATGTTCTTCTTTTGTTGCTTCTTTGTTAATTTCAGCTCCTGCTTGAAAATCATGTTACTGTCTAGATAGAGCTGCTCAGGTTGGTTTAATCTAGAAAATCATGTTACTGTCTAGATAGAGCTGCTCAGGTTGGTTTAATCTAGAAAATCATGTTACTGTCTAGATAGAGCTGCTCAGGCTGGTTTAATCTTATAACAGTTGGAAAATATATGGATATATGATAAACTGGAATATATGATAACTGTAAATAGTATATGTAGCACTAACAAGGGTATTGTATGTTGTCCCCCGACCCATCCCCCTACCCCCACTCTCTCTCTCTCTCTCCTCTCAATCTTCTCTCTCTTTGAGCCCCCCACCACCCCCGGTTGTGTAACGCAGCCATGCCAACTTCTAATAAAGGCAGCAACATGGGGAGACTCTTAGTCTCTTCCTGTTGCAAGAGCAAAAAGTGTTCTGACATCAGAAGGCTCTCAGTCACATCATATTGTCTGCCCAAGCTGCTGAACAGGACAAGGGGAAATAAAAAATAAAAAAAGCCCTGACAGCTCATTTTAAACATAATTTTTTCACAATGAGCCAGAATTCTCTGCCTTGGTGGTTCCCCAGTTATTGTTGTGCAACTCCCCTTTCAAACCACCAGAACCCACTGCTCTTGATCCGCTAGATCCAATATGCACATTCTTTCAATCGAGAGTCATTCCTACAAAATGTCCAAAAGATGCTGGAGTTCCAGTGATGCAAGTTTGATGCAGTGCTATTTCCACTATTTGGTTAGATTTGTCAGCAAGTAAATATTTCCCTGTATATTATTCATCGGTCTTCAAACAAATTCAGTTGAGACGGACCTGCAGGCTGTCGTGTTAACATAGTGATTTTGTTATCTATTAATTCTAACTGGGTAGAATTTGGTCTCCTTTAACAACTCAATAATCACACGAAAAGCCTGGTATTATGAAGCCTTTTAATTAAACTGCTTCATTTTAAAACCATCTATGTTCATAAAGTGGATCTTGTTCAACCCAATTTATTCACAAGTTTCAACTTCATTTATTAGTGGTGCCACGAATGAATGCAAATTATTTCTGCTGCTTCTACTGAGCGTCCGCTCCTGGACTGTGCCTGTTACCGCCCTCCAGAGGCACCGTGGCAGGTGGGACGTCCATAAAGACTCACCAAGCTCATAAAATACGATATTAAACAGGATCTGAATCACCAAAGATTGAATTTTCTTCAATCTAAAGATGGAATAAAAGGGCGAAGAAGATGTTGATGAGAAAGAAGATAGACATGATGAAAACATGACACCACCGGAGATAAAAAGTGAGAGAAAATATTTGTGGATCGAGGACAGTGAAGCATGTATTGTTATACATTATACACAATGAAAGGGATGGGTCAGAAAGAAATAAGTAAAGGGGACATAAATAGATTCAATGACACACACCACCTTGCTTGTTCACGTTTTGTGAGGAAGTTATGAAATACATCATGTAAACCTTGCAATGCAACCAATACATATGATTTTGAAAGGCTTATAATAGCTTATAATTTAAAAGTTAAAGTCACCCCTCAGTTAATGCTATTTATTGCTTATCATCTTAAAACATTCAGTCAAAGTGTCCTACCTGTGTCAGGCAAAGAGTGAAGCATAAGGTTTCTGTTAATTGCATGAGTCTCACTGTTAATGCATGAGAAGTGACAGCTCTGCTTTGCTCTGCTTTTAAAGACGGTTGACGTTTTTTGGTCCATCTGCTCGTGGAGTACCTTTAATCTCTAGGATTTTACCCCCCCGTGGGACCAATACTTCAGCAAGAGGCAGGATGTGGAGACAGGAGAGGAAGGAGGTCTTCCCTTGTCGCACCCTTGGTATATTGAGCCTTTTTATTGTGAATGTTCCCGAATGGCTTGTTTTCTGTCACATCCATTCATTCTATTAAATAAACCGAAGCTATCACAGTGACAATTAACTTATTAAGATACAACACATAATCATTCTTTGTTACCATGTGTCTCTCCTCAAAAGAATGATGCCATAGGAAGAAGGATGCATCTAACATTTTACATTTGTATTTTCTTTTTGGTGAAAAAACTAGACGAGTTTCCATGACAGTCTTTTGTTTTCAATCTGTAACAATCTGCATTAATGTTCACTGTGTGTTCTGTGCCATTTATGCACATTACCTCCTCCCTTTCTTATTTGCCATTACCAGTGTGAAGGTTATTTTATTAGCGATACTATGATCACGGCTTATGTGTAATGCTCAGATGATGAGAAACTCAACGTTGATTCCAGGACGAGTTGGTTCTGCTATCAGCCCGACACGTGACGGCAGCGCTACAGATTAGGACACAGCTACCCCAGAAAACAGCACACACCCACACAGCTTTCATGCGTTTAGGGTGCAGGGCTGCATATTTCATTTGGGTATCTGTACTTAATATATAGGTAAACTTAAGTAAGTTGTTTCAACCTTATTTGGGAATATTGTGAATAGTTAGTGTGATAGTTACTCTCTACTTTAAGGTAAGTACAGTAATTGCACATAAGATTCCGATTCTCCCATTAAAGTCAGTGGCAATTACACTGATTTGTAGGAAGAAGATGCTCTAAAATCTGGGTCTGGGCAGTTCTTGAAATAAATAATGCTACTTTAATTTCCTATGGGCATGGATGTGTTGGTCATTGTGTGTCTCCAGCCAGTGATGGACGTACAACCTGTCTAGGAAGCGCCCTGCGACCATGCGGTGGATATACTATTGAAGATGCATGAGCAATACAAAGAGATAAAGAAAACATTGAGTATTTTGGTCCCGTAAAGGTACATTTAAATTGTGAATGGCTTCCCAGTACTGTGGATTCAGATGACTTTCATGTTTCTGTCAACATTAACCATCGCTTTTGTAAACAAGAGTTTGATGAAATTACAAGACAACAATGATGGTCTTCTTAAAT
This sequence comes from Blennius ocellaris, assembly GCF_963422515.1. Taxonomy (NCBI): domain Eukaryota; kingdom Metazoa; phylum Chordata; class Actinopteri; order Blenniiformes; family Blenniidae; genus Blennius; species Blennius ocellaris. Next base: position 26,452,175 of record NC_137658.1, read on the forward strand.
ATAGCAATAGTACTTATACACAGTAAAACAAAATCATGAACTGGTTACTGATTAATCTATGTGTATTGTACAAATTTTTGTCTTTTTGAGTTCATGTTCAACTTGGCACGTATTTCCTGGACACCATTCTGATGGAGCCCTCGGTAGGATTTAACCTTTAGAGCCACACTGCTCCGATTACCATTGTTAATTTAATCAGCTATTTCCATTAAATTTCCATTGCTACTACTGTCTTTTTTTAATATTTTTTTTTTTATAATCCCCTGTCTAAATTGTTTTGAGCAGCTGCTGTAGCTCCGAATGCCACTCACAAAATGAAAGAGTATTACTCTGCTTTGTCAATTTTCCCCCTGTTGAAAGTTCACCCTTTGTCTCTTGTCCTCAAACTCTTGGTTTGACCCTGTGAGAGACGGAGGTGTGGCTGGAGGCAAAACAATCAACTTGGTCTCTGAGAGCTCTCCTGAAACTCATTTGAGATGATTTTCCATCCACACTTACTTTGTTTCTCAGTGAAATACAACACATTAAAGAGGCTAAAGGCCCGGCTTGCTGCTATATACCTCCCCGCCTTAAGCAGTTCCACTGCAGCAGCCAGTAATAAAGTTTCTTCATCAAGGCCTAATCAATGGTGTTTAAAGGAGGTGAAGGTTGCCTGCGTTTTCGTCGCTGCACCAACATTCATTCACTTCAGCTGGAAAATTCAAAGAAGTAGATTTCAGTCAGTAGATGAGAGCAGAAATAGATGCCTCTTTTTCTAATCGCTCTTCTCCTGCTGCCTCAGACGTGTATTATGCCGTTAGAAGTGCATTTCTTCATAGCATGATGTAGCACTGAGTGCAGTACTACTACCTGCATGTAGTACTGCAGCGGCGTGAGCACGGTCAGAGCTGCAGGCTCCCTTGGAAAAGTCCATTTTAGTTGGAAAAAAGAGGCTTCAATTATGTTGGAGATAATCCCAAAGCACAGCTGTTTACAATTTTTAGAATCTTTCTTTTCTAAATTGACTTTGTTTATATTAAAATACAAATAAAAGCATTTCTTCTGGCAGTTTAAGGCAGCCGTAGGTGGTATCTCCAGACTTGCAGCAATCCAAAAGGTTTCAGGAAAAAATAAAGATTTTAAAGATGCTACTTGCCCGAGTGATGTAACTCATCTTGAAGACAACTCAGAACGAATATATTAGAATTACTCATCCCCCCGTGTTCATATTGCCTGAAGTTGTGTCTCGCCGTATCTGAGCTGAGAAACAAAGCAAAAATTGGAAAATAAACCCCATAAGCTCGGCAATTTTACTTTTACAAAGCGTTCTGTGATATCTCCTTGTCTGTGTGTGTTTTTGATAACCATCAGTGGTGGGTTAAAATGTGTGTTTCGTTGGATCTCTGCATTGTACTTTGACAGATACTTTCTTTCGTCTTATGATCATTTGTCTGAACCTTTTCCTGCCTGCAGACACTCGATAAAGACACGTTTATTACCAGATATGTGGTCAGTCATGTAGCAGGCAGCCTTTGTGGTTGTTTGGATCAACAGACTAATCAGTATTTTCCAGTATTTGATTATTCATCAGTAAACATTCTGCTCCAGTCTATCGATGGTGCTGCCTCAGTAATGGATGCTTTTATTAAGGCTGATTAGATAAATCGCAGGGAATGAAGACACATTGGCTGGCAGGAAGCCCTCAAGGGTAGAAGGAGAAAGGATCAGTCAATCTCGTCGTAATGTACCGCTGATTGTTTGAAGTGCGGCGCTGGAGCAGATTTATAGAGAAGTAAGACAAAACAGGATTTTTCTCCCTCTGTTCTCTAGTATCTGCTTCTCACACACAAACACAAAAACACATACATGTTGCATATTGAACAAGACAAAACCAGAGAAGATTTGTTTTAAAGTTATCTCACATTGATATCCAAACAATGTTGTTGTTTTTGAGAAGTAAAATTCTACAGCAGCCAGATATCTCAAGATATTTAACGAAGTTGACTTCATAGTAAAGAAATTCTGTCAAAAAGACTTTCCCTTATTCTTTTACTACAATCTAAAAAGAAATCATGTCCAGTAAATAAATGACCAGTGCAGTAGATTATGCAGATAAACGTTATCTACACCAGAGCTTCACCAGAGCCCCGGGCGCCGCTCGTCACGTCTTGAGCTACGGGCCCTGGGCCGGCTGGTCGACGGACGTCTGCGGCCGCCTCTCAACCCCAGTCTCCATCCCTGCGTCACATCCATTCTTTCAATACCAATGTGAAAGTTGGGCCTGCAGCTCCATGCCCCCCCCCCCCCCCAAAAGAAAACAAACAAAAACAAAAACAACTAGCGCGAAGCAGAATATGTAAACAACAACAGAGGATTCCTACAGTTGAGATATTTAAACACTGTGGACGCGCTTTAAATCACTGACCAATCAGAAGACGTCTCCTGAAAATCAAACCCGTTCAGTTGCGTTGGGTACCCCAATGGATGGGTGACGAAAAAGCGCCTACCGGCATTCTGACTGCTTTGGAACAATGAAAAACTTCACATCCTGATTCCTAGTAGCATGAGCAAAACACTCATATACACATCCTGAGAAACAATAAACTGTGATGTATTGTTTTCCCCAAAACAAATATAGTGCCCGGCTAAAGTGTTTTTACCCGTGTCTGTGGATTATTCGCCAAATAATCCACAAGAACACATATTCCTGGAACTTTAGCTCTTTTCGGACTGAAGTAACTGCAGGTCAGACCAGAGAGCAGTGAACGAGGAGAGGCAGCTCGTCCTTGTGGCTTCGTCTGGACTGTTTCACTCGTTCTTGGATCGTTTTCAACCAGAAAATGAGACAAATCCACCAGATGGCGCTCTGAGCCACCCTGGACGCTCAGAGTTCCTCTGGTAACGCTGGATACCTGCTGACACACATCACACCTTGATCACACCTTCACCTGTGTCCTGCTTCCTGCTTCCTGCTTCCTACTTCCTGCTTCCTGCTTCCTACTTCCTGCTTCCTGCTTCCTGCTTCCTGCTTCCTGCTTCCTGCTTCCAGTCGAGGCTGGTGGACGAGTCTTCTTTTGGACCACACATCGATAAAAAGGTACTGCTTCGTTCATCGTCGCTCTCGCTCTTTTGGAGGAGTCACTTTTGATTTCAACTTACTGAAACGAACAGGAGAACTGGGTGTTTTTATTTCAAATACATCATTCTCCCGGCTTAGTTTAGGTTTGTGTTGAAATTTTTCAAAGGTGAAAATTGTTTTAATAATCTTTAATAAAATAGGAAATTACTTGTTTACTTTAATACAATTTCTGTGTGATATTATGTGTAAAGGTCGTCATATATAATAATCATATTTACCAAATAGTGATACATTTGTTTCCAAGTGTTTACAGTTTATTTACATAACCAAAATGAATATTACACTCAGTTAATCAGAGTTTATGTACCAAAATAAATACTGTCAAAGAGCTTTTACTTCATTAAGTGGTAGAGGGGCTACAGGGGGTCTGGATCTCTGTGACTGGGTGGTGTTCTCCCTACTCCAGGGATCGCGAAATGCCAAAATTATTTACTGGACCGAAATTTAGTTTGATGACATTTTTTTCATTGTATGAGCCTGTAACAAACTCATCTGCACAGTAAAGTATGCAACGTATGCATGCATTCTCTCAAAATGCAACTTGAGGTTAGTAGAAGGTCAGAAAAAGAAGCAGTACAAACTATTTTAGTTCCATTAGGACACTGTGGGGGGGGGGGGGGGGGGGGGTGGGGGGGGGTCTGCATGACGTCGTCATCTCATAATAAACTTGTTATGTCTTGAAAACCTCCCAATCCCTTTATTAATCCCTGGAGAAATTCTTTATCAACGCAGCACAAACAATGTTTCCAGCTCTAAAGCAGCTCAAATGATTGGGACTATTTTCAGGGAGTTCAGCGTGAAGTATGATGCAGCTTCACGGAGGTGTGAATCTCCTGCGACCGCACAGGAGCTGCTCTTCATTGTTTTGATGTCAGAGCTGTTCTCCTGGAGAGCTGGCGTTTTAAAACACCTTTACAAACATTCACGTTGATGCTTTGCAGTGTTTTGAGTGTAAAATACGTCCAAACAGCGACATGTTGTCATGAAAAGTGTGATAGCCGCAATGCTATCTTCCCGAGCATCCTCGGTGGCTGCAAACCGTGGAAAGGATTTCCTGACTCATTGAGACCCACTTCTGTTCAGGAAATCCAGTCCACATTTTGCAGAGCAGTGGAAATCCAGACATGAGACCAGTTTTAAGAGGCTACTAACCCGACCAAGGGCATTTTTATCGGTAATGTCCAACTATCCGACGTATTTCGCGATCACTGCTCCTCCCAGTGGGTCTTCGGTGGCTTAGGTTCAGTGGAGCTCCAGTGGAGCTGGCATGTTGACATCTTATCCACCTTTTCCCAGCCTTGGTTTGTGCTACTGGAGGTTGTCCATTCTTCTCCCTATGGGGTCTGCCTTTCACACTTGGACTGTGAAGATTATTGCCCTTTTGGTCATTTGGGCACAAAGTGCTTGTTGTGGCTGGTTGAGCAAAGCATGCTGGGTGTGGAGGCTTGGGGCCACTTTCACCCTGAATGTGAGCTGACTGCACCTGCCAAGCCAGGCTCCTAATTTGGGCCTCAGAGACTTTTCTATGTCTAATGAATGCCAGCATGCTGCACCTGATCAACCTTTATCTTTTGTTATATATTCAAAGGTACCCTGTGGTAGTGCTTTCACCCTGCACATTACAAATGTCTTTGACTTGTACAGTTTTGGTTCCTTACCTCTATAGCACTGAGAATGAGTGGGAGAGTTAATAATATCTGACATTTGGAAGGAGGTGACTTTATGAGCAACAGAAACTTTAATTCGCAGTAGTCTGATAAAGTGACACACAGCCTTTAATTGTTTCGATCCATATATTCTCAGTGATTGAGGCTGCATTAACCAAATAGTTTACGTTGTCTGCATCAAATTTCGCCCTGTACCAAACAGTAATCTGAAACACAGAGAGATCGTGGTTTAACTTGTTATATCTACCAATAATCTACCAAGGAAGTTTTTTGCTGACAAATCAGCTACTGAATGACTGACAGAAAACAATTTCCTGAACAAATTTAAAAATCACTTAATTATTAACTGTTGGATGTTCATTAGGTATACATGGTGAACATTGACTGTTTCCTGTTTCCCTTACTGTGGGATTTGCTGCTTTTCCCTGTGTTTCATCATTTCCCTGATTGTTCTTTTCTTTTCTTTTGGTTCGATAAAACAAGCTGTCACGCTAGATTGTGGAAATTGTGACAGATGTATTTGGTTTTCTCTTTTTTTCTCTCTTTCTTTCCAACATTTAGATGGAGTTGAGCTTTGTTTCATCACCCCAAAGAAGTTTGTTTCAGAACTTTTGTGGTGTTTTTTCCTTTTTTGCAAACTGCTACCTGGCTTTTGCTTTTTGTTGCTCAGACTTTTTAGGGTTGGTACTTGTTTTTATTCCTCTGAGGTTCCAGTCATGAAGCCTTAATCATTGGCTTTCGAAAAACACTGAAATTTCTGTCACCTTAGAAGTATTGCGAGGATGCCAGCCAGCCTCAGCCAAAGCGTTAGGTTTGTAAGAAGTTGGGTCAACTTTTTTTTAACTATCACAATTAGACTCAACAAGCGTTTCTCCATATTGACTTATAGGCATAATGCAAATTTCTCATCTCTCCTCCAATTTTCTACAAAGCTGCTCATTTGGACTGAGAGGCTTTTTGAGTCCAGTCAACCTTGTTCACAACAACTTTCACAAGATGGCCCGCTGTCGTCATACAGAGATTAACACAGTAAGTCACAATACTCAGGTAGGCTGGGGTGTTTCAACACTGTTCACATGATGCTAAGAGGCTAAAGTGTGCAATGGAAGTGTCCGCTACCGTAGTCCAGCAGCTTCAAGGTTTGACTTGTGCATCAGAGGCGGCCTTCTACATACCTTTGCATGAGTAGTTATTCTTGTGCCTGCCTTGGCGAGGTGTGGAGATTACTATCATCTTGAACCAGCCTGTCCAATCTCCTCTGACCTCTGGCATCAACAGAGCACTTTGTCTGAGAGAACCGCTGCTCACTGGATGTTTTCTCTTTTTTACACCTCTGGAGATCCTCAAGATGGTTCTGTGTAAAAATCCCTCAGTGGTTCATGGAATAATCTTCTTGCACCCAAAACCGTGTCATGTTCAACTCCCCTTTATTCCATTTCTTTAATGCTCTGTTTGAAATTCAGCTGGTAATCTTGATCATATTTAAATGCATCAATTTGCTGCCATGTGATCAGTTTAATGTATTTAAACAGGTGTGTGTGTGTGTGTGTGTGTGTGTGTGTGTGTGTGTGTGTGTGTGTGTGTGTGTGTGTGTGTGTGTGTGTGTGTGTGTGTGTGTGTGTGTGTGTATACATATATATATATATATATATATATATATATATATATATACAATTTTATTGAAGGAAAAAACCTCTTGAGGTGTGTCATCGTTTACAAGGGGGATCTGTATGAGCACATTCAGCAAACAACAATGATAAAAATAGAAACAACACACAAGCACAACAAAAACGATAGGACAGAATTAAAAGAATAACAAAACCATCATAAGACAAAGCAAGTGCAATGCAGGCAGGACAACAGGGCAGAGTCAAAAGAAAAGCAACAGACAAACATAAAACATAAAGCAAGTATAATGCAGAGATACAGCACGCAGGTAGCATCAGATTATACAGTACATTGCACAGCCCACAACACCAAGGCCCTTTCCTGTAAACACGGTGTCGGAGTGCATATTTCTGTCTCCTTTAGTATCGCTTGCCTCTCCCTGCCCTGATGTGTTTCACCTTCGCATAAATGTGTGGTTGCCTTCTGTGTCACAGTTCATCTTTGTTTCCTTCAGCGTTTATCTGATTCCAACACTTGCCTGCATGTTTCTGCTCCTTCTCACTCTCTGACGCCTCAGTCACAGGCCCTGATCCTCGTCTGCAGAAGTACACCTCTGCTGGCAACACACTCCAATTTCTCTTCTTCCTGTTCTACAACATCTCCGGTCCCACCACCTGCTGCTTCCAGCCTTTAGATTCCTCCCCTCACCCGTGATAGCTGCCACATTAGCCTTTCTTAGTTTACCAGGTATGTTTTATATTATTAGTCCTGACCTCAGATTCCTTCTATTCAAATAATCTTTACAGTCCTCAAAATGCCACTCATGTCTGCTTTGGAAAGTTTATTCTCCGATTCCCTGATTGTTCTCCCACTTCATGCTGATTTCTTGACATACTGTCTTCCATCCATATAGCCTGTAGCCACGTGACCTCATCCCAGGCCTGTTGAAGCAGAGAGGAGGGATTTGGAGCATTTCCTTTCCCAGATGTGGAATTTGGGTGGGACTACTTCTATAAATGATTATTTATCAAAGTTTTCATTTACAAAATGTTGATACATGTTTGATTCTGTAGATCATTCATGTTTTTCATTGAAGAATGAAATGATTTTGATATAAATATTGACAATCATGCTTGCTCCCTCACCAGTTTAATTGTGTATGACTGTGACATTTTAAGGCTTTGGGACCGAACGATAGGAGGCCTGCAGAGAACTAATAAGCATACAATGTTCAATGAAAAAATAATAAGAGGATAATATAACTTTTTTCACAGTTCAGAGTCGACAGGTTCAGAGTCTATCTTCGGGGTGCAGATAGAAGCAGTGTGGGGAATACACTAGTACATGTACTGAAGTTTGGAGTCAGGTACAGGTACAGGTACAGGTACAGGTGGAAACCATCTGCACGGTGCCCCTCACCTCACAGCAAGAAGGTTCTGGTTTACATCCGGATGTTGTCTTTCTGTGTGGAGTTTGCATGTTGTCCCCATACATGGGTTTCCTCCCGATACCCCAGTTTCCTCCCACAACCCCCAAAAACATGTACCATGGGTCCAAGATCCTCGGTCTGCACCAGCTCCTCCTGAGCGCTGCTCTGTGTGGCTGCTACCGACCAGTCCTTCAGTCATCATTGCCTCAAGGGGATCAATTCAATTGATAAAATAAAATTTAAAATTTAAAAAATGAATCATCAATGAAAAGAAGCCATGCTCTATATAAACACATATTGAGAGATAAACAGCCACTCACATTCATATGTATGGGAAATTTACAGTCTCCAGTTAGCCTCAAATACAAAATACAAACTCCAGAGAAAGGCCTCGAAACTCCCATCATTTGAAGGAATTTTCCTTGGTGTGTTCACAATAAAAATAAAAAGGATTTACAAGTTTTTATATGTATACTTTGTTGTGTGTCCACTTCATTGTGACAGATTCCACTAAAACACACTTCATTCTGGCTCCAGTTAGATTTTTTGACAGGCTGCTCTCGGTTACTATCCAAATTTTGTGCTGATGTAGTTTAACTTGCTCTTTGTGCTGATGTTGTCTGGACACACACACACACACACACACACACACACACACACACACACACACACACACACACACACACACACACACACACACACACACACACACACACACACACACACACACACACACACACACACACACACACACACACACATGATAAGGTCAAAAAGCCATCCGATGCTTGTAGGCAGTTTTGCCATGCATGCATTTTATTGTGCCTGCTGCATGTTTTCATGATTAAAGATGTACTGGTACAAAGATCCTGTGAGGTTTCTCTCTCCATATTAGTGATTAGATGCCAGCTTGTATACATCATACTTCACTGAACTGATTAAGCTTAATGCCACCTCTCCCCTACAATTAAATCCAGTTTGAAAATACTTGCTTTATTTGCAGTTTTCACATGGGATATAATCTCATGATGAATGTTTTAACATTTTTTAATATTGAATCTGGTGGTGCATTTATTTTTATAATATTATTGTGAGCTCATATATTTTACATTAATGCACCTACAAACTGATGCTGGACAAAACCAATAAATGTGAATCCAAACCTGTTTCATTTTGGGTTGTTTAGACCTTTTTGTCCTTTTCTCTACTTTTGAGATCAGGTCCTTTGTTTTCTTCCTCAGTCCTCCCTTTAGGACAGGGCTTGCTACACTGTAGGATTGCTCATTGTGAAAGAAATGGCCCCCGAAATGATTCTGTCTCGGCTTGAGGGTTTACAGCCGATAGGCCTTAAAATGGCTTCATTTCCCATTTGCCCCACCCCCTCGAGGAAACGTTTAGTAGAGCTAAAGGCCAATCAAGGGTCCACAAGATCAGTAAAGCCTTCGACTGAAATCAATCCTCAGAGTTCACAAGCTTCTGACTGTGGGGCAAAAAGGGAATCAACTTCCCATTGATAAATTCATCTTGACAGATCCTTTCAAAAGGGTTCTGCCTATCAATATCCATTGTTTAAAAAAAAGTCTGGACTTGGTGACCTGCAAGTGCAAATTTTGAGAACCATTCCAAAAGCTGTAACCTTGAATACATTTGAAGCCTGAAAAGTCAGAAGCAGAAACGTTTCCTTCATTCTGACTTTAGAAAGAAAGACAAAAAAACCCCACTCAAAAACAGTGAGTGTGGAAATGTAGTATTGGAGTGAAGGGGTAATTCATCATTTGCTTTGGTCGTTTATTAAGTCAGTCCACTGACCGTTACCGTGATGTAAAACACATGACATTGAATTTCATTAAATTCAAGTCCAAGCTAAAATTATTACTCTCTAATACAAGTTAAATGTTTATCTAAGTCAAATATAATATACCAAAGGAAATTTTTAATTCACCCCAGGTGACACACACACACACACACACACACACACACACACACACACACACACACACACACACACACACACACACACACACACACACACACACACACACACACACACACACACACACACATGCACACAGTTATTTGAGCAAGAATGTCACAGGCAGGCTGCTCTTAATTTATTAGAAAACATTTGCTATAAAATGTATACAGCTGCAGGCTGACACACTGCATATGGCTGTATATTAGCATATGCAGCCATTTAGAGGAAGTGAATGAGTTGACATTTCACACCTTCTGACACGACAGGAAAGATCCACGTAAAAAAACCACAAAAGAATATCAAATCAAATTGCAATTTGATGAGGCACCTCAGGCACAGGGAATGATCCTCATTCATCACGAGATGTGTGACAACTATAAAAACATGCTGTACTTTTATCTTATTAAAAGTCACTCTGGAAAAACTTTTGTGATTTATGATGAATAAAGATTCTGGAGGGTTTGTCTGTACCTCAACACTGGTGGTTCACAGCTGTCATCATTCTGATAAGGCTCAGAGGTGCTTTTGTGACTTTCTTAGGTGCGCGTGGACATGACATCTGAAATCTCATTTAGGTCATGGCCACAAATTAATATTTCATGACCACAAATTCATATTTTGCAGTGTTGAATTATTATTTTGTGACAACAAATAAATATTTCTTGGCCTCAAATGAGTAAATACTCAATTGTGGCCATGAAATACTAATTCGCGGACACAATTTAAAGTTTCACCTCAGATGTTATGTATGGGGCTGCTGCTGGATACCTGTCTATCATCTGCAGCCGAACAACATGGTGTGTTTGTCATCTTGTCTCCGTGAGCAAAAATGTCCACACCTCCTTCCTGTGGGTTGCTACTGAGTCGTTCAGATGGCGTCACTCCAACTCTCCTTCCTATTAAGAGCCTGAGTTACAGCTCATTATGGAGTAGAATCATTGTGTTCAATAGCACATTGTCACATGATACATTTTGTTTTTGACAAGCAAAACTCAGGCCGTTGCTCCCAGCTGAAAGTGAGGAGGTGAGAAGGGTCCCAGATGTCGCTCATTATCAGCAGCCATCAGACCTCTGCTTCACCTTGACCCTGTATCACAATCTGCCCATGAATCATCAGCTTAAGAGCAAGTGCTTTCAACGGTGACTGTGTTAATGAGATGCAATGTTTCATAGAGCCAAGGTGTCTCTTTGGGTGACTTTGTTTTTCACATTACCAAGACTGTCTATTGTCCCCGACAGATGATGAAAGCCGGATGTAAGCCTGACGAAATGAAAAGCAAATATCTTACAAATCAAAAAACATCCAGCTGATTTGAATAAAATCCCCTTGTACTGGTATTAACGCAAAATCATTTGTTAGATTTATTTCTCAGGTTGCCTTGTTGCTTTTGTCTTCTTTTATTGGCCCAGGCAAGCTGATACTAAGTTAGACAAAAATGAAATTACAAAATTGTGGATCAGCTGTACACACAAAGCGGAACTCTTCAACGCGTTTGTTTGGTCCAAAAAATGTTTTTGGTTCAGTTGCATCATTGTAAGTCAGGAATGCCCCCCCCCCCAAATGTGACTGATCATGTGAAGCGGCTGAAGCGGTAAAAGTGCAGGAGGGCACTGAAGTCTTTTTATAATTCACTTTAAATCACTATCTGCGTGTGGGCAGCTGTGAATCATCCTACAATCCCAATGTTGGCAATGCCCGTCTCCACCTGTCCATGGCCAAGAAATGAAAGCCCCCGAGGCTCCCGGTGCAGGGCGAGGACCTCGCATAGCAGCTCTGTGTGCGAGTAAACATTTGAATGTGACTGATGGTCGCAGCAGTTTGAGCCTGAATTGGCACCACCTGGGTTTCACAATTCCAGTTGCAGGGGATGTGTTTGGATGGATATAGCAGCAGCACGTTAGTTTTGATCACACAGGCGTGTGAAATATTGTGGTAGAACGTCGATGGGTATATAATACATGCCTTGAATTTCAAAACCTTGTTCAACGATAGTCAAGGTGTTTTCAACAACCTCTAAATCATACGTACAAAGGTTTATTGCTGAACTTGCCAATGTGTGATTACGTTGAGCGACCTGCAATGCTCACAATGACAAGGTGGTTATGGATAATAGACGACTGTCGACCTTTGCTGTCATTATTACTTTGGATTCATGTAACAACCCTTCAAAACCCACTCCAGGTCTTGAACCTCATTCCTCAAAAGCGACACAATCAGTGTTAAAACAGATTCATCATTTGCCTCTAATGAGAAAGTGATGCAGTTCTTTCCTTTGTAATTCAAAATAACAGCCCCCACAAATGTATCACACTATGCTGTGACTAACCATGAGCTGGCGTACAAGCGGATGTGTTAAAAAGGCGTAAGAAAGTGGAGAGGGGGCTGGTTGCAAAGAAAAGATAACATCGTCACTGGGTGAGAAATAGCAGGCAGGAAATTGTAGCTGAGAAATGGCCGGATTGGCCGGATTGGCCCGATTTCTGGCCACGCTTGTTGTCCAAATCTGTATTTTACTGCCGGCAGAAAAGTAGGCAGAGTATTGTTAAACCTGTCGTGAGCCTTAATGTGTAGACTCTCGTCTCTCCTCGTGTCGCACATTGGTACATACAAGGAACATGTATATGTTGTATACCTTTGTTGTATTATGTGACGCCTCCCACTGAATCCAGTCTTCGCCTCCCGTTCTGTACAGCTAATGGGGCTTTCAGCAGGGAACAGGCCTGCGAAGCGCTCGTCGGGAACATTAACATAGCAATGAATGTGTTATCAGGCCTCGCCATGGCAACGTACAGACAACTTTTAATGAGTGGGTCAGACAACGGGTACTGCTGTTGTGCTGGCGGAATTTTAAGAAGAATATTAATTAACAGAATGAAAGGAAATGCAAAGCATTTGCTGTCGCTGTGTGAGAAACACGTCAGTGGGATGGCTCGCTCTTTGTCGAGGCGTGTTTACAAAGCGAAAAGCTCCGCGCTCTCAATCAAGTTGTGGCTGAAATGCCATGTTCACAGTAATGTTGAACAGTTGTGTTGTATTTACAGCAATGTCAAAAGTATCTGATGTTGTGCTTTGTACACATGTGTCAACCACATTTGTTTTTTACTGAAGCAGCTCCAAGAAGCGTTTTGGTGTACTTTTGTTTGTGGGACTGTGAATCTGCAAATATGTGGTCATGTGCACAAAGAAGACTATTCTTTGTGAGAATAAGCCATATGATACATATCAACCAGAAATAATATGGAAAACTACATCGTACAGGTATCTTCTCAAAAAAAACTCTGAAATACCGTCCGTGGATGAATTGTCCTACAATCATCAGTCATTTGATGTCGGCCATTGCAAGCTCCACCTGCAAAAGCTGCAAGAGTATTTAGGGATGTGAAATGAACTCCACATCGTGAGAATTAGTCGCCGTTGGATATATGAAGCGTGCCTGTTGACTTTACTGCAGGGACTTTTCTATGGGGATCTGAATATGTTTGCTTTTCTATGCATGAGTTGGCAGGTATTCATGAGCCTGAGGTTCTGCACGATAGCTGAAATGTGCATTCGTAGTGGTAAGCTGAAGAATGTCCCGTGTCCTCATCCACTCACAAACAACAATATCTGGATTTGTTCTTTGTACTGAAGGAACAAATGTGACTTATGTGGGGCAACACTGACAGAAAATCATTTGAAGGCCAAATTCATAACTGGGAAAAAAAATTATACAACCCACAGCTTACATCAGCTTTATGTAAAATGCATGTGTGAACTTTAACAGCAATTCTCAAGTGATTGCATGAATAATCACATAAATGATCACCGCAGGACTCAATCAGTCAATCAGAGGCAGAGCAGCCTCACTCCTCATTATTGGAGAAGCTGAATGTTAAAAGTCATATGAGTTCATACACAAAGCTAATTTTTAACTGTAAAACCTGCATGAAATCTAAAGTAGAGAAAGAAAGCACTTTTTTTTTGGCTTCATTGTGTTTTCAACCAAAGTGACAATATCAACTTTCACAGTTCGGAGTGCAAGTATTGCCTCATCTATTTCAGATGTCAGTATGTTTGTATTTTTCTGGATGAATATACAGAACTTTAAGAGTCACTGTGAATAGGTGAAAAAGTGTGTGCTGGTCTTTGTGTGTGTGTGTTTGTGTGTATGTGTGTGTGTGTGTGTGTGTGTGTGTGTGTGTGTGTGTGTGTGTGTGTGTGTGTGTGTGTGTGTGTGTGTGTGTGTGTGTGTGTGTACATTTTCATTACTCATTTTTGAGACATAAATCTACTTTTACAGTCACACTGTTAGAAGGATAGAACAACTTCTTCAAATCATTCAATTCCCAGTGAAGAGTCTTTACTGGGATCTTGAAACTTTGAATCTACATCTACAGATTCAAAGTTTGAATTCTACAATGTTCATGTAGAAAAAACTGGAACACACTGTATGTTTGTGACTCTATTTTCAGGGATAACATCTGAAATACAGTTTCAATGATACCGTGCCAATTACAACGTACCCATCTCACAGCACTTTTACAGAGACAAAAACAACAATAACACACATCACATGAGCAAGTTAAGACACCAGTGGAGAAGAAAAACATTATTGGAAGAAACCGCTGCAATAACCAGAATGATATGCTTTGGCTCTTTTGGTGTACTGGTGGCATTAATGGATTGTCAGAGAGAAATATGTTGGGATTTATGGCTAGTTAGTAAAATTATTGTAAGTAATAGATTACTGAAAGTAATAAATCACTGGAAGTAATTTATGAAAAATTTAAATTATTAATGGAAGTAAACGGTCATTTACTCATCAACAACTCCGAGAGTAATTGACTACAAACCAACGAATTATCAACAATAAATACACAATAATTACCAGGAATCGATCAATTCAGCTAACAGGCGTTTATTTACAAAAATGCATTCATTCATAAATAGTTCAGAAATGATTTCATAAACCAACACAATCAAGTAACAAATGTCATCTAACACGGAGATCTTGTGCGGCTTCGCGTCTGGCTCAAAGGATCCACAAAAAGAAATAAGGAAAAGAGAAAAAGGAGAGTCCAAACAATGTGTTCTGCTTGCCAGCGGGCTGAACCGTGGTTTGGTTCTTGTGATCCACCTTGTGCTCTCTTGGTCTCCAGGTTGATGCAGAGACCTGGTCCCTGCTTGGAGACCAGGTGGAGAAGCAGAGACCTGCTCCCTGCTTGGAGACCAGGTGAAGCAGAGACCTGCTCCCTGCTTGGAGACCAGGTGAAGCAGAGACCTGCTCCCTGCTTGGAGACCAGGTGAAGCAGAGACCTGGTCCCTGCTTGGAGACCAGGTGAAGCAGAGACCTGCTCCCTGCTTGGACACCAGGTGGAGATGCAGAGACCTGCTCCCTGCTTGGAGACCAGGTGGAGAAGCAGAGACCTGGTCCCTGCTTGGAGACCAGGTGGAGAAGCAGAGACCTGGTCCCTGCTTGGAGACCAGGTGGAGAAGCAGAGACCTGGTCCCTGCTTGGAGACCAGGTGAAGCAGAGACCTGCTCCCTGCTTGGAGACCAGGTGGAGAAGCAGAGACCTGCTCCCTGCTTGGAGACCAGGTGAAGCAGAGACCTGGTCCCTGCTTGGAGACCAGGTGAAGCAGAGACCTGCTCCCTGCTTGGAGACCAGGTGGAGAAGCAGAGACCTGGTCCCTGCTTGGAGACCAGGTGGAGAAGCAGAGACCTGCTCCCTGCTTGGAGACCAGGTGGAGAAGCAGAGACCTGCTCCCTGCTTGAAGACCAGGTGGAGGAGCAGAGACCTGGTCCCTGCTTGGAGACCAGGTGGAGAAGCAGAGACCTGGTCCCTGCTTGGAGACCAGGTGAAGCAGGGGGCAGTTGGTTGCTAGGCAGGTTGACCAAGTTACATTTCAGACACCTGTGGTGTCCGGGTCGGGTTCGACCAATGATAGGGCTTTTCCAACCTGGGGCGTGTGGCCCTGTCCTCCCCCCTGCTGTTTCATTACCTTCCCATTGTTCTTGCAGCCTGGTCCTTTGGGGGAGAACTGTGTGAATGAGAGCATGGATTCCAGGCCCAACACATATAGATGTCATATCAGATGAAACATCAGAAAGTGATCTAATCTACCTGCTGCAGACTTGATGGGAGAATGAAGGCACTGATCACCAACCCCCAGCTCTCCTGTCAGACCCTGCAGGAAGGTACAAAGAGAGAGAACAGAAGAGAAGAAAGCACAGACTAACGGGGAAACTCCTTGGTGGCATATCCTTCTAGTTTATGACAGCTGCAAAAGATCCCAAAGGGGTTCTTCTAAAAGCGACTTTATAATTCCTACTGTTTCTGACATGACAGAAAGAAACAGAACCTACACTCTGACTCCAATTCTAATACCTATAGCTGTGTAACTGACTGAAACTACTTGGGGCTGATGATTCTGTTAATTCTCCTGAGAATGACCAGACAACACTCAGGCCAAGTGAAGAAGGGGTTTTAACATAGCTTTCCTTTTCTCTCACAGCCAGTAGATGTTCTCTATGGAGATCACATGTTCGTGCGAGGTCCTCCCTCAGTCCAAAAATATCCATGAAAAGTTCATTGGTGATTCTAAAATTGTGTATAATGTGATGGTGTGTGTTACTGCCGGTCTTTAATTGCCCTGTGATGGACTGGCAATCTGTCCAGGAGGCCTTCCCCCATAATCAGTCTATATTGGATCCAGTGACCTGCTACAACTTCAGTTATAAAACAGTCCTTGCCTGGAGGGATTCACTTTGTTGTGAGTTCCCTCTGATTGTATCCAAGTTAAATATTAGCATATATTAATGTAGTTTGAGCAAGAATGTTTTAATGAAGACATAGAATTGTACTATTCGTGTTATTGCATGCATCAAAAGGGTTGATTCCAGGCTAAGGCAAAATATCAAGATTTATTTGGTGATATGGGCTACATATTGATAAAAGACCATATCACCCAGCCTTCATCATTGATCCCCAACTGTGCCAATTTATCCACATATCTCTGCTTGCTGTTTTCCAGATGACTCACAGCTGTGGACAGCTTTACTGTGTGGCTCACTGACATACTTGAACACTTAAACATTCATTTATCACTCCTGCTCACTGCTGTTGTATGATAGGGTTTACTTGTGATTAATTGTGTTTACTGCTACCGCTGAATGGCGGCATAACGATTTATGATGTCACTGAAAAACCTCAATACTGGATGCACTGTCCAAGATGGATGTATGTGTATGAATCAGATCTGTTTCGCATTTTTGCTGTGTTAATTTCAATATAATGTGACGATGAGACACACATCATAGCTTTGCTCAAATGGTTTGTTTTAGACTTGGAAGGATCCCTGATGAGACAATCAAGCAGGTTACTAGATATCACATAGGAAATATAAGCACTGAACAACACACTGGAGCTCATTTGAAACCATACCAGTGACTGAAAATGCATCCACCCCGGGAGAAGATACAGGTACACCCTGGAGAAGTGGCCACTCCATCACATGGTTCACAGAAAGTGATAAACAAAAACACTTTTGCACCAGTGAGAAATGTTGAGTCATAAATTGACCTAATAACACAATATGCTGTTACACTTGAGCCATGTGTTTCTCCCTGTGATGTCACAGCACTGATTGTGTGGCCAGATTTGATTTGCATTTGTTGCTGTTGTTGTATTGGTTTTGACACGCTGCTGGTAAAGTGCAGCTGCCTACATGTTCATGATGGCTATGATCACTGGTTGCAGAACCTTTGTTGGCTTTAATTTACAAACTGGCTGGAAAAATGTATGTAGGAGGGTAGATGAGTAACGCAGTTTTCTCCCTCTCTGCTGCCCTCCGAGTGCCCCGGGCCAGTCGATGAGCATTACTCCTGTGCTCATCGCACCAGGCGGCTCCCAATGCGTCAGCATTTCAATGTCTGAAGCTTTCCCCCTCCTTCGCCTTTTGAAACGCCTCCCGAGGCAGTTGTAATTAAGATGCACTTTTAAACTCTTTTCTTTCTTCAATAAAGGTTTAAGAATGCCAAACGCTACACTGTTTTCATATCTGCGTAGGCTTGCGGGTGGAGCAAGTCATTCTCATGTTTACAGTATAAGTAGTAACCCCTTTAAACAGATCCCTGCTGGTCCATGAGTCACTCAGACGTAGTCCTCTCACAGCGCCCACAAGGTTCACCAGGTTCCTTTTCATTGGCTGAGCAATGAGGTGTCTTTGGAAGTTCTGGCATGTTGGAGGAATTATGGACCAGGGAAGACTGACACTGATACATACTTAAGTATGAATCTGCATTGGGCAGCTAGTGTCACAAAAAAAAATTAACAATTCAACCAAACCAGATGGGCATTCTTTCCTGATATGAAAAAAACCAAAACAAAAACACGATGAAAAATGACATGGAATTATAACTCACTGCTTTCAAATCTTTTGACATTCTTACTTGTATATGACAGCAGGATTGCTATTTTCTTGTTTTCAGCTTTAAACTCGAGAAACTGTCCACAACTTCATGTTTAATGGGACAGATGGTATCGACTTACTCATTGGGGAAGCAGCGGCCCTGAGGTTACAGAAGCAGACTGTTGGAGTTTGCAGGTCCAAATCCCACAGCTGATGTGTCACCACTGTTGGTCCCTGAGCAAGACCTGTGACCCCCATCAGCTTCCTGGAGTGCTGCAATGTGGCCTGCACCACATTGCAGGGGGGGGGGGGGGGGGGGGGGGGGGGCAAGTCAGATATTCTCCAACATGTTGGACATCTTCTGTGGAGCGAAAGTGTATCATATGGCGCCATCTCTCATCATGGGCTCACAATACATTCCTACCACCTGCTGTGACAGGTCATGTCAGATCAGCAGCTGAGAATATGAAAGCACGTAACGCGTCTGTGGAGGTTTATTATGAGTGCCAAGTTTACAATAACAGCATTTACGAGAAGATCATATTTCAGCATTCTGATCCTTCTGTCTAACCTGGCTTACCTAAAGTCAAGATGGATAAACACGTCAACATCCATATAATCCCTCCAAGGCCGACTTTCTTCCACTCTGGATCACAACCCCAACACCAGCTGAACGCTTTTGTTATACTGTGAAATTCCAAACGCCGTTATAATAACACATGTACGGTCAGGTCAACAATATGAAAGCCTATAAACCTCCACACTCCCAAAGTGAGGTTTATGTTTTTACTCCATAAAGAGTGATAAATTATTCAAAAAGAATGTAAGCAGAAGCAGTTCATTATATTGAAATAATACCCATCGCCTGATGATTACTATACTGTAATGTTGAGCTGGCTTGATAATACAACTGAAGTTTTTTTTTTGTGATTAATTAATTTGAAGTTATTGGAGCTTTAAAAGTATATTGCACCATGTTGGAGCTGAACCGAGCGTTGATCAGTGAAGTCCATTTAAAAAGTTCTGAATTTTCCCTTAATGAGCCATTTTAATTTAGAAGAGCTGCTATTGTCTGACAGTCAGTAATATTATTTTGATTGCACCGCCTGTGAGAAATTACTCTCCTAAATTGCTTTCACAAATACCCTTTTAACTAATCTACATTCATTTACACATTGTCACAAGGAATGTTCCTTTTTTGTGAGCTGCACTTTTAAAGCAAAATCATTAAATCTCGAATAATTGGAAACTTTAAATTGCTCTTAAAATGAAGTCTTATGCTATAATTATTGCCCAGAGTACTTCAAACACGGGGGTGTCAATAATAATGGCAGAGCTTCAGAAGTCACAACAAGCAAGAATTAATTTCTAAAACATGAATCAGCTCCATCAGAAAGTCTATGCGGATGGACATCATGTAAATTTGGCGATCTGACTGTGATGGCCCACGTGCACATCTATTCATGAGTCCATGTAAACTGCAACATCCAACCCAATAATTCCCAGGATGCAATTTGCTGAACGTCATAGGAGGGAAGACCCCCTTCCATCATTAGGTCCCATTTTCTTCACAGCAGACATGAACACCCCCTCAAGTCAGCAATTGATTTTCACTCTGCTCTGGAGCTCATGTGACCACAGAAATGAGGGCCACGACGAGTTCCACTTTCCTGGATCAATGCACAGTTTGTCAAAATGTCACCAAACACAAAGAGACCTTCCTACTCACCTTTTCATAAATCACACCCTGACTTCACGAAACACAAAAATTCCTCCTGACAGGATTCTTTCTGCGAGACTTACTAATGTCCCAAGTTAAGTGACTGTCACAACCCGCTGTATTTGCAAGTGCCTGATATCTACATGCAAAAACGTGTGCAAAATTTGGGGATCTGTTCCTGGTGAGTACCGCCTCTGTATGGATTTGGAGCACGCAGACATGCCATAGCACTTTTTGTGCATAAGGAACTTTTGCTACGTTTGGGCTCCTGTACGGGTGACGCGCTGCCTTCTACAGCCAATGTGTGCACAGTGCACGGATGCTTAAAGATGCTCTTGCGGCCAGTGTTGCCAGATATGGCAGGTCTCCCCCAAAAGGGGGGAGCCGAATTCTCTTACCGTTTAACTGTTTATTTCGTGCATTTGTGTGTTCTTTAACACACGGTTTGATTGTTTAACATGATTTCCACACATGTTGAAATGTTGGCTGGTTTTTATTTAAGAGTGGTTTTTACATTGTTTGGGCTGGAAACATTGAGTCATATCTGGCAACCAGGACCCGGAGTCTCTGCGGTGGAATGGGGGGCATCTGGAGGCAGCAGCAGCTGGGACATCGGGTTCACGTTCATCGCACTTTCACGAACTTACAACATTCAAGTGAGTAAGAACGCCATACATGAGCAACACGTGTAAGTGCAGCCTCCATACCTGACAATCGCATGGATATCTTACGTTGTAAGCACGTACAACTCACTTACCATGTGTGCAACATATGATGCACACAACCGCTCACGGCCAGACGTGGCATGCGGCCACGCACTTAAGGCGCTGTCATGCTACCAATGTCCGCGCTGGTACGCCAGTACAGGCGTACTTTGTGACGTCAGAATCATCATCCCCCCCGGACGCGAATGTCCACTCTGACCCCGCAGCCGTGGTCCACGCGCAGCCCAAATTTTTGGACTGCGCATTATGTACACGACTATACACGCCCGACTGCGCATGCGCCAGAGCTCCTCCGTCTTCCCGTCTGAACAATCACAATTTAAAAGCAAATAAAGAGCCACACGACTCAAAACTCCTGAAGTGAAAGATCAAGTACTTTAGGAAAGGTGGAGAACGCCGGGCAGCAGAAGTGGAGATATTTCCGAGATCATTACGTTGTGTTAAGGAACGCGCACAGACGTGAGCCCGAGTGGAGCATGACGACAAACGTGTGCGTCCCGCGGACATGAGCAGACACGAGCGTATTCACATTGGTAGCATGACAGCGCCTTTACACCTTGCCTTGACGTACTCCCTCCCTGCTCTTGCCACTCCCTCCCCACGTTTTCAGAACAACGTAGCAGCCGTGGCCTCCCCCAAAAAATGTACGGACTAAAAACATGCACGGTGGGTTGTGACCCTTGCTCAACACTCATGCCAACATTTAGCCTTTTTGCTTTGCATATGATCTGCAGATGTAAAGCCCCTTGCGGCATGTTCCCATCTTGACGAGTCAAACATTTGGATGAGACAGCGATAGGGTGTGACAGCAGCGTCTTGCTGTTGCCTTTCCTTCATGTCCTCCACTGGAGTGTATCTTAATAACAATTCTTCTTCACCCTCTTCCTCTGTCATCAACTCCAGAACTACTCTCTCCACCATTGTCGCACCCTTTCGCTGTCTCATCCAAATGTTTGACTCGTCAAGATGGGCACATGCCACAAGGGGCATGGCCTGAGAGTTCAGCACCGTGTTGTGGAGTATGAACAGTCCTGCCCAACAAATGTTTTATTCAGCAGCTTGCTGACGTCACTGCTGAACTTTCATCTTGTTCTTATGGTTTCAAAAAGGGAGTCTGCAGGGACCTTTATGGAGGTGGAATTGGCCTTAAGTATTAGTGAGTCCATGTGCAGAGAGCATTTTCCTCATGTGATGCTCTCAAGCTGTAAATAAATGTGATCACATGGACTTAGTAGTGTTGCTGGAAGACATTATTCATTATAAATTAAATGAGTTTGACAAGAATAGGAAACAAGCTTAAGAAAAGATGAACTTAAAAAGAGGTTGAAATTTAAAATATATATATATATATATACATATATATAGATATATATGTCTCACAACGTGTCTGCCAAAAACACTGGGTGTGTGAGTTTGGTCTAGGAAATAAATTAACCACAGTTCTTTTTGTGGTAAAGCAGAGCCAGTTAATGGCTCTTTTTCAAATGTGTTAAATAGAGACATCATCATAAACCGTGCAAATGCTTCAAGCATTGTAAATCAAAGTGCACCTGGTAATTAATCTCTTTAGATACTCCCTTCAGTATTTTTCCTGATCTTGTAGAGACGCCAAAATGGGTTGTCCATATTATTTTGCACAGCTGAGAGTATCAAATCTCACTGTGCAATATAAAGTTTAAACCCATTTTTACACTTTAGTAGATCAGGCCATTTAATTATGACAAAACCTCAAATTACCTCAAAATCTTTTTTTTTTTTTTACATTTCTACAGTAATGTTGCAGGTTTTCACTCATGGCTGTGGTTTTAGTGCCCTGGGTTTCTTCACGTTTACTGCTATCAATCCCAATTTCAGCTCCATTCAGCAGTGACTTTTTGCACCGAGTAAATGTAAAAGCCCTCTTTCCACAAACTGTCCCAATCTTAGACAACAGGAAGAGGACGTTTGTGGCGACCTGCTGAGCCCAGTGCAACAATTATGGACACATTTATCGGTTGGATAGAAACACAAAGTTCAGGCGATTTCTGAGGTCGTTCCACAAAGCCAGGCGTTTCCTGCTTTAGTTTTCAGTTTTGTAGATGTAGATATGATCTTTAATCATCTTGCCAATATAACCACACTGAGTAAGTGTTGAAGTGATTATGCTTTGACTGCCACTTCACGCATGTGTAATTGACTCATTTTGTCTCAATTTAGTATTTCGACCTCGATCTCTGAGATAATGTGAATCTGTGATAGATTTGTGTTGGCTGTGTGGATTGAGTTGATTAAAGTTAATATAGAGAGAATGCTGTAGAGGAGGGTGAAGGACTGTATAGAAACAACCTGTCAACATAAGTGAACTCAGATCTCAAACTGTTAAAAGGGTAAGCACAGACATTTGACAAGGAGCTGGTGCAGA
The DNA here is from genome assembly GCF_963422515.1 of Blennius ocellaris. NCBI lineage: Eukaryota > Metazoa > Chordata > Actinopteri > Blenniiformes > Blenniidae > Blennius > Blennius ocellaris. The sequence continues at coordinate 26,475,209 of NC_137658.1, forward strand.
TGTGACGATAATAAACAAGAATACACACAAACCTGACAAATAAAAGAAATACTTCTTATGACGTCTTTATAGTTGGATCTCACAGTGGTATTGTTGCTGCAGCGCCAGAGGACTTAGAAGTTGCTGTCGGGGGCTTTCTGTGTGAAGCTTGCATGTTTTACCTGTGCAGACCTTCGTATTGTATAAGAAGCAGGAGGTCAAAGAGACATAACGAACCAAATAAAAGTGTATGTACACGATGCACCACATTCATTTTGAGGATGTCTCTATTTGTTTCAGTCTATGTACTTTGAATGGCTGTTTTAATAATTCTTACAAACTAAGCACTTGTTTACTAAACTCAAATTTAAAGCTCATCATTGGTCCAAAGTAATTGTCCCTGTGTGTACGTCTGTGTAGTTTACGGTTCACATGGCCTTTATATATTGTGTTGACAGGGATTCACTCCAACCCTTCACATTGCTCGTGAGATTGATGTGGGTCTATAAGATTGATGTATGGACTTTATAGTTATATTTAATGGTCCATTATTCAGTCAGTCTATACGGGTCCTCGTCTTATCGCAGCTCCTGCTTATTACAGGTAATAAGGGTAAAGATGATCATGAAGGAAGAGGCTTGCCGCCTGCCAGCGCCTGGTTCTTTTGTCACAGTGTGTTCCTGATGAGCGAGTGTAACCAATCAGTGAGCTGTGTCATTGATACGTCCTTAAGAGAGCGTACGCCATCTCGTTCTAAATTGGGCTCAACCAACAAAGACTCCCAGCACTTCATCAGCATTACTTTGGAGTGGATGAATATTTTAGAGCCAGGAGCTTCGAGATTAATGAAGCATTCACATGTGTTCCCATCTGTTTACACCCCCCCCCCCCCAACTGTCATTAAAACCTCAGGGAGCTCTTGTGTTTTCTGCGCTGACAGAATTGCATTCGTTGTTAAGAGCTCCACTTTTAATTTCTTAAATTTATAGAGCACAAAGCCTCTGCTGCTTCACTCCTCCTCTGTGATTAATCTATTTCCTGTAATCGGTGGCATTTTTGTTTCTTTGTTCATCAGTGAATCTAGATTTTAGAACAACGTGCGGAAGCACTGAGGCCCTCCACTGCCACGTTTCACCTCTTGTTGTTTGCAGCAGTTTGCATCCAGAGCTGCCATTGACAGCTCTCCTTCTCAGGAGCATGGTAGACCCGAGCAGCAGCAGAGTGGCGGTGCTGCCCGGCGTGATGGAGATGGAGGGGGAAACGCTGGCATCCTCACGGCGAGAGCCAGAGGTGTGCGAGGGGACTTGAGCTGCGTGACAACAAATGGATTAGGCTTTAGTACTGCTAATACATCTTCATTAAAGTCATTTTGTTGAAGTGGTTTGTGAAGGGTGGTGTGTGTGTGTGTGTGTGGGGGGGGGGGGGGGGGGATCCAGAGGGAGGAGGGGTTGTGGGGGGGAGGACAGCTGTGGTTCCCCCCGTGGATCATCTGGAAAAGCAGCTGGTACCTTTGCTCTTCCTCCCTCCTCTCTCTCCTTTCCCACCTCGCCTTGCCTCTCGCCCTCCATTGCCAGGCCAAATTACCCAACATCTTCATTAATGTCTCATTACAGCTGAGTCAGCCACTGTAAGGCGCCACCACGCTGGAACACCTTCTGCTCATTTTGTGTCTACATACTTTCACCCAGCACTCTGAGGAACAGAGACAATTTGCTATATTAAGGGACATTACCCTCAATTTCAATGGTCATTTTTGTTTCTGCTCCCACCCTTAATTGTTTCTTTATTGTATCTAAGGGGAAAAAACAACTAGTTTTGAAACATGAAATACTATCAGGGTGAGGTAATGATCACTGTGCTCATTTTTATATCTATCCATCTTCTATACTGTTTTATCCATCTTCAGGTTAAAACGCACCGGCGGTAGATCTCCAGTCCATCACAGGGCTATCACAGCTAGGTAGATAGTGACAAACTCTCACCATCTCACACACACTCACAATATTTATTTTGTGTGTGTGTGTGTGTGTGTGTGTGTGTGTGTGTGTGTGTGTGTGTGTGTGTGTGTGTGTATATATATATATAAATATATATATATATATATATATCCACCCAGGTGAGAGGATTAAAAAAATGCATTTAGCCATTCTTTCTGTAGTCCTCTGTAATATTTTGGGACTATCTTGCATGCACAGTATGTTTAGGATCCCTGGGCACGGCCCAAGCAGCTGCAAAAAGCTTCGGTCCACGCTTCATGAACAAGTTTATTATAGGTTTTGAGGTGTGCTTTGGATCAATGACCTGTCATAGAAGCTGTCCTCGTTTCAGTTTCACTTTCTTGAATGACAGTGTGACATTTGCATCTAGAATTTGCTGACATTTAATGTCATTTCCTCTTCCCTCTATCTGTAGAAAATGTGCCGTGCTGCTGACAGAGTACAGAAATATTCCCACCCTCATGCAGAACTGCTGGCAAGGTGTTCTTTTCAGAAAATACTGCTCCGCTTTCATCCTAACATACTATGAGGTGATCATGGCAATGAAGGACAATTTTAACTTCATCTGTGCACAGAAAACCCAGATGGGTATTCATGTAATGAGGCTTTAATTCACAAGGACGACTCAACCTGGCACAATACTCATAGATATCTTATTGAGAAGTCGTTAATTGGATTGGAGCAGCTACTGCGTCTCTCTTGTCCTTGCATTTCTTTGTGCTTTGTCTGATTGTTGTTAATTAAGTTCATTCGCAGGTCATACATTATCCAAAGTTCATATATACTCTTCAGAAAAATGTTCCTATGCAGTTCGTTCAAATGTTGTTTTAACTCACAGTTGCCTTAGATGAAAGCACATGGGCATATCTTCCCTGTTCTACATTTTCAGATTACTGAGATTACTGAGAAACTGTAGATTTTAAACTTTTAACACAACTTTTGTGTTATCAATTTATTTTACAAAGTGCGAGTTCATGTGATGCATAACTCTGTAATACAGCCCCCATGCTCATAAGGAAATTAGGTTGGTACATTTGTCTCTGAGTATCTCGGTATTATCCGCCCGCAGACAGACAGATGCTTCATCAGACAGGATGAAATAATTCTGTTTGAAGTGCTCCTACCAGCTCATTTTCTTCAAATCAACAGTCTGTATCTTCCTTTAACAGTTTAAGAAAAGGAAATCTCAGGTCAATCAAAGTTGGCTGCTAAGTGCACTTGGAGTTATGACTCCAGATTTACTCCCTGGTCTGCTTGCACTTACATAGGCGGTTAAAAGGAGGCCTCGAAGCGGTAAAACTGACCTCTGCTGAACTCGATTCATAATCCATAGGTTCAGTAGTCAGAAGAAAATGATGGGTGTTCATTTTTTTTTCTTTTTTTTGTCTGTGAACCTTCCAACCTTATGAGCCATGATTATGCGCATACAGTACCTCACCATCTCCCCAGACATGACATACATACATTGCCAAGAGCGTAACTTTACACACAGTATAAAATATGAACACATGCTGGTTCACATGTGCTGCTTTATGGTCTTTGAACAGGTCCAGATGGAATCCACATGGAGTCACCATTGTGATTTATAGAAGAGCTGCTTTGTTTTACACTCAGAGGTGGAATTTACTTCCTGAATATCGGCTTTGATCAAACTGATATCTGTGTGTTTACAGTCCTCCAACTTGTCAAATTTGTGGGGTATAATTTTGAAATGTTGCTGAATCTCGGGGCAACATCCAGTCAAGTGGGCCAGTTTACACTGAATGGGAAAAATACTCCACAGAAACAACCAAAAACAGATCAAAATAATGTATTAATTAATTACAGATATTGGAAGCTGCTGATGTTGAAGATGGATGATCAGCTGGAAGAGATTTGGTAACGGTGAATACAATAACATATAGTAATAGTCATTGATATACACTGTCAGCTTTTCTTTGAATTCTATTTTTTTATACACTGAACAACCCCATTACGAAATATTTGATCATTGAATAATTGTTTATTTATCCACTTTCATAAGCATGAAATATACCTTTAACATTGAAAATACTGGCATCTCCCGTTATTGTGGGCTAAAGTCTTCATGTTTTCTCTAATTAAACACCCATCTGCATGTTTCAACTGCGAGTAAAAATCTGATTGGAATCGCAACTGCCAAAAAAATACCTAGAACCCATTTTCTTTTTTCCTTTTATCTATTCAAAACCACATTGTGTGTGTGTGTGTGTGTGTGTGTGTTGTTGTTTTTTTTGCCAATCCAAGTTCTATTCTTACAAATCCCTATCGGCCTGAGTGCTCTGATCAGATTGCAGGTACTCTTATTACAAGTGTGCAATGTTGATGTCATGCCAGTTTCATGCATTCGTAACGTATGAATCAACCGTGTCAGATTGCAGATGGGGGGAGCAGTGGATGGGTGGTTTGTCTCCACCAGGCAGCGATGAGCAGGCTCGTCTCATGCTTTCATTTTATAAAAGCTGTGCTGCAGCTCCACATCAATAAATAAGGCCGGTTCATTACCCCCGTTCTTGATTTTTCTTTATGTCGACTTTGATCAGGTCTGTTTGACTTTGATTTGCTTTTGCAAAATAATCAGATTTTGACTGACAGTTTGAACACAGCCTTTGAGAGACTGCCTTCGATCTAAGGCTGTGGGCAGCCAAGCAGTCCTGAGTAGAGCTTTAATCAGCCATAATAATTAACAACGGCGTGGGCGTACATGGCCTTTACACCCAGCAGCACACCGGCAAGACTTGGGGAGCTGAACACATCTAATGCTGCACTTCACCTCTTTACGTCACGCTGGCTCATTCTCTTCCTACACATCAAACCCACTGAGAACATGTATCTGCGACAGCTGCAGTGCAGCTGGACGTGTTTGAAACCTCGCTGAGCAGGTGTTTTATGGCTTTCTTTACTAAACAGAGATGGTTTTGACATTGGTCGCTCCATTTTGCAGTAGTCTCTTTCCCAAAATGTCAGGCTTTCTCTTTGGTGTAACTTGATATTTGACTGTGTTTCATCCTCCGTCATTTAGTAAGTGTTGTCCAAACAGCGTCTCTAACACACTGGGAAGCACTTTGTCAATTCTGCCCCTGGATAAGTAAAAGGTAAACATGGGGGATTATTGTTATTATTAAAGTATTACTAGAGCTGACAGCACGACGGTGTAAACTGAGTTTTTTTTATCTCTTGAAGTGCGACTGAAGTGTCCCTTTGTCGTAATGAAAATAAGTGGCTTCATTTGATTTGACAGTGAGTTACTCTTATGTTACGTTATTTTATTTTCACTCTTTAACGTCACTATTTCATTCAAAGAATTAAGCGTTTTCATCAATGCAGGAAGATATGTGGACACGATCAATTTGAACCTGTTTATTTATTTGGCCAACAGCCTCTCAGAGCTTTAATCTAAATTCAATTCAATACAGAAACAATGTATCCTGAAGGTTTTAACAATGTTTGAATTCATTGATTTGCCCATGAGATAACATTCTTGGAATTATGTTTTGATAGTTTATCCTTCCACTCACTACGTCTACAACATTATGAGACTGAATAAATGTCTTTACAAATACATTTTAGAAGTTAAAGTATTATAGTGATACTGGTCAGTGCTCTCCCTCTCCTCAGTGAGATGACCAAGGTTTTCAAAGTAAGGAGGCTTTTCCATGTGACATTAATACAATTCAATTCAACTTTATTTATATAGCACCAAATTCAACACCGTCATTTCTAGGTGCTTTTAACAGACAAAATAGAAAAGTCCAACATATCCACATGAGCAAGCAGGTTTATTTGCGACTGTGGAAAGGAAAAACTCCCTCAACAAGGAGAAACCTTTGTAGAAACCAGACTCAGAGGTGGCGGCATTCTGCGGACCGGTTGGGGTGAGAGGATAGAGGAGAGGAGAGGATAGAGGAGAGGAGAGGATAGAGGAGAGGAGAGGATAGAGGAGAGGAGAGGATAGAGGAGAGGAGAGGATAGAGGAGAGGAGAGGATAGAGGAGAGGAGAGGATAGAGGAGAGGAGAGGAAAGACAGAGAGATAGACTGGGTGGGGAGATACAAACCTTGATTCTGGTAATTGTCAAGAAACAGACCCTGGTCCGGGTAGAGAGAGGTAGAGAGAGGTAGAGAGAGGTGTAGAGAAAGAGGTAGAGCAAGAGGCACAGAGAGAGAGAGCGGTAGAGAGAGAGGCAGACCGGGGAGGAGAGCAAGAGGTAGAGCAAGGTATGGAGAGCGAGAGGTAGAGAGAGAGATAGAGAGAGGTAGAGAGAGATGCGAGGAGGGTGCATTTTAAAGCAGCCCTAACTGTAAGCTTTAGTAAAAAGAAAAGTCTTGAACCTGGCCTTAAAAGTAGAGACTGTTTCCGCCTCCCTAACTGAAACTGGGATCTGGTTCCACAAGACGGGAGCTTGAGAGCTGAAGGCTCCGCCTCCATTCTACTTTTAGAAAACTAAGGAACCTGCAGTAAGCAGCACTCTGAGAACCAAGTGTTCTTCTTGGGAGATACAGTACTAATAGTTCTTTAAGATATGATGGGGCTTGGTTGTTAAGAGCTTTATAGGTTAGAAGAAGGATTTTAAATTCTATTCCAGATTCAACAGGGAGCCAATGAAGCGAGGTTAGTATTGGAGTGACGTGATCTCTGAGGCTGGTCCTTGTCAGGACTCTCGCTGCAGCATTTTGAATTAATTGAAGACGTCTTAAGCAGTTATTTGGACACCCTGATAATAGGGAGTAACAATAGTCTACTCTCCAAGTAATAAATGCATGGATTAGTTTTTCGGCATCATTCTGAGTCAGCATGTTTCTAATTTTTGAAATATTGCATCGGTGAAAAAAGGCAGTCCTGCAGATTTGTTTAATGTGTGAGTTAAAGGATAAATCCTGGTCAAAAATAACTCCAAGTTTCCTCACAGAGGTACTGGAGGTCAAAGTAATACCATCCAGTGTGACTATATCTTTAGATAATTTGTCTCTCAGATATTTTGGCCCAAATGTATTAACTTCAGTTTTATCTGAGTTCAGGAGCAGGAAATTTTGACTCATACAATCTTTTATATCTTTAAGACAAGCTTCAAAGTTGGTTATCATCAGGTTTCATAGATAAATAGATTATTAATCTCGGTACTTCCGCTTCCTCACACAACATAAAAAATCCAGCGTTCTTCAAGTTCTCCAATGTTGTCTCGAGACAATCTCATCTTGTAAAAGGGGCCTAAATTGCTTGTATGTGTGAATATGAGGGTACTTGGTACATGTTCTCCTCAACTTAAAGAAACTGAGGAATGGATGCTGGAGGATCTCTGCTGGGGTGATTCTATTCTGAGGACGGTAGCTCCAAGAAAAGAAACAACAATCAAGACTGAGGCACACAGTTCAAAGAGAAACACTGGATTTACCTACAGGGACCAAGTGCAGATCAGGTGCTTTGAAAAAGCCAACCTGAAGTGTTCAATGTTAAACAATCCAGAGCTGATCAAGCTGTCTGGAGGCTTTCCAATCCCTGATACGATGCATCTCATCTGTGGGCTCAACATTGTGGTGGATTAGAGTTCTGAAAAGACAAAAGACTGTTGCTCTACATGTTCTCCCAAACTGATAGAATCTTTGATTTCAACATCTGTTTATTTTTACGTAAATGAAGAAACTGTCTTTAGCATGAAAAGAGAACAGATGTTGACTTTTCTTGTGCTGAAAGAATCAGCTTCTACAACTCTTAATCCAAGAGGAATAGTTAATATTTCTGTTGGATTTCAAATGTATCACTCTCCATACTCTCCATATCAGCTGCATCGTCGCCATCATCTCCGCTGCCACGCAGCCCAGAGCTCACGTGTCGATGGCCAGCATGACGTTTTCGGGCTTCAGGTCCGAGTGAACGACTCTGGAGATCTTCAGGAAGTTGACAACTTGAGCCAGCTGAAACAAAGTACAGAAGAATGCGAAATATCACCTGCAGCTCCAATGAGGGGAAGGTCTTCAGGATCGCCGCCTGGAATCAAATGTTAGTCAGTGTATTTAATCACTATCACATACAAGTGAAGTGTGAGTGACTGCTTTCTCTGCCGTACCTCCTTGATGGATTGTTTGATGAGCTTCTTTTCCCTGAGGATTTTCAGTGGCACCAGTTTACTATCAGGTTTCTGTTTACATGGAGCGACTTCTCCAAAGGAGCCACTGCTGAGGATCTGCTTCACATAATAGTCCGAGGTGGAGGAGGAGATGGCGTCCCCGATCAGGGACTGAGAATTTATGAAGACGGTTTGGCTTATTTCTCATTACATGAGATATTATTATTGCCCATTTCTGGATCAGACTCAAACGCATAGTTCACATATGATAAATACAGCACTAAAGAACTAGCTTCAATATCCACATCGTTAACAGTTTTCATTAAAGCATGCCGTCCTCAACATAGATTTCGAGAGATTTCCGTGCTCCACACAGGCGAGACAAACTTACCAAAGTGTCTCCGGTTCTTGCAATCTTTGTCAATCACAAGTACAGATTAAGCTAACTGTCAATCATAAAAGTCAACTTACCGTCGCTCCGGTCTCAAGAAAATGGCGACTTCGGACTGATGCATTCTGGGAGAAAAGTTTGTTACCATGACAACCAGAACAACACCAACATCCTCTTTACGCAAAGTGTTCAGACATATTTTATATAATATAATATAATATAATATAATATAATATAATATAATATAATATAATATAATATAATATAATATAATATAATATAATATAACATAATATGATATAATATAATATAATATAACATATGGTATTATTTTTTACGATAGTATGTTTATTGTACTTTTATTCTGCACTTTGCCCCCCATCATAGTTTAATTTCCTTGTATTTCATCTTACCATATACTTTGCTCCCCTTAGAACTTATTATACTTTATTATAGTCTGTGATTTTTATCCTATTTTTATTTTAGTCCTATTTTTTTTTATTTTACTTATTATTACTTCTACTGCAAATACTTTTGGCCCTTAGAGTTCTTGATAGTCATTGTATATAAGATACCTCTATTCTTTGCACATTTCTTGTCTTTCCTACTCATGAGTCCTTAAGAGCAGAATGGAACAAGTACATTTCTCCTTTGTGAGATCAATAAAGGCTTATCTTATCTCATCTTATAATATAATATTTTAATTATGACATAAAATAATATTTTTATTTTGTGACATTATGAATATGGAACAAACTGAACACCGGCAGGATTTTGGCTGTTAAAGTCCATTTTAATTCGCATTAGTTCTATTTCACTGCTCAGTTTCAGCAGCGAGCCTCCACACTTCCGGTCAATTTTCAAAAAGACAGCAGAAAAAATAGCACTCATCTTGTTTAAAGCCTTCTAACTAAGGCTGTCCAGTAGAACCGAGGACTAGAGACCCAGTAAGAGTGGATAAATAGTCGAGCATGAAGACGTTTTAACAGTTAACCTACCTTAATTATGAAACAGCCTCCTGCTGCAAGGAGCTGCTGTGAATTTTACTTCAGTCAAACATAAGGCCCGTGGACCAAAACCAGGCACAAAAAGCTCAAATCAGACCCACAAACCACCAAACAAAGTGGTTATATAGGATTTATTTATTTTTGTACATTTCACTGTATTTTGCAGTAGTACATTTTATTTAGTATTTATTTTGTAACCTCTTTGTAGATATCATATTCATGAATATATATTCTTTACATCTTCATATTGATTAAGTTATGTGCTTTTAAATAAGTATGTTTCGTCCATAACATATTATTTGGTGTTTGGTTCATTCAATTTCAACTGGTCTTATATTTAATAATGTCACAATGTGGTATTTAGTAGTCCACAGTGTAGTATTTAGTAGTCCATTTAAGGACCCCCACTCCCCCCCCCCCCCCCCCCCCCCCCCCCCGGAGCTAAACCGACTGCTGGAAAATATCTGAGAGCATTTTACATGCATTATACATATGTGCTTTAACTCTGACAACATTTACAGCAATAAAGTGGCACTTTTGACAATAAATATGTCTGAAGTCCTTTTTGATTGCCTTGAGAAAAAATTGAGAAGAAATTTTCTTTAAAATATCCTGGGGGGGTTTTCTTGTCCAAATGGCCCAGCCCTACCTCAGCCTATATGTAGCATGATCTTAATAAGTGCAGTCCTCCTCATCGTCCTTCCCACTGTCCTATGCTTCAGATTTCGATGGTGATGATGACCTGCCTGTTCTTTGTTGATTCTATAGAATGCTGCAAACTGTTGTTTTGCTCAAACTGTAGAGGTCTGGCATCTCCTGTGGCCTTGTTGAAAGATCAAATACCAAGAAATGATTACATGATTCAAGAGAATCATATCTGGTTTTCTTGAATTAACCCCCTGATGACGTTTGTCTTGTTTTTGTCAACATCAGCGTTAGAAACAGTATAAAAGTTTTAAAAGCTGCATAAAAAGTATAATAAATAAGGTAAGAGATTTATTAAGATAAATTTAATGAAGTAAGTAAAATCTATTGTTTTTTGAAAGCCTCTGCAAATAGTGTTTTAAGTGGTGATTTAAAAGAAGTGAGTGTGTGGGCAGTCTTCAGGTGTTCAGGAGGTTTGTTCCACAGGTGAGGAGGTAGGAACTAAAAGCTGCTTCACCTTGTTTCTTCTGACTCTAGGAGCACTGAGTGAACCTCTTCCTGAGGACCTCAGAGGTCTGGAGGTTTATATTCTACAAGTCAGTCTAAAATGTATTTAGGCCTGAGACCATTTCAAGGTTTATCGACCAGAAGTAAGATTTTGAAGTCAGTCCTTTGACACACAAGCAGCCAGTGCAGGGGTTGGACCACAGAGTCAGAACAGATTTTTGCCTGATTGGATGTCCTGAGTGACCTGGAGTCAAGATGAGCACTGACCTTTAACCTTTCTTCTTTGGGGCCAAAGACAATGAGCTCAGCTTTCTTTGGATTGAGTTGTAAGACGTTCTGACACATCCACTCATTAATTTCATGTATGCATTTACTCAGCCAGTATAAGGGGGCGTGGCCATTCACCAGTAGGAGCATGTTGATGTTAAATAAAAGAGGCCCAGGGATGGAGCCTTGAGGAATCCCACAAGTGATTTTAATTTGCTCAGATTCATAATTAGCTATTGACAGAATAGTCGCCATCTTGCAAGTAGGATTTAAACCAACTGAGTGCAGTGCCAGAACTTCCCACCCATTGTTCCAGTGGGTCCAGCAGGATGTTGTGGTCAACCATGTCCAAAGCAGCACTAAGATCCAGTAACAGTAAAACTGAGACTCTGGAAGTGTCACTGCTCATGTAGATGTCATAAGAGCTGTTTCAGTGGTTTGACCGAAATCCAGATTGGAAAACATTGAGCTCATTGTTTAAGGTAGTTGTTTGTCCATCAGTCTGTCCACGACACTAAACAAAGTATGAGCATTATTATTGTGTTTGGTGATAATCTCAGAGAAAAAAGGTTGTCTGGCTGGTTTTCATTCTTGGTTATACATGCAAAGCTTTTCTTTATAGATGTCATAATGAATGTGGAGCTAGGGTTTTCTCCATCTGCGCTCTGCCTGTCTGCACTCTAGTCTATTGTTCCTCCATGGGGCTTTCCTCCTATCACACTACTTTAGCTTTGACTGTCGCTATGGTATCAATGATGTTACAAAGTTTAGAGCTGCAGTTCTCAACAAGGTGGTTGATAGAAGCTGCAGGCGGAGCTGCATGCTAGTGAACATCTGGCTGAAGACTCGCCGTGTGTTTTCATCAATGTGACGTTTTCTGATCAACTCTGTTTTACTTTCACTGCTGTGAGCTGAGATAGAGACTTTAAATGAAACAAGATCATGGTCAGTAGCAGACACATCTTCCACCACAACCTCAGAAAAGTTTAGGCCTTTTGAAATAACCAAGTCTAAATTGTATACCTTGTTGTGTGTGGAATTTGTCACACGCGGGAAAAATCCAAAATTTTCAAGGATGTTCAGAAGTTCCTGCGCACTGTTATCTTCTGGATTATCACAATGAATATTAAAATCACCCATCACCACAACAGAATCATAATCAATACACGCAGCAGAGAGCAGCTTTCTAAAATCATGAAAGAAGTTTACATTGTACTTGGATGGTCTGGAGATGGTTCCTAATATTGCCCCACAGGAAGAGTCACCTGATGCTCAACATGTTCAGGAGAGTCAAACTTTCCATAGGACAACTGTTTGCATTGATACGTATCATTATATAAAGAAGCTCCTCCACCTCCTTTCTTCAACACTCAGGCCTTTGACCACCTCTGCCAACTACTTGAGATCACCGCCATGTTCAATAAAGCAGCTTGGGGTCTCTCTCATCTCTGATGGATGCTGCCTAGGACCTTTAGTGTTTAAGAACTGCTCCAACTGACTGAGGTTCAATGTTGCTGCTTTGACAGGCTCTGTCACAGGTGTGGTTGAGCAAGGCAGGGGGGGTTGCTGGGTCCATACAGTTCCAGAACACGTTGAATTTGTCGATGAACTTCATCCCACTGCAGAAGCATGTTGAAGTCAGCCACGTATTCAGGGTTAAAGGGCCAGAGAAAGATTCAATTCCTTTATCCAGGGTTGGAGTGGGGCCTGAAATGAAAACCTGTTGGAGCTCAACCTCCTTCAGAGTCTCCATTAGCAGTGAAAAGTCATGTTTCAGGACCTCAGAACCAGTTTTGCTCTTCAGTATGTCGAAGGAGCCTGCATGACACGATGAGTGAATTAAGAGTGAGTGAAGAATGAAATGACTGGAGGAAGAAAATGAATTACCATAGAAAGAACATTAAGTAGAAAAAATATAAGATAATAAATGTTTACAACAGCTGGAAACACAATTATCATGCAATCCTTTCCCCTCCCCTTGTCCTGTTCAGCAGCTTGGGCAGACAATAAGATGTGACTGAGAGCCTTCTGATGTCAGGACAGCTTTTGCTCTTGTAACAGGAAGAAACTAAGAGTCTCACCATGTTGTTGCCTTTATTAGAAGTCGAAGCCGACTTAGAAGCTGTACATGACCTGGGGGGAATGCTCAAAGAGAGAGAGAACATTGGGGGGGGGGGGGGGGGGGGCATAGGCTCCATATACTATTTACAGTTATCACACTGATCCAAAGACTTTCCAACTGTTGTTAGATTAAATGAGTCTGAGCAGCTCTATCTAGACAGTAACATTAGTTTCAAGCAGGAACATAAATTAACAAAGAAGCAACAACATGATTTAATATTTGAACCAATAATGACAGAAAACAAGAAACATCAGCAGCAAATCTCATCGATGAGGAGTGGAAATGTGTGTGTGTGTGTGTGAGTGTGTGTGTGTGTGTGTGTGTGTGTGTGTGTGTGTGTGTGTGTGTGTGTGTGTGTGTGTGTGTGTGTGTGTGTGTGTGTGTGTGTGTGTGTGTGTGTGTGTGTCAGTCCCTCTAAAGCAGACTCATCTGTGACTCAGTTTTTTGGTGTGTCTTGAGGCCAGGGTTGTGAAGGTTACTTGATAACTGAAATCTGTTACAATTACAAGTTACTTGTCAAAAAATTTAATCAGTAACTTACTCTAAGTACTAAAATAAAAAAGTAATGCACCAGAGTATTTTTAGTTACTTTTGGATTACTTCACCAGCAAACATAAAAAATAAAGACGAGAAAGAACAGAATGTGCGTCTGCTCAGTGTATTGACACGTTTTATACACAAACTACACTGAACAAGTTTTGAATTAAATCAAAACTCAGTAACTAATCAGGTGTTGAACACTGATTTATCTGTTAAAGAATGAAAACCACAATACAAATAATGCTTTTAATTATTCAACTATTAGTCCTCAAAACTATTTGAAAGTGCTCATCTCTCTCTCTCTCTCTCTCTCTCTCTCTCTCTCTCTCTCTCTCTCTCTCTCTCTCTCTCTCTCTCTCTCTCTCTCTCTCTCTCTCTCTCTCTCTCTCTCTCTCTCTCATCCCATTTCCTCATTGGTTTTAATGTTTTTTTCTGGACTAAATATGAATGTTTGATGAGAGGCTGTATCTGGCAGCATGAATCACTGATTGATAATAACTGAACAACTCAGTCAACCAGCAGACTTAGAAAAAAAAAGAAAAGTTATGATGCGTGTCGCCCCAATGAATCCCTAAAACATGAGATCCTCTAAACGTATTGAGAATGTCTTCCTCCCATCAGCACCAGTACTGGTATTGGCAGGTTACTAGCAGGTTATGAGCTAATCACACTAGTTGACAGAGTCCAGGTGTGTTTCAGTAAAGTGAGCAGGTTTTATCCTCCCAGATGTTTCTTCAGGTGAGACGTTGAGTTCCTGGACGTTCACGTCACTTTCACTGCTGGAGGCGTCATTAGCATTGTACAAAGAGGTGAAGAGACTCCTCCCACTTTAAACATAGTGATGAGAGCAGCTGGCTGCAGTATCCATGGCAACACGCTGGTCAGCCTGAAAGCGTCAGGAAGTGTCGCAATGCAAGAGGACGATCATGTGACACTGCAGTTCTACTTTATTCCTTCTGATTCTCTATTGTAATCCTGCTCACTAATCCCAGTTTGTATCCAATATACCTGTAATGAGATTACACATTTTTTAATGTATTGTAACAGATGACAGTCCGTTGTTTTTTGCTTGCTAATTACGTAACGCTGTTACATGTAATCCATTACAACCCAACCCTGCTTAAGGCCTCAATAACATACTCCTCACAGAAAGACTTTGTTTAACCACTTTGTTTGTTTGTTTATTCTTGTGGGATACCAGAGTAGTAGCTTGTCTGGCCCTTCAATCATTATATTGATGATGCAATGATCTTCAGATCCTTCCTCTATTTCAACCTCAATCTCAACTTCAAAGTCGTACCTGCGGACGCAAATAAAAACTGTTATTTACAGGCACATACACCGTTTATTGTTTTCAGAGCTTTCACAGTTTTTCAGTGCCTGCGGTGTCATACAGAAGGTGGAGGAACCATTAGACAGAGGAGTGGCTTCAGCTCTCTTTCACCCCAACTGCTGACTACATTGAATGTGAGGCTGGCCTCCCGGTGTCCACCCTGTTGTATTGTGAATTAGTCTGACACATTCGTTGAGTTCCACAGGTCACATGACTGACAATGTGCCAGTGTGGCGTCACCATGGTGACATAAAAACCTTTAAAATGACTCTATAACTAGTAATGAGGTTGGTAAATACTCCAGTTTACTGTATGTGAAACAATCCCACATCAGCAGTATTCTCAGTATGGACACTGATTGCAGAGGCTTCAGTAGAGAAAGAAAATCTAAATAGAGTAGCAACTGTCACAATATCCTTAAAAAAGTATTTACTAAAAGCCACATTTGTTATGTTTGTCTTTTTAACTGTGTGCAACATCTTTCTCTGAATATTCACTGGTGTACTTACTCTTCGTTTCAGATCAGGGAAGTAGTCCTGGCTGACGAGAATCTCCTTGAATTTTTCATCAGCGTCTGTCAAAACACAACAAGGCAGACATTATACAACTTCACACACAGCAGCATAAATATATTTAAATACCACGTGTTTTTTCTAGCAACTAAAGACAAAGAGTGTCTAAAGCAAGGACGTTTGTCGAGTTGTTGAGTTGACTAACTAATTTGTACCAACAAATGAACAAGCTCAAAATGCTGGATTAAGCAGAAATAAGGACAGAGAAAGAGAAGAAAGACACTGTTCATCCATATAAAGACACAGGGAGGAAGAAGTCACAGCGCTCTTCTTCAAAATCAACAAAATGTCTACTTTGGGCTTTTTTGTTTAATTTATTTATAAAGTTGCAATGAGCACAGCAGATTTTGGCTTCAATTTCTTTCACAAAAACCTGGTACTTTACTGTATAGATAAAAGCCCAGTATTAATTTTTTTGGACTAAAGTCTCAGGCCACAGTTTATTATCAGAGGTGCACCAAATGACTTTTTTGTTTGTTTGTTTAGCCAACTCAGAAGATCTAATTGGAGATACTGTGGAAGGAGTAGAGGTACGTAGAATGCACATTCACAGTGGATGGCACTGTTCCAGCAGGAGTTCAGAAATACCCCATTATTTATTTAAGGGGGTATGAAATGTTCATATAAGCATTCATAATACTGGTCTAAATTCTGCCTCAACCTATCATACTTGTCCCAATTCCACGCAATTATTCAAGTTCTAAACGCCACTTACTGAGTCCAGAGAGGGCTCCGGGCCCCAGTACTGAGGGCTCCAGTCAGGAGTGGGCGGTAACCCCCATTTTTGAGACTCGGGGCCCCGGTACTGAGGACCCCAGTCCGAAATGGATTGTGAGACCCATTCTGGGAGCTCCAGTCCTCAGGGACGCAGTACTGAGGGTCCTGTACTGGATAAGCTGTGGCTGTTGGTACCAGAAAGTCCTCTGAGTCGTCATGTCGTATCGCTCGGTTGAATGTAGAAAGCACTGGTGGGTTGATGTGAGGCGGTACACGCCCCTGGACGTCACAATATCGTCACCTCCTTTCCAGGCTCTTTACAGACATTTACACAGGATTGTTTGAATGTTGAAATAAATCGCACAATTACTTTCCAGTATTCTGTGTGGTTTTGACTCACTTCTCCTTATAGTTTTAGACAGCAGTCCAGCAGTCATTTGGTCACTCTTCGGAAGACACGGCCCAAAAAATAGCGGACGGGTTGCTCAAAGCCGTCTAAAATATGTGTATAATGTCAATCACTACTATCGCCAAAAATATAGCCAATTATCAGCTCGAGTAGACAACTCGCGAAGGATTTCCTGTTTGTGTGACGTCCTGTAGCAAGGAGCAACCTGACTGGTCATGTGATTCCCCCTCCAGTCGCCAAACAAAACATTTTAGACACACAATGACTGCCTCAATCCATGAACTGGAGGGTTTTATAACAGGAAGATATGTAAATGTTCTTGTTCAATAATTATATATACAAATAGTTTACAGTTCCGTGTTTTGGTCATTGGATTTTCCTCAGAGAAGGATATTAAAAACAAAAAAAACGAGGCGCATGTAGTGGACGTTACATAATTCACCCGCGGAACCTGCGTTACATAGATTGGTTCCGGTGGGACAAGCGGATGTGGTTAGTAAGTTAGCAACCGCAGCGCAACGAGTCACGTTCTGTTCCTGTTAATTGTTATAAGGCTTTATGTCAATAAAACTGCCGACGTTGGCACTGTCATTTGACACGCCGCCTACGACTCCCGTTCCTGCGCGCTACACGCATTTGATTTTCAATTTAAAATTCAAAAATTAATTTCAATGCATTTTTCTTTGTCAAGATCAAGAAGAGACAAACAAAACTTTAAAAACCGGTTGATTTTCATTTTTTGTTTCTCAAAACAAATAATAAAATCGTTGGAGAACAGAAACAAAAACATGGGCGTTTTTTTCATATTGTGTGACCGGAAGTTGCCGTGTTTCAAAACAAGAGCGTGTATGATGACGGCGTAATAAAGTAATAAAGCAGTATGTCTAGTATTAGTAACAGGCGAGAGACCATCATTTTCGATCAACAGATCCAAGTTTAACAGTACTTTACTCCAAATTTCAACAGTAATATTATTTCATATTTCTTGTAGTAACAAAGGAGTATGTCTAGTTTTGCACTGAAGTAAAATTGGGTGTAAACCTATGAATACTTGTGTTTCATAACAAATTGTAAACACACTATCTGTCCGTCTGTCTGTCTTTCTGTCTGTCGTTGCTTTCAGGGCTTTTATTTTGAAGGATTACATTCCAGCGTTGCGGCCGTACGCTGACTTGTGTTTGACCGTATAGGCGGTAATAAAAGCGCAGTTAAAATTGAGTGCCGGTTCCCTTGACGGCAGTGTGTTACTGGTAAGAACGTCTGACTTCTACTTTTGGGTTCCTTACTTTTTGACATGGCCAAACAAGGCTTGTCAGGTGCAGAAATCTGGGCACTCACGTCACTCCAAAGTGGGGGTAGAGGAGGTTTTTCTGCAAGAACTGTGAGGAGAGTTTGCTCTCAAAATGGCTTTAGTTTGATGAACTCTGATGCGCATTTGGAGCTGGAGGTGGTAAACGCCTTAACTGAGGTAAGAACCTGCCATACCTCCCTTTTGCTATGTCCTGTCCTTTGAGATGAGTTAGCACCTTCAACTGGCATTCATGTTCCCTTCTCATAATGATGCATAATTGGTCATGTGGATGTTCCTCCAAGTTTGCCTTGTACCATTATTTTATTTTAAAGTGTGCTGCTCAAGTACAGCAGTTTCTCTCTCGAACCAATTCACAGATTTTGAGTTATGCTTTTGTAATCTGTGGGAAAGAATATAATAACACTCATTTCTTTTTCTAGTCTCCCTAAAAAGCATTTTGCACCGTTAAAGCTGTGATTGAATTCAACTGCATTTGGTCTAACAACAACCAGAACAAAATCTGACGTCACACCAATTTTTGTTTATCAACACTGGCTTGTTATTTTTACATTACATTTTAAGATTTACATTTTTTCAGATTTGCGGTTATTATATGAGCCTGTGAAAGCTTTCAGGTGATCTGGAAGTGGTCTTTTAGTTTAGTGAAAAATGTAATATTTTCTTGTATTTCTTACAATTCTATGGCCCCCCAACTTTGATTCAATTCACCTAGAAGGCACAACATTTTAGTGCAATAATCCAACATTTTTATTTGTGTTCATGTATTCATTAATTCACTTTGTGTTGTCAGATCAGTTACCTATTGTTTTTGTTGGTTGTTTTATGTCTTCCATAATATATGGAATAGTTTTCTCAGATTTTCCAAAAATACTACTTCGAAGTAAAGATATAATGTCATCAGTTATCTCTAGTCTCAACACATTCTGGTAAGAATTTGAATTTGTGTAACAGTCTCCTTCTGTATGCAGTGCTTCATACAGTGGTTTGCAAAGATATCCATGGCTCTTAAACTTTTCCACATTACAGCCACAAATGTGAAAATATTTGACTGGGGTTTTATGTAATAGCCAACACAATATGTCACATAACTG
The DNA here is from genome assembly GCF_963422515.1 of Blennius ocellaris. Classification (NCBI taxonomy): domain Eukaryota; kingdom Metazoa; phylum Chordata; class Actinopteri; order Blenniiformes; family Blenniidae; genus Blennius; species Blennius ocellaris. Next base: position 26,494,179 of record NC_137658.1, read on the forward strand.
TGAGATGGAAGGAACATGATAGATGGTTTTCAAATCTTCTTACAAAAGTGTTCATCCCTCCTGAGTCAATACATTGTAGACACCTTTAACTGCAGTCACAGCTTCAAGTCATCGGCGTCTCTCAACCAGCTTTCAACATGTTTTACCGCAGGGAACCCTGAGAGATACAGAGAAATAGAAATGCTACTGTGTTTTTTAGTTGATTGGCTGAACATGCCCATTTTATTAAAATAGCAGTGCTCCATCCATCCATCCATCCATCCAACCATACAACCATACAACCATACAACCATCCACAACCCTTTATCTTGTACAGGGTTATGGGGTGGTGGAGCCAGCGATGGGTGAGGACAGGGTACTGTCCCTCGTGAACAGGTCACCAGCACACGGTGTCACACGGCAAACAAACATACTGGGGTCACAACTGGGGGCAATTTAGTGTCAACAATGAACGTCACATGCGGAGGACCTAGAGTAACCCCCGCACACACAGGGAGAACATGCAAACTTCACACAGAAATTCCCGGAGCACATTTATTACACGGGACCTTCTCACAGTAAGGAAAGAGCACTAACGTAGATATATGTACATGGTTTAATGATTTCTTCTGCTACACTCCAAACAGTTTTCATATCAATGTTATTAATGTCACATAATGTCATGTTCTTACATTTTCTTATTACAGCCAACACGAAACATCTTCTATTGACTTCTGACTGACTTCTATTAAGTTTTTCATTGGTTCATTGTTTATGGGAATTTAATCATTCATTAATTAATTCATAATTGAGATATTTTCCACAAAGTACTCAGGATAACATGAGCTATTAGAAACACGTCTAATGACAGTATTCAGTCCATTCTACATTCCTTTAATATTATTTCTGTGTAATACTTTTTTACTTTCTCTCATAATAGTAGTTAATTTATTTTTATATTTTTTATATTTTAATTCAGTTTCACTGGTTCTGTACTTCTACTGTACTTCTACTGGTTCTGCCCTGTACACACAGCTCACAATAATGTTTCCTTTTTTGCAGTACAATTTTCACAGTAATGCATTCAAAGACATCTTTGACAGCCAATGACATATTTCCGACCACTCTACAGTCCATTTGTATCAGTATACAAAGCAACCCCTCCTCCCTTTTCTATTTGTGTAAAACATTTCATAGCCACACACACACACACACACACACACACACACACACACACACACACACACACACACACACACACACACACACACACACACACACACACACACACACACACACATATATATATAGTTTTGTCACTGGGTCACTCAGTTTACCTCCAGTTTCTTTTCTGCCAAGCAGTGCCTACATCAGCACCAGCTAATCAGATAGGATTTACTCCAAAAATGTGTTGGATCCAACCCACAAAGAATTGAAACATCATATTTGTGGTATCTGGTGTTTTGAGATATAACTGTTGAGTTAATATGCTGGTTTAAAACCAAAAAAAAGCCATTCTGATTACTTTGGAATATATTTATGATGTATTAATACACTATTTCAGCACAAACTGAAAGAAACATCATGTCATCTGGATAAAGGAGGTTTTGGAAACATTGGGTTTATCTGTTTCAAAGAAACAAAGAATGTGCCCCTTTCTGACCTTTCAATACTTTTACAAAAAAGAAATACACGATGGACTTCAATGCAAATACTGTAGTCCAAGTGTATTGTTTCTATTACTTGTCAAAATACAAACACACTTTCAGCAGTTGCTCGGGATGGGAAGTGACAAGATTTTTCTGATTCCGATTCCATTTTTGATTCTTTTTAACAATTCGATTCTTTATCGATTCTCTTCTCGATTTTATTTGTGTGAAAAAAAGGAGAATAAACAGGTAGATTAGTAGGGGTGGGAATTGATATGATTTTATCCATATCAATGCCATTTTCAATTCTGCTTTTCAATCCAATTCCTTATCAATTCTACAATTTAATGATTCCTGAGTGTTTTTTTGAGGGTGAAAAAAGTAGTTTCACACAGTCTTCTGCACCAAAAGGAACAATAAATTTTTTTCCAAACATGAAACTTGAATCATAATTTTTCCCTAAAAAAAAATCTGTCAAAGGGGTATTTGCCCTTATTAGATGCCTCCTGAAATGTACACTTTTTTGAATTTTGCGCTGTTGACAAGCGAACCCTCTCCGGGAGGTCATGACTGGAGAGGAATGTGGAAGTGATGGACGAAGAGGAACATGTTCTCTGTTCTCTCAGTCCACAGTTAATGCTGTGCTTTCATCTTGTGTTGGTGCTACTTTTGAGGGGATTTTCAACACACAATTATCTAATACATAGGCATACAGTAGTAGCCTCTACTGGATTGCGTACGTCTACACAGTAGACATATTATAGTAGAACGTGTGGTGTGAAAACTAGAGGTTCACACGTATTGTGAACGATCTACTAGCATATGTCTCGGCTGTCGGCTTGTTGGAGCAGACATATTGCGACATATTGACGGCAGAGTTAATTTATTAAAAGTCCCTCATTAGTCCTCCGACGGGACGTTTCTTCACCAGATGCAGCGTCTTGAGCAGCCATACAGTGCAACGCTCTGGGGAGGTGATGGAGGCCGGGGGTGGAGCGATGGTTTTGACTATCGGAGAACATGAAAACTCCTGCCGGGAGCTACACCCAGATCTTTGTTTTTTCTTTTTTTCTTTTTAAACTGGGACCTTCTGGCTGTGAGGCGAGAGGCTGTGGACTCTGGATTCAGGATGTGGTGAGAGGAACATGTATTAACGTATCGTAATCATTTGTTGTTTATCGTCTCCCACTTTCTACATACGTCGTGGACTGTGTGGCGTAACGCAACGGACCACAACGCGCCTTGACGTCGTGCTGGGAAATGAATCGTTATGAAGAATCAATCACATTTAAGGTGTGTAATTCCTATGGAATTGCTCAATTGGAACCGGTTCTCAGTCAGAACCGGTTTTCGATTACCATCCCGAGCGGTTGCCATGGTACCCATTACCAGGGCGTCTTCAGACCATGTTGCGTCTGATGACATCGTCACGGTTGCTTCATCAGTGGAAATCCTTCCAGGCTGTCGCACGGTCCTGAGACTAGCTGCTGATGATCAGAACAACACTGGACAATATTACTGTTAGTTCACCTGGACAATTTTTTTTTGGTAATTACAAAAGTCAAGCACTATTGTAGGTATGTGACAAAACACGCATTCAGTGCAGTAATTTTCTCTGCATCCCGCTGCTGCCGGTGTATTTGTGTTGCGCGGAGGGCATGCCAGAAAAAGCTCCGATTTGATTGTTTACATTGGGAATTCTGCGGGAATCGATGCCGCATCGATTTCAGATTTTTCAGATCAGATCAGATATTTCAGATTGATCGAAGCAATTGAACATTTATGTGCAATTCAACTGCTGTTCACCCCCTCATGGTGAAATGAGAACATTCCAAAGTAAAATGAGAATATTTACTATGGTCCAACTAGAAACTGATGAAGTTTCATTGAGATCTGACTATCAAAAAAACTTTTATATGACCTAAAGACATTTTAAGATGTCATAAATGAGGTATTCCTGGTTAAACTTTTCACCCGTAGGGCCGTAAATAACTGAGCATTTTTCAACAGTGTTTTGTCAACAATGTCACGGCTGCTGGGGCGCATATGATCACGGATTGTAACGGATTGATGCGTATTATGCTAATTAGTTAATCTAATTAGCTCACATAATTCTTATTTTCAGTTAGTTTTCATATTATGGTACTATATTTTCAATATCCTGAAAATTTCACTTAAATATCTTGAGAAACAAAGACGTGATGATACGTTTTCTATCATTTGACCTGCTATCACGGTTTTCAAAGAAAAACATTGGAAAACAATCACCATGGAAAGCGATGGTACACAATAAATTCCCCAGTGTTAAATATGCAGTGACTCTGTCAGAGTTATTACAACACTCACAGCTTGAGTAACACTGGGGGGCGTTCCCCAGTGTTTGTGTCAATTTCCAGAGGGAAATGACGCAGTGGTAAAAGTATTCTGAAGACAGTTAATTTGACACTGCAAAAAAGTAAATTCGGTGCCAAAATAAGAGAGCAGTGACGTGCAGTCAGGGCAGGCAGTACCTACTCAATTGTTTACGTTTCTTTAATTGTGTTTTACCATCTTGATGTTGCTAGATTAACACTTGGCAACTGAAACATAATGTTGTGTCACAGAGCTGATTGCTGCAATGCAATGTTGGCAGTGTTTCAAATGTCTTTATTTGGGGTTATATTAGGCTTGTTAGTGTTGGTAATGATTGTGTTGTGTTTTTGTTGCTTAGTTCATGTAGTTAGTTAGTTGATCTAGTTTAGTTTAGTTTAATATGTGTAAATTGGCGACCAGGACTGCAGAGGGTTTTGTGTGCTATGTTGTCCTGCCACGTTGTTCCTCTTTTAAGATGTCAAAAAAAAAGCCTCTGTTGACTGTAGTTGGCATAAAGGCAATAGTTCACTTTCATGTGACAAGGCTGGGCATCTCTTGTCTTCTGAATTGTCACTAATTTAGAAATACTTACAGAAATATTGTCGAGTTATGCTAACTGTACAGTGTTAGCCGCTCATAATTTCTCTACAGTGTGACATAAGTTTAACACTCATGAAGAATAAATTGAAAAGAGTCAATCCTGATTAAGACTAAAAAAGCTTTAGAGTCATCTGTAAGTAACACTACTGGTGTTATTTTTCTTATAGTGTTAAACTTGATCAACACTTTTCAGTGCAGTGTAGTTGAGTGTAACTTACTCTGTAGATTAGGAGCATATGTTCACTGAATTAGTGTTCAAATGGACTCTTTCAGTGTTAAATCAACACTGCTGGTTTTACTGTGTAAAATTGCCATAACTGTTTTGTTTCTCCACCGATTTAAAAAAATCTTGCTGTCATTGTGTTGCTTTTTCCATGCTGCATCATGTTGTACTGATCCAAAACCTTTTCAAAGCGCTAACAACCACATGCCTAGCTATTGCAGTAGTTTCCATAAGAACTGAAGAGAACACTGGTACAACATCTTAACAAAATAATTCTTGAACTCCAAAAGGCCTTGATGAACTTTACCAGCGTTTCGAAAACTGAGACCACGGAGAACCACGAGGACTTGAGAGAGCCAGGAGAGAGAGGAGATTCAAGAGAGAGCGAGGAGGAAGACGCAGGAGACACAGGAGTGGAGAGAGGTGCTGCTGCGAGAGAAGAAGATGAAAGAGGAGAAACAAAAGCGGCAGGCGAGAGTGGATTGAAAGAGTGTGGAGGGAAAAAAGGGAGAGACAGAGGAGGGAGACACATGAGATACTATAGTGGCAGGTGAGGGAGTTAAAGAAAAGAGGGGAGAGACAGGAGGAAGAGGAGGGAGAGGCAACAACAAGGGAGGAGTCAGAGACTGAAGAGAGAGAGAGAGACGAGGGTGACACGGGAGAAACGGGAGTGGTGGAAGACGGGGGAGGGAGAGAGAGGAAGGAGAGAGAGAGGCAGGAAAGCGGCGAGGGAGGACGAAAGACATGGGGGGAGGCAGAAGATAAGGGAGGGAGGGAGGAAGAGGAGGGAGAAGGAAAGACACTAGAGGGAGGGAGGAGGGAGGGAGAAGGAAAGACACGAGACGGAGGGATGGAGAGAGGCAGGAGAGAATGGAGGGAGGGAGAGGAGGGAGGAGGAAAGACACGAGAGGAGGGAGGAGAGAGGCAGGAGAGAAGGGAGGGAGGGAGAGGACGGAGGAGGAAAGACACGAGAGGGAGGGAGGAGAGAGGCAGGAGAGAAGGGAGGGAGGGAGAGGAGGGAGGAGGAAAGACGAGAGGGAGGGAGGAGAGAGGCAGGAGAGAAGGGAGGGAGGGAGAGGAGGGAGGAGGAAAGACGAGAGGGAGGGAGGAGAGAGGCAGGAGAGAAGGAAGGGAGGGAGAGGACGGAGGAGGAAAGACACGAGAGGGAGGGAGGAGAGAGGCAGGAGAGAAGGGAGGGAGGGAGAGGAGGGAGGAGGAAAGACGAGAGGGAGGGAGGAGAGAGGCAGGAGAGAAGGGAGGGAGGGAGAGGAGGGAGGAGGAAAGACGAGAGGGAGGGAGGAGAGAGGCAGGAGAGAAGGAAGGGAGGGAGAGGAGGGAGGAGGAAAGACACGAGAGGGAGGGAGGAGAGAGGCAGGAGAGAAGGGAGGAAGGGAGAGGGGGAGGAGGAAAGACACGAGAGTGAGGGAGGAGAGAGGCAGGAGAGAAGGGAGGAAGGGAGAGGAGGGAGGAGGAAAGACACGAGAGGGAGGGAGTAGAGATGCAGGAGAGAAGGGAGGAAGGGAGAGGGGGAGGAGGAAAGACACGAGAGGGAGGGAGGAGAGAGGCAGGAGAGAAGGGAGGAAGGGAGAGGAGGGAGGAGGAAAGACACGAGAGGGAGGGAGGAGAGAGGCAGGAGAGAAGGGAGGGAGGGAGATCGTCAAAGTGATCAGAGCATGCAGTTTTTGGCAACTCCACATGTTAATGGTGTCGAGGTTTACCAGCTCATTGTTGTGAAAAAATATTGCAATTCTCTTCAAATGAGTGGCAGAAATGCTTAAAGCAATTTAATTTTAATTTCGAGCCACTAGTGGAATGCGTGCAGAAATCAATACGCTGTAAACATGAACAATGGGAGCACACAGACGTTCTTATCGACAGTAGAAGCACTCATGCGATACATGTGGGCCTACGTTTCTTAAAAGTTGGTGTTTTCCCCGTTTCCGCAGAGATGTTGTCAAAGAGTTTCACCTTGGGAGTCACTTTCAAAAACTTTCAGCATCATCAGTGACTTCCAAACACAGAAGTCCTGTAAACGGACGCCCAATACGCAGCAAGAGCTTTACGTTTTTACTGGGTCAAACAATACATATGATAGGAAAACCCTGTTATATTTTATATATCTACTATTGTTGGTGACTTTAACCCAGAGACAGTCAGTATTCCTTTCCACTCTGCACATCAGACAAGTGAAACCAACTGCACGGCTCTTTTCTTTTGCTCAACAATGACACGACTTGTGTTCACGGTGTTTGTTATTCTCCGGTTCAGATTACTCTACTGGGTTTTAATAATGCCTGATGTTTGTGGCTCATCACCACAGAGTCCAGCCATGAGAGCTGTTGGACAAACACGTGAGTGAAACACCATATGTATCAGGTCTGACATAAAAAAAAAAACAGTACTGAACCCCGATACATGTAACAAGAACCTCATGTAGAACCGCATGAAGCCGTGGTAGCCAATCAGAATCCTGGAAAAAAAAACAGGACATCATGAATTGGCCGCCTACACTCCTTCAGATGCAAACAGAGACACAGGGTACGTCTGAAATGTCCCTCCTAACTCCCTACCTATCGACTTTCACTTCACCCTGGAAGTGTTTTGTGTGGCGGCCATGATAAGGACTGTCCGAATTCTCAATAAGCAAAGAAAATGAGACTCGTTGCTTCCTTTAGAACCTCCTTTAGCAAAGGAACCACTGATGCATCTTTTCACAAAGGAGGCAAGCTCATGCTGCCCCACAATTTCTTGCGGCCACAACATTTAAAGGGACCCGCTCATCTGAGCATTTATGTAAAATCACGATGGTGGAAAAAGGAGCAGATCATGTAAGTCACCAAAACAATAATCTGCATTGAACGACTTTAAATCATCTAAAACCCAAATGCACTTTTAATAGTCCATTTTCAGAAACTTGTAGTTCTTTCCGCTCACCACAGCAGACGTAACTAACTTGCACCGCCGTCGCATTATTATGACATCACTAAGTGAAAGTGCAGTCCGACTGCCACACCAACGTAATTGCCCTTCACTAACTCCTTTAGGAAGCCTCCTCACACCTTTCCTTAACCCCTTTACAGAGCCTCCTCACACCTTTACTTAACCTCATGACATCATCCACGGGGTTCAGGTAAAGTCGATAGATAAGGAGAAAGGAGGGACTTTTCGGACATACCAAGGATTTTATCCAAATCTCCACTGTGACGGAGTTTTCAGGAATCATTGTTTGTGGTGTGGTGGTGTCGTAGCTGCGCAGAGAGATATCACCGTTTTTTCAGATACCCAGGTACGTGTAAACGTGGCCTTCAAGTCAAAGCTAAAACTACACCTTAATCATTGTTACGATACCTATAAAAAGCTATTCAATTGACAATATCTACTGAATAATATATGCAAAGTGCTTGAATGTGACTAATCAAGAGATGACACATAGGCAGTGTGTCAACAGTGTCTACTTATGTCTCACATAGTATCAGTAAACGTAGTAAAGGTATCATAATCCCAGTGCTGTAATTGGATGCAGGCTTATGTTCACCCATGACCATTTAAAGCCAGCCAGGTAATCCCTTTTCTTTTCTCAGACGTCTGCAGTGGAGTTGGACAGCGGGGCAGGGAGATTACACACTTTACTGGAGACAACGCAAGGAATTCAACAGGTAGAGGTTATTATTATTGGTATATTGGTAAAATTGTGCCATAATAACTTTAAAAAGTTTGTCTTTGTTGCTGACTGTACATTTAAAATAGTCTATGTTTTTGCGAAGCCAAATAATTACTGAATACGGGAAATTGCTACAATGTAAAGACAATTTTGATTATTTCTGGTGCAAAATGCAGTGAAATGTTTAAAAAAAACAAAAACTTCTCCTCTAAACATTTGGTAGCTATCTTTAATGGAAACACTGATATCTCAGCTTGAGTGTCAGTGTTTTGCTATTATTTGCTACTATGGAGGAAACTGTTAAAATGTCAGTGGCTTCTTTGGAATTTCAGCCTCTTGTGGGTCAGTTTTGACTCACAAGCCTGATGTATGACTCCCCTGGCTTAGAGTTACCAATTTAGAATGTCTTGTACAGATGCTGTCATCACGTTGTCATCGTTTCATCTTCCCCCACTTCAAAATAACCACGAGGATTCAGTAAAAGCTCACTTTTGCAGGGGGTAGAAGAGAGGCGCGATGACCAGCAGCAGGACGAGCACGCTCACCAGTCTGGACACCTGAGTCTGGTGACCCGTGGACTCCTTGACCAGGGTCTTGGTCAGCGCTGCGCTGGTGGTGAAGCGGCGGAAGAACGAGGATGTTGCAGAAGCCGATGGCGTACATCTCCTGGTTGGCAATGTAGGGATTTCTTATCTCATAAGGATCACTAGGTACCATTTATGTTGCATTTGGCAGTTTGGCTATCGATAATGATTAATAATTATCAATGATAGTTATTAATAATGTTATTGAAATTTAATCTGATGTGTATCAGAACCTCGGAGTTCCACCTGTTTAACAGGAAGTGATAGCCAATTCAGTTCTATCAGTCTCATAAGATATACTAAACAGTTAATCAGGAATTTGAATTAATAGTTAAATTAATTACAATTACCAGAATTAACAGTAAAGCTTGAAGGATTTTGGAGTTCTTAACACAGAAGAGCTCGACATTTCATTCACCTTTGGGCTCATTAATAAAACAGCAAGTATGATTCCAAACATTATATTTATTTACAATGAAAACAAATAAAACAGATTCTAACTACCTATATACAGCTGGGTGTGTGAATGCGAGTGTGTATGGCGAGAGAAAGAGAACAAGGTGTAGGGAGTGTGTAGGGATCACAAGAAATACATTCCAATGGAGGTTATCAGAGAGCAGGAAGTCTGTCCTGGGTCTCCACCATGTGCTGGAGAACAATGGAACATGGAAGCTAGTCTTTAGCGTCTGCTTCCTGTGTGTCTCTGCTAAAGGACCATTTCTAGAATGAGTTGATGTGAATGAGACTTGCTCTGTAAAACATCAGGAGTCGTCAGATGGTGTTCAGTTACTGTGTGATGTTGTCTTTGATGTGATATGTGTAGGATTGTGAGTTAACTAGTTAGTAAAGCAAAGATTAGCATGCAGACCCTGTGTCTGTGGCAGAGCTAACGTTGGTTTACAGGTTATAACTGCTCCTAATATCATTATCTATAGCAGTGTTTTTCAACCACTGTGTCGTGGCACACTGGTGTTCCGCGAGATATAGTCAGGTGTGCCGTGGGAAATTATCCAATTTAAAAATGTTTTCAAAAAAAAACATTTGTATTGCAGAGTAATCATGTATTAATACTCTTCGCCAATAGATGGCAGCACAGAACTTTGCCGTTGAAATTGAAACTGAAAGACGTCAGTGTGGTTAATCTCCACCTCCTGCTACCATCTTGTATCAAAGTACTGTGTCAGTGACAGTGATGGAGAAGTTTTAGAAAAGGAAGAATGTGAACCAGGATCTCAGCTCTTCATCCATCAGGTCCAGGTTTCACACTGAGGGAGGCACTATTAAAAAAAAAAATAGGGAAATACTTTTTTCTGTATTTATTTGATTCCTGTTGATAAAACATTGATGAGAATGACTTTATATTGTTAATAGAGGCTACAGAGTTTAATTTTTTTATATTTTCAGGTGGTGGTGTGCCTCCAGATTTTTCCAAAGAAAAAAGTGCCTTGGCTCAAAAAAAGGTTGAAAAACACTGGTCTATAGAACTCAATCACTGTAACAGAATCAACACATCTTCATAAAGTTAAACAGTTCTATCATAGCATCAGGTTTAACTAATCTCAGGTAAAGCCCAGTTGTTACCACTTCCTTGATGGAGTTCAGTTGTTGTCGTGCTGGAGGGAAGCTGGTGTCTTCTCCTGTAGTTAGCACCTCCTGCTAACTGTGGTGTGAAACGTTTTTCTCTAAAATTTGCACTCAAAGAAGACATGGTGTTACTGACCAACAATTAGTATTTTTTTACAGCACCTTTAATCTTTATTATAAGCCTTTATTATAAAATGTTTAAATATTGTTTTGAGTGTTTCTGTATTGTTAGAAATGTTTTTGTGTGGACATTTTGCACTAAAAGCTTTTGCATGGAACTTCATTGCTTTGTATTTATTGTGTATTTATACGTTTTTAGGTGTTGCATGAATAACACAAGTCAAAGTAGTTTTACACACATACACACACTTTATACAAAGGGTAAATAGTGACCTCACTGTCAACTCAGAAGGATATGGCAGTGGAATATTTACAATGACTCCAATGCTCCAATGCACGACCCAGAATGCAAAATCTGTCTTTTCCCTCTTCATGACGGATGCTGCTTTTCATTGGGAATATATGAAAAGCACAAAAAGTTAGGAAGATTGTGTCTCTTTTTAACCTGTACCACATTTGTGGGATGACCCACATCCCTAAATTGGATAAAGCAGGACAAAGAATGGATAAATTCATGAAGAACTATCGTGACATCCTGGAACGCTTGTCAAAGCTTAACGCATACATATTGAATCCAGCTGTGCTTTTCTTATTCTTCACAAGTCAGATTTATCACTGTTACTCTTATTTAACAAGAGAAGGCAAACTGAGATTAACGGTATATTTTGCAGCCATGCCCGTGCCAAGGGGACTTTACAACTGAGTAGTCACAGCATGCACCTGAACTATATCGAAATGTTTTAAAATATAGTGGCAGCACAACTTCATCCAAGCTTCAAATAGTTTACACCCTCTCAGTTCCAAAAGTAGTACTGTGGAGAATGAAGATCGAAAATACATACGGATGTTTATTAGTGTTAGACGCACTGATAAAGAGCGACGCGTCATCAAACATCAAATGACGCTCTGAGGAAGAGCGTTGAAAAAGAAACTATCATAAAGTTAAGATGGCAAAATGTACATAATTCAACTAGTTCATGCAGTAGTTTGAACATTTGTATGAATCTTTAATACTTTTCCAGTTGAGTTTATGTGAAAGATAGAGATTTCCAGTGGTCAGAGCACAGATGCTGTTTTGTCCGAAGTGTGTAATGCCATTGAACTCAGGCAAGTAAGGTTCTGTTCAGTCGGTGTTGTGTTGACCATAAAAAAGAAAGGTCTATTGATCTCTATTTGATAGATAACTTTATGGTTAGAGCTGGTGAATTGAGGTTGTATATGTTGGCACAGTGTTATTATTGGGATATCGAATAGAGGCTGTTATATCACTGAGTCACACACCCACACAGCGATGACAGCAGAATATTGTGGAATCGCCAGAAAAATGGTTCTCCTCCATCGCTTTCCTCACGGCCAAATGTAATTATGTCTGTCGCCCTCTCTCTCTCTTTCTCTGACCTTATAACCTTACAAGCTACCACTTATTATCACAGACATACAGACATTCTCATCTCTAAATCTGGCAGGATTTATTCACTCTGGCAGCTGTGTCTAAGACACTTTATCTCAAGGATGTAATTTCACTTTTTTTCTCATAGTTTTCAAGAGACTTTAGGATTCATAACTCACTTTCTCCTCTAAAGAAAGATTAAACTAGATTTTTAACTTTCTTTTGCAACAGATTACATTGCTTTATACTTCTGTCCTCTGGACAACCTTGGTAACAATTTATTGTCTAAACTGACGAAGATGCTGTGAAAAGACTATTAATATGAGTTCTTCAATAGAGTTGACCTGAAGTTACTTGGTCCTGTATGCATCTAGCAATGTGTTTGATCCACGGTTAAAAAGAGACGGCGCCACAGCTGCTGTTTGACCATGAAAAATTGCAGGAATTCTGCTTGTCTCTTCTTCAACCAAGACGTTTTTCTAATAAAAACACTGTGAAAACACCTGACAGTCCATACGTCACACAGTATCTACAGACGTACTTCAGCAAAGCACCAGGTGCATCAAAGATACTTGTCAATGTTGGTGACAAATCATATGGCTGAAATGTCAAAGTGCCGTAGTGAGGTTCAGGCCAACCTTTCACAAACTTCGCCAACTTTCTCGTTCAATCTCTCGTTCAGCACTTCTTTCGTCAATCTTTCTGACAAAGTCAAGCAACTTCCTGACATTTACTTTTCCTCATTCACAGACAAATCGACATTTACTTCAGTTGCTGCAGTATGGATCTCAATCCTTTGGGAATTCTCACAAAGTAAAACAAGAGCAGGGAAAAATGAAAGGCTCCCACGGGGAAGAAACGACTAACGTACGCAAAACTCAGAAAATCTCTTTGTTTGTCTGTCAAAGTTTATCGTCCAAACTTGCTGTCTAAGAATCTAATAGACAAATGGCCACCCCTTCACTTGTTATTGACTCACTGCCTCTGTGAAGTCATTCAATCCATAAACAGACTTTCAAAGAACAACACTGTAATACTGCAGAGAAAGGATCTGCTTTAAAGCTGGGTTTTTAGCTATAAACACAGGGGTTAGAATTGCTCTCTTCTTCAATTTCAATAACAACATACTTTAATTTCGCCACTATGTTCCCACGTTTGGCCTCAGTGTCGGGCAGGTGTTTCCCTGGACCACAACGTCAAACATTTCAGCACTGGTGTTGTTTTCTGATATTGTTCCTTTATGACAGATGTGCTGTTGGTTATTTGAGTGTTGAGAGTTCCAGTCTGGATTTCTGCGGATGATACACTAACTCTTTGTTGAAGAGTTTAAGGAGCCTTCAAATTAAGAGTGGGAGCATCATCCTTGTAGAGTAGTGTGTCAAACTAATTTTAGTGTAGGGGCCACGTACAGCCCAATTTCATCTGAAGTGGACTGGATGGTAAAAAAAATAGTGCCACAATAAATGTGAGGGGAATATCTATTATTTAACAAAATAAACAATTACTGACAAAAATGACTACAGTTTCAACATAAATACAATTTTAATTATACTGTCTGGTGCAAAATATACTGGTTGTGAATGAAGTAACTGAGCCATTTAACTTCGTAGTTAATATCTCCTTACAGTCTGGCATTTTTCCACAACAGACTAAGACAGCAAAAATAATACCAGAATATAGTCTGGGGACAAGAATGACATGCAAAACTATAGGCCTATATCGATTCTGTCAAACATGTGCTCAGAAGAGTAGTTTACTCAAGATTGGCAGATTACTTAGATAAACACAACATAGTGGTCTCTTCACAATATGGCTTGAGGAATAACAGTCGCACAAGTATGGCCATTTTAGATCTTCTTGAGAAAATAAATGATGCATTTGAAAGAGGAGAAATTGGAACTAGAGTCTTTCTCGACCTTTCCAAGGCATTTGATGACGTACCCAGAAAGCTGTCACACTACGGTGTCAGGGGCGGAGCGCTCCAGTGGTTCTGGGGTGATAATTAGAGAAGACAGCAATATGAAAATATAAATGGTGTTAACTCTAAAAAGGAAAAAATAGGATTTGGTGTTCCCCAGGGATCTATTCTGGGACCTCTTTTGGTTTTTGTTTACGTTAAGGACTTTGTACATTGTTCTAGTAAAATTCATAAAATACTCTTCGCAGATTACACACATTTGTTTGTCACACAAGCACATGGATCAACTTGAAAAGCTCCTAAATGAGCAGCGAAATAATATGAATACTTAGTTTAATGTAATAAATTATCATTAAATATCAGGAAGACCTTTCATATTATTTTCCACTCATACAGTCATAAGTACAGTGATCAGGTCATGAATATAAAAATAGATGGGATAGATATTAAAAAAAGTAGATTATATAAATTTTTAGGACTCTATATAGAAGAATTCATACATTTTAAAATGTTACAGATCTAGTTAAAGGTATACAGGAGGATTTTCAGGAATTTTAGGAAAGAACCGCCCTCTCCACCGTTTGAAAAAAATGCGCATGCGCAACGCTGTACCTGCTCCCGAGACGGAACGCCTACTAAAACGCGTGCGAGAGACGTGCACGAGCCCAGTTCTCCTCGTGCACGCTCTGTTTACAAGTCACAAGTGGGCATCGCTCACATAAGCTCACTTTACAAGAAGATTTGCACCAGAGGGGGTGAAACTGTGTAAAAATGTCCGAGAATAATGCGTGGGGTCGGCCACCGGCATGATGAGGACCGTGTGGAGTGAGCTGCACGCAGGGACGAGCACGTACGACAGGCTTACGTCATATATCACCAGAATGATTGACAATTGGGAGGACCAGTTGTTTTGATGATCCACCCGGAAGAAGAAAATCCTCTACTATACCTTTAAAAAAAATGCCAAAATAATTGGAGGCCTGTTATTTAAAATGAGAGTTGCTCCCAATAGGTGTGCTCTTATCCCTGTACAGATCTCTGTTTGAGCCTCACTTCAATTATTGTAACTTTATCTGGGACAACACATCCTCTACTTACCCTACAAAACGTCTGACTACAAAAGAAAACTTTGAGAGTCATTTCACGCCAAACTCTGCCAAACTCTCCAACAAATGCTTCTGCTTCCTTGTTCTTCGCCCGACACGACCCGGCATCGTTCACAACCCTGCCTACATTTTAGCCGTTCTGTCTGCATTGGGGCTGCGCCGCAGCGTTGGGTCTGGGCGTGTTCTGCAGCAGTGGCTTCATTTCGCTGTTTGAACCTGGTTGCTTGGGGTCCAGGGTCCTCAGTCCATCCCTCCTAACAGCAGAACACACAGCAGTTGAGACTCCAACACAATGTTGTCCTGGGTTGATTTTAACCTCCGCATCATTACAGCAACAACTTCTGAAAAACTGTTTACAATTTGTGTGGAACCTGGCCCTGAGCCAGCCTGGGCTGCTGGGAGCAACAGGACCTTCGTCTCAAGCTCCCAGGGACAGAACAAGAGCATTAAATTGTCAACGAAATAGTGATTATTTACCAGGGATGTACACTTTTTTTGTTGTTTGTTCAGCAATTTGCATGCTGCCACCTAAAAACCAAAACCTAGTTTCATTTCATGCCTCGTAACACTTATTCTCTTACATTTTGTATTCTTATGCAGCCAAGTCATGCCTATCCCCTATTGTAATTTGTTATGCACTATCAGCAATCGACAGTTTCCTCTTGTATATAGCCCTGTGCATTTTGGCTTAAACTTAATTTAAAGTTTTTAAACTCTTTGAAAGAACTGGAAATGTTTGTTTTTTTTTCCACACTAGCTATGAATCATGGTGCAACATGTTATCCTGGGATTATCCACAGATACTCCTAGTGAAGGTGGAAAGAAGCAGAGCGCTGGACTTTTTCTTTTGTTGCAAGCCATTTTTTTTAGAAAATAACAATGAATAGTTAATTTCTCATTGTATAATACTTTTCTTATATTGTAATCCTGTCTATTTACAGTGACCCAGACTTGAAGAGTAGTCGTCTTTGCTTCATGAAAGCTATTGAATAATGTGAAATATGTGGAAATATGAAAAGTATGAGCAAGAATTTGTATGTATTTCTTTTCCTAGTTTCACACACAAAACTTGCATAATGACTCAATACAAGCCTTTTTAAATTGTGTCTGTTTGTTGGAGGAGACTCCCACTGTTCTGTTGTGATGTGTTGACACGCACGCACACGCACACACACACCCCGGTGTTCTATATCTGGCAAGTGGCAGAACCCCAAAGTGTGAAGTGTAGTTCAAATTGTGGGAGGAGCCAGACCGCAGTTAAGTGGCCTTGAACACCTTGGCACGTGGCCGAGACCCAGGACAGACTTCCTGCTCTCTGATAACCTCCATTTGGAATGTAGTTTCTTGTGATCTGCCATCTTGTTTTGTAGTTCCATCACATGTCTCACCCCCCCCTCTCTCTCTCTCTCTCACCACACACACACACACACACACACACACACACACACACACACACACACACACACACCCCTACGCACACACAGCTGTATATAGGTAGTTAGAATCTGTGTTTAATTGTTTTCATTGTAAATAAATATAATTTTTGGAATCATACTTGCTGTGTTATTAATGAGCACAACGGTGAATGAAATGTCGACCTCTTCTGTGTCAAGAACTCCAAAATCCTTCAATCTTTACTGTTAATTCTGGTAATTGTAATTAATTTTACTATTAATTCAAATTCCTGATCAACTGTTTAGTATATCTTATGAACTGATAGAACTGAATTGGCTATCATTTCCTGTTACGACAGGTGGAGCTCCGAGGTTTCTGATACAGATCAGATTAAAATTTCAATAACATAATTAATAACTGTCCTCGATAATTATTAATCATTATCAATAGCCAAACACAACATAAATGGTACTGAATGATCCTTATGAGGGAAGAAACCCCTACATTGAGATGTTCAGGAGGTTTGTCACTCTGAGGTAAAGTCAGGTCAATCTGTTCTAGTTTGAACACACACACCCTTTCCTGTTACTACTTTCTGATCCCGTTTACTGCAACACTTGATGACCAACTTATGTGTTTGATTGAAAAAAAATCGGTCACTTAACACTAAAGTTGGGAGAGTCTGTAAATGTTTCACATTGGTTGCAGAAGTTTTGGTGTGAAAGATTTCTCTTCTCTACATCACGAACAGACTCAATCATCTTTGAGAATTGAAAGTCAACTCACAATTCCTCTTCATTGAGTGGGGCCAGTAGAGGTTGTTCAGGAATCTTATTGGAGGTGTTTCCAGCTGTGACGAGGCTCTGGGGTCACCCCAAGACTCCAGATAGAGATTATAGAGCCGTCCACACAAGAACACCATTTCACGTAAAAGCACCGTTGTTAGCCAGTCATCCAGATGATGATATGAAAGCGGAAAATGCTTATTTTAAAAACACGTCCCAGAGTGGGGAAATTCTAAAACCCCGGCCGGTTGTTGTATTGAGGTGTAATTGATAGGTGTAATTGAATCTTCCCCCACCAGAGTGCAACAACTCACGATAAGCTGCGTATGTGCAGGGCGTGGCAGAAAAGACCAACGTAACTGCATTTACGTGTCTGATGACTGAACTGCTGAATAGTCAACAAACTACAAGAAGCCAGTTTCTTAATTGAAATAGAAGAAGTGTGGATGGTAAAGATGATCATCTGTGGAAAAAAGATGATGCCCCCCCCCACCGCAGTCGACGATGTCATCTAATAACCACAAGAATGGCGGACGACATACTCCAGGTAGTGCTGTAGAAGCTGCTGATGCTAGCTGGGGGAGCATAGACCTATATAACTCAGAGTTATATAAGTCTATAGGTATTATCTATGAGCAGGAGTTTACGTCTAAATTTCAATATGCTTTGTGTCTTCTATGTTTTTGATGTATTTGGTGAGTCACAGTGCTTCGAAAGGTCATATGTACTACATGCCCTTAGGCCTTGTAATGAGACGTGTTCATAGTGATGTGTGGATGGATTTTTTTTCTTGGGGGGGGGGTGCTGGGGAGAAAAAAGATAGTTTTGGCTCATGTGGACAGGGCCTACATCTCTCAATTGTTGTGGGAGCGACTTGGGGTCCTTCCAGAAGAGCTGGAGGAAGCGCAGAGGATCTCTGAACTTCATCACCTTTACTGCCACTAAAAAGTCATATGCAAGGAAGGATGGGTGCAGAAGGTAACTGGAATACTTACTGTATATCCTGAAAATGCAGAAAAATAAGTGAAGAAAAGTAAAAAAGTAATGTCTTGCAGGATTAATTTCTCGTGTAAAAAATGAGTGAAATATAAATGCAGATTGAAAGACAGTTGGTAGGGAGAGTAAATAACCTTTAAATTCCACGAGGCTTGGACTTGTCTGTTCATGAGAGTTTCAGAACCGTATTAACCAGCATTCCTCACAGTTGCTGCTCGTGTCTCTCTGACCGCCACCCATCGCTAACTCTGCAGTGAGGAAACATTTACTGATGAAATCACAGTTTGAGTAGCAAGCGAGGGGCAGGAAGGTTGTGTCAAGGCACAGAATTAAATAGACCTGTGATTGCCGGCCCTACTTCAAATCTTATTTTTAAAATTCTCAAAATCGGCCATTGCTTTGTATATATATATATGTATATAGCAATAAAGTGACCAGAGATGTTCAGGCGGAGAAAGAGGCGGCCTTATGTGGGCGGACGAAGAACTAGAAGGTTTCTCTTGATGTTTTTGTTTAAGGGCACTTTCCGTGATCTTTCTGTCTCGGAGGAGTTTCTCGCAACAAACCTCTTTTGCACGGAAACCACTCAAGCACTCGGCCATCTCACTGTTAGTGATGAAACATGAACAGCTGATAATCCCCTGCAAGGAGATACAGTAAATAATGTAGTATGTGCACATCTACCGCTGCTGCTCCCTGCAGATGCAAACGGTCTTGGAGGACTCACATGAAATCTGAACAACCAGGAAGTGGATTAAAATGTGATCAGTCACCATCCCACTTGATGACGAATTGGGAATTCTTAACAAAGAGAATGTGATAGCTGAGAATTTGAAGCCTTGACAGCAGACCGAGTGCCTGTTTCGTTTGGAGTCTATTTTTTTCTCAATGCATTTTCAAGCCCCATGGCTCCAGAAAGAACAAACAAAAACAAACTTAAAGCAACTAATAAGTGGACCTCTGTGATTCATCTCATGAGAAAAGCAGCTTTGTGTGGCTGCGCTTAAGCTCTGCCTGTTTTTAAGCTACATACAACGCTGTGTATGATAACATGCTCACAACAACGCTGTCATGCGTGACAGGTCGAGCATTTTACGCTTACCAATTACCACCTATTACAATATACAGCCGACACCCAGGGGAATATCCGTGGTTTCAATCCAGGAACTGTGCTTTATTTATTTTATTTTTAATTACGGTAAGTCTTCAGTTTATCTTTCAAACCCCACTTTGTGCACATCCTAAGATAATGATTGGAGACGGCCACTGTCCAGCTTCACTTAACAAGGAAAGGTTAGTCTTTACTTTGGTAATTTGTTGCTTTGTACAAGTTAATGTTAAGAACATATGAAGACTGTTGATGGCTGTAGTTTTCATTCGTAAGGCAGGGCAATTAGTCCTTTCAAGTATTTACAACTAGTGTACAAATATGAGATGTACACAACAGTACATTGCTTTGCCTGTTTGGTGTATTTGCTCAAATATGAATGACCGAGCAAACAAGGATAACTATAGTCTGTACTATAACTACTATCAGTGCATGTGCGGCAAAACCCAAGTAAAAAATTACTGATAAATCAAGGTGCCACCATCTGAAGTTAGAAACTACATTCTGTGTTTGCATTCCCAACTGATTAGTCAGGAAGGAAAAGAGATTTAATAATCTGGTATTGAGTCTGCTGGTTTGAGCAGGTCATGAATCCACGAGCATCTGTTGTTTACCTAAGTACTTGAAGCATTTAGGCAGGAGCAAGCCCAACCAGTCGACTGGTCGAACTTCATGTGGGGAAGGTTGTTACTAAACAAAAATTAATCAATCAATCAATCAATCAATCAATCAACCAACTAATAGATAAATTAATTAATAGAGCAAAAAAAGGTTTATTCCTCCCACAAACACACAAAAACTGCATTCCAATGCACTGTATACTACTAAATGCTCCGTTGTGATGTGATAAATTATGGGACCAGTTGATATTGAAGGAGCCAAATATCAAATATGTTGTGGAAGAAAATACTTATTTGAAATTGCATAACTGAACCAATATAAAGATGTATACGATATGTATACAGATATACATGTATATAATAGATACAAAGATGTATACAAAATAAATACTACATGAAATTCTAAAAAGTCCACATACAGTCCAGTTTCATATTGAGTGGCTGGACTGGCAACAAGCCATGTGCTATTTTTTCGACTGTCTTTTTTTGATAATTGACCGTTAAACTGGCTTTTGCGGCCAAACTACTGCCTGTGTTCAGTTGGTTCCACCGCCCCGGCCCCACATCGGGGACGTGCTTACCAGTATCGAACCCAGTGGAGGACTCTGCTGTGAAGGTGGAGTCCTGCGGCAGTGGTGTATTTGCATCAATTAAAGAAAAAAAAAAAAGAAATTTGACGGAACGGCGGTGAGGATTTAACAATGCCGGACCGCCACTACTAAATGAACATAGAGGAAACAGTGATGTACTGAACTCGAAATTTTAGAAACTGTAATCATGATTTCAAAAAGTTACACAGAGCTCCAGTCGCTCAAAAAAAAAAAAAAAAAAAAATTAAGAGATAATTTATTAAGAGGTAAATCTTATTTGGTGAAACTTATTCATCATTTTACTTGCCGAAGCCCAAATGTAAAGGTTCATCGAAAAAATTAAACAGAAAAAAAAATTTGTACATTGTACATTAACCTCATACTTTGTGTGACCCTACCAGTCGGATATAGAACTCTATTGATGCCAATAATGGCAATTCTCATATAAAATCATCCCAACTATGAAGAATTATAGTCATTTTTTTTCCAATACATTGATGGAGTCATAAAATCTAACACAATAAATTAGTCTCCAAAAATATTACTTCATTGCACTTTCAATGATGACCCATGAACTCACTATACTTATAATACTTGAACAGGCATTTGGTAGAGCGCAGACCTTCATCAAAGCCACATTTGTTTACAGAACTAAGTTAGCATCACTAGCATGAGAGCCGTATGCCCATATCGTTGCTAACTAGGTAGCTCAGGTAGCTCCATCACTGGGGGCTTTTCCACCGGAAACAACCAGAGGCTAGTTCGGAGCCAGGGCCAGAGTGAGCACCAGTTCTTTGTCTTTCCACCACCAAAGCCGGTTCTTAACAGGCTAAACCGGGGCTACGCCGGCTCCACTTCCTTCCAGGACCAGCGAGGAACCAGGCTGGAGCCAGACACGTCATCAGGTGGGGGCGGAGTTATCGCTGGAGTTACCGCTACTTACAAGGCGGAAGAGACGCAAACCTGCTTTCTGAAAACTACAATGAACAGGGAGCCCTGGAGAGGTTATCGAGAAAAGAATGTAAATAAAGCATTGGAACGATGTAATCAGTCGTTCCCTGAAGTTAATAATAGGAGGGAACAAGATAATCTAAGCCTTGATGGCGGTGCCGCGGCTCTCCAGGTGCAGAGCTCCTCCACTGCGCTCTCAGCTGCGCGAGATCTAGAATTTAGAAGCAGTTTTCCACTGTTTTCACACTTTTCATCATAACATCATTCTAACTAACTTCACTTTCATGTCTTGTTTGCTCCAATATTATTTTGAAACCCACATGTAGCACCCGCCTCATCAACCTATGGGGCGGGGCCTGGGTAAACTTATGATATTCCCTTTGTATTTATGCTCAAAAATAAAATATGACGTAAGTAAATGAAAACCACACACACAGTACTTTAAATATAAATACCTTGTAGTAACTGTATTTTTAGTTCAACATAAAAAAAAAAGAAAGAAATTAATTAATAACTCGGGTTCAGTGACAACAAAATTAATACTCCAACAGAAATGATACCCGTTCAAATCACTCCAACTGATGGAAATCACTGGCTACTCATATATACTGAAACATAAAAATGAACCAAACATGTGATGGGCCCACACACACACACTTTCACTCGCACACCCCACAGTTCACCAAAGTCCAGGAAAAACTACCCCTACAACCCTGTTGCAGGCCTGTTTCGTGCTCGTGTGCGTTGGACCTCAAACACTGGTCTCTTCACTCTCTGAACGCAAAAAAAAAACGTAGCACGTGCAAAGCAGTGGTTACTCACGGCTCCCATCACAGTTCATGCTCCCCGCTGTCCACGGGGAAACGGGGAAAATGGCGCCTCGCCGCCATGTACAGCCACGATGCTCAATCCGCTCGGTACGGCTCAGTCCGACTTCTCTCGTCCACACCGGAGGGCGCAGATCCTCTCACCAAGGCACAAAAGTCCGTCTTAGCAGGTAACAGTCCGTTTACCTCACAACAAAACTTTCAGCCTCCAAAAATCTCGAAAACACGACACAGTTTGGTCAACTGCGTCCCGCCCCCTCACGTCAAACTGCTCACGCCATTGGCCGGAGTCTCCTGAGCTCTACACGAGCCAATCAAATCAAAGACATTTTAGATAGACACTTCTTAAAACCAACAATACTGTATAAATAACATTGTACTTCAAAACATTGAACACAGATGAACTTACTCTTTTTTCCTTTTTGCATGACATGAACTCTTTTAACGCATACTCTTTGTAGATTGTTTTACTTTTTCCTTAAATTGTATTTTAAGAAAACACACAACCATAACCATATTTATACATTTCTTTTTTAAACACCTCAATACAAAATGAATTTCCCATGACTTATGAACCTGTAGATGGTTTATATATTGTTTTGCAAATACAACTACACCCATTACTTTAGCAAGGGCTACACACAGAAACGTATAATGAAGTAACACTTTTGGTTCATCAGCAACTAAAAACCAAAGTATATTTACTACTGTAAATGAAAGCTTGGATTTTTTTTAAACCATAAAATGAACCTTTTAATGGCTTCATGTGAAAGAGAACTTTAATCAGTGTGTGTTTACGTAGGTTTCCATTATAAATGGCTGTAGTTCTATCATTCTACACCTCCACTCTGTCACGGATCACGGACAGGACCCAAGTGCAGGACTCTGGAGGCAGGCTGAGTTCAAACAAGTCTTTTATTAACAACGACTGTACAGACTGATGGGTTGCAGGTCGCGCCTCGACCTGAGGAACACAGCAGACATGAACTCCGACATACTGGACCGGACGGACGAGACATCAATGACAAACAAACCAACACTGAACAAATACACAGACAGGACATATATAGGGCAGGGTGATCACACAAAGTGGCCACAGGTGTGGTTCTGGACAGCCCAGACCTATGGCCCGCCCACTCTTAAAGGGGACCTCGGCCTACATCCTGACACATTCCTCCTGACGTTGAAGCATTTCATTCAGACGCGTCCAGAAATAAAGTGAAAGGAACAGAAATTCACAATGTAATGCCCAAATGTTGAAAAATAAGCCCCAGGCTCATTCATGCGTAAAAAAAACCGCTCCACTCCGTGGCTCCGAAGGGAGACGGACGTGAAAAAACACCAATAGAGTGACGAGGAGATTCAATGTTTTCTGTCTCTTTCATCTGCATTCGAGGTTCAGGCCAGACTCGATGGAGCAACCGGGACCAAACAGATGAATACAGTCTGTCTCCTCATTCTTCTATATGAGCACTGTCAGCGCTGATCGGCAAAATCAGTGACGTATCACGTTTTGGAGTGATGCAATGACGTGGCTCTCACTCGACTCCGTTAACGATGGAAAAAGAAAAAGTCCTTTGGCAATGCTCATTTAAGAACCGGCCTTGAACTCGCTCCTTGTTCTTTCTGGTGGAAAAACCCTATGTGTGAAACACTGAGCAGGGAGCGTCTCCATAGCAACAGACACTGATCTCCTTTGAGCGCCTCCATGAGGTGCCTCTCACATCTGCTATGTATGGGACATTTTTTTTGGCAGATTTTGGGGATTTTTTCGGAAATGGTTCGCCGTTAACATCCCAAAATCTAATCGATTGATGGTTTGATGACAAAACATCCCTGAAAATTCTATGCAATTTAGGTGAGTAGTTTTTGTAGAATATTTGTAAACTACATACATACATACATACATACATACATAGATACACATACACACACACACACACACACACACACACATACATACATACATACATACATACATACATACATACATACATACATACATACATACATACATACACACATACATACATACATACATACATACCAATAAATAAATAAATACACACAGATGAAAACATAACCTTCTCGGCCCAACTTTCGTTGTCAAAGGGTAATGAATATTGACACATCAGTGAACTTGCAGTATTGTAATTGGATTAGCGAATAAAACAAAGTATGCCATTAAAAAATGTGGTTAAACATATATTTACCACTGGCACACAGGGGCTTCATTTGAGATGAGCTGGCCTTGCTAATCAGATTAGTTCCTCATCTAAATGCAAACTTAATTTACCCTCAACAAACACTTAATTTGAGAACACTACAGAACAAACAAACAGACTTTTTTTAGAGCTTTGTTTTTCGCACATGTAAAGGAATATGAGCTTGGAGTCTGATAGGATTACCATGGCAGAGCAAATGGAGGAAAAGAGATAAACAAAGCAACAATTCAAAATGTGCAAGTGTGAAGGGAAGCAGAGGCTCTCTTACACACACATGCATGCACGCACACACACACACACCGTCAGATCATGTCTGTTGAAAATCGTGTGCCGACTTGAGTTCAGAGTGCGAAAAGCAGGTGAAGCTGAGATGTAACCTCGGAGATGACCTTTATCTGGGCTTGATGTTTCCCCCGGAGTGTTATTTATTGCTTTGCACACAGGAAGTGACAACAGACGGCAAGACTGAAGCAAACAGGATCATATATCAGTGTTAAATATAAAATTTGACAAAAATACATTATTTATAATCATTTTATCAGACTGGGACACACTGTGGTAGTCCTATCCCAGCATTTCAGGCTCTCTATGTCCATTTAGGATGTATAAACCACATCCCCCACCCGAATGAATTGTCCCTGGTGCTGAGACACATAATGTCCATTACTATTCACGTCCATTTCTAAAAACACAATTCTCTTGGTTTGAACTTTTCCGCTATGGAACGTACCACAAAATGTGATTGCTCTCATGCTTTTTTTCCCCTCGTAACTTCTTTCTTATTTGGTATCTCTGGTTTCCGTTTCATTTCCAGCTGGCTGCCAAATTGTTTTGCACAACTGATAGGCAACAGTGATGATTATGTAACTGGCCTCCTCTCAGTTGGAATAAAGTTGGATGGAAAGATGTATCCATTTCTTAACCCTGCCCTCAAAATCAGATAATAGCTGCTTGAAAAAATAAAATACTTAATAATATAGTAGTGAGGTACCTACACTACCTCACTACTTTCTCAAAATAATCCACACAGTCAAACACTCACATCAACATGAACCAGTCAGTTTAGAGGTTAGAACAAGCAAACTCCACACAGAAAAGCTCTGGCCCCCGAAACCATGACACTCTTGCAAGAGCACTGCCACTTGCATCTTGCCTAAATATTAAAAGGGTAGAAGATAAACCTCTATGTCCAGAGTGACTGTGGCTGTCTATTTGCTCATCTTGCTCAGTTGCTGCTAAAAGCATCAATAAACATCTTCAACAGGCATCCAATTATTTACAAAACTGTATGAAGCAATGCCAACAGAGTTGAACACTAATTGCTGTTTGACCCAATCTTTAATCTTTGAACCTATATTTGTAAATCTCAGTGTCATGAAGATGAAGGGGTGAACGGAGCATACATAAACAAACATACATAAACGTGTTTGCACATGTGAAGATCAATACCTTTGCAAAGAGAGAACTACGATAAGAGACGACCTGCACTAGTCTAGACATCTGAAAACATGAACTTTCTGTGTGGGGGAAATAAGATCTGAATCGGACCATCTTATATTTTTTGAAAGGTATATAATTAAAATGAAACATTCCAAAAACATGGTGCAACTGCATCTTGGCCGCTAATGTCATTTTATCATTAGACAGTTTGTAAACAGAGTAAAGCACGGGGTGAACACCTCATAGATTGAATGACACTCACACAGTTAACTACAATCTGACACTCACACATCATTTTCCTGATGCCATGCAAGACTGAAGGTCATATCACACTGTCACCGCCTGATTCATCTGCAATATATGACATTTTTCGCAGGTCATGTGATGTGTTTACACTGAAACTGTAAGTTCAGCAACTAGCTCTCCTTCATTATTCCATAGATCCTTGAAGTTGGCACTAAACTACTTAAGCTTTCTTTTCTATTTTGGTAAAATTAAAAAAGTTTCACCCTAAATTTACTGCATTACACTGTGATTTGCTCATTCTTATTAGAGGGCTGTGTTAAATCCCCCATTGATTATGTGCTCATTGTGTAAACACATAATCAACCTATTAGTTTTAATTCCCTCTATTGAAATGAGACCCTCTGTGGTCTCACCTCTTCACATAACTGGAAGATTTTATCCCTCGTTGCTCATGCTTGGCCAGTTGGGAGTTGGGTTTTTTTTAATGTTGGCCTTCACTTTGGTGGTTCGTGATTTAAAAGGATTGGGTTGTACATAGCACTTTGTTTAGAGAATTGCTACCACAGGCCTCATCATCTGAAGGTTTGCATGTATAAAAACAGGCAAACATTTACTAATTGTATCCCTCTGTTGGTCTAAAAAGAACACAAGATAACACATTGTCCATACCTTCATGAATAGTTAATATTGGGTGTGTTTAGCAGATTTTGTAAAACAGAAGAAGTTCCTGGTAGCATTAATTTAAAATGTGCAATGTGATTTACAACATCTGAAAATGTTTTTTTTTTTTTCTTAATTTAAATCTGTTATTAAGTTGTTATGCTGATTTTGCAGTTAGAAGCATATCAGATGACTGCACAGCCTTTATTTGCAAAAGTTTCATGCCTTCATTTGGTTCAGGTGGCTCAAACTGCCAGGCAAACGTCATGTAATGTTTTGGGGCGCTGTCACCCAAAGCAAACACTGGCAAGAGGGAAAGTAAAGAAGAAACATGACTCATTGATTGGTCCAGACTGAAAGCGGAAGTCCTGTCACTTTAACCCGAGGTGGCTAGGCTAATTAGCTTGTGGCTAATGGGTAGCCACAAACAACCATGACATTTAGCCTTCCTCACAAATAACAGTAATAATAATAACAATAATAATAATAATAATAATAACTTTATCTATATAGCACTTTTCAGAACAAATGTTGCACAAAGTGCTTTACAGTAAAAACACAAACAGAAAGTGAGGCGAGACAGAGGAGACGAGCAATCAAAGAGACAGCTCAGCGGTCATCAAACAAATAGAGAATTAGAGACGGAAATTATTATTATTATTGCCGACAAAACACCACTGGCGTAGGTGGCCTAAAGAAAGAGCATGTAAAGAGATAAAAGGGGCAACATTTATTAAAAATGGAGGCTTCACTTAAAAGCGAGTCTATAAAAGTGGGTTTTTAAAAGAGATTTAAACTTCTTCCTCTCTACTTCTTCCTCACGGCTCCATGTCTGCCTGCAAGATATTTTACAACTTTTTCTTTCTGCTTCTGCTTTTTCTGATCGCTGTTTTTTACTATCCAGAATGCATTGTCCACTACGTCACATCCTCTCA
Organism: Blennius ocellaris; assembly: GCF_963422515.1. Classification (NCBI taxonomy): domain Eukaryota; kingdom Metazoa; phylum Chordata; class Actinopteri; order Blenniiformes; family Blenniidae; genus Blennius; species Blennius ocellaris. Next base: position 26,522,123 of record NC_137658.1, read on the forward strand.
TCCCGCCCACTAAAAAGATGGTTTGCAAGCCAACGCAGGCCCACATGTGTTCAATGGGACCAGAGGTTGCCTGTCAGGTCCAGTTCAGAGTTTGAGGAGCGCTCCAGACACCCAAATGAAATGATTTTTTCCCTGAAAAGAGCTCTGCTCTGGATCAAACAGGGGAATGTGAACACGCCCTAAATTGAGGTTAAGGAATAAGATCAGCTGTGATCAGCTCACTTGACAAACATGAAAAGTACACAATGTGATCTGTTGTCAGATCTTATGTGTCCGTTATTGTCACGTCTAAACCCCTGAAATAGGTAAATAAAGAGAAGACACACGAATCAAGAAACAATCAAGGTTCTTGCAGCAAGGGAAGACACCAAGTTCACCTCACAGGGTCACCCAGACGTCTTCCCAGAATGCTCTCTGCCAGCCTTCTTGATTGACAGCTCAGTGGGCGGGAACACAAGTTGTAAACACACTGGTTCAAACTGGTTCCTGTGGTCTGTCTTACAGGATCGTAAAAACACAACTAGTTCGAAGGGGGGAGAAACACAAACAATTAACAGATAAAGATCTCATGTGAGGTGCAGGATCTCAAAGGTCTGCACAGGATTTGCACAAGCATGAACAAATGATAATGAAATATTTAATATAGGTATCCTGAACACTGTCACATGCATATATACATAGATGCAGACTGCACTTAATTAAACTCAATTAAAACACTTTATGCACCATCTGTCAAATCTTGGCAACATTTGAGCAAAACTCAGGAGTTGCTCCAAGCTGGGTGAGTATATGGAAGTTAAATCCCATGATTATATAATTAAGACCTGGTTTTTAATTGGTGAACAGCACAATGACCAAGACCAAGATCTTGAAAATGTGACATTGCAACACTACTGCAGGGTAAAATGAAACTAACAAAAAAGGATTGTATTGTTACTTCACATCTGGCTGTTGTCTCAGCAAATTCAAATAAAAATACAATTAGTGACATCTGCCTGTGCAGATGCAGGGATACAGGTGTAATGAAAAACAGTGCATCCCGGTACGTTGTATTTATAATTTGGTGGCTGCGTTTCTCCTCCACTGCTTCACTCCAGCATCACTTATCTCTCTTTCTCTATGGTATCCATCTTACTCTCCTCCATCTCACGAGTAGAAGCCATTCATCGCTCTGGCAACTGAGCAATGTTTTCATTATCACCTGGCTCCTCTCCTTCTGTCACCTGGCCAAAGACGGATGTCGGGGTCATCTGCAGGAGACGGCGGAATCCAGACGATCCAGCACCGTTTCACACTACTTCGTCTTGATGTTGTTCAGTTCAGCAGCATCGTGTCGCGGATAACTTCCTCCACCCCTCCTGATGCTGCAGAATAGCTCATCCAACTGGCTTTCTCCTTCTTTCAACCCTTTAAAAACTTCATTTGAATCGTCTTGAGCTGGAATTAGATCATTATTTTGTTGCATTTTTATTTCAGTTTAGATTCAGCCACGTTTGTGGCACTCATGGGCACACACACACACACACACACACACACACACACACACACACACACACACACACACACACACACACATCCTCTCTTTGCCGATGCGTGCTGCAGGTGCAGAACAGACCCGTGGAAGAGGGCAATGTATTTCCATTTCAAAAAAGGCTTCTCGTGCGTCCAGGTGCATCCAGGTGCAGGCTAAATCAGTACCTGTAACTAAACTCTGTGTTTTCTGAAATTTCTTGGTGATCTTCGAGGGCAGCTTTAAAAGACTTAAGAGAACAGAGAGGGGTAGAAATAAGAAAGTGGCAGGGTGTGTTACTTGTTCTTTTTTAAATGAAGACAGACAACAAAGAAAAGGGGAAATCAGGAAAAAAAGACAAGCCTCTTCATAAAAAAAAATTGTTTAAATATTCATGTTTCCTGCAAATGATTTATTCATGTGTAGCTGATATTTTTAGTTATTTATAAACTTCTTATGTGTCAATACTGTTGACAGCGATGTTGTGCCATGTTCAAGAAGGAAGTACACAATGTAAAATAGAACATGAAACGGCTCAAATGCGTTTAAATGATGCCACAGTAAAGGTTAGCTGTGAGTGAATACTGGTTTGTGAGCCGGTGCACATTTTCTTTTATGTGGGTGCATTGAACATCACAGCTTCTTCACTTCCTTACACCATGTTTCCCTTCTGACTGCAGTTTTTTGACCAGGCTGATGTCTGACATTGCCCTGGGGAATCCCACCATGCCCCGCCTTGGCTCGGCGTCCCCTGCTCACAGGAAGTGACTGTTATAGAGGAGATCATCATCTGCTGCACACGCTATTTCCTTCCACCGCCACTGAGGTTCACAGCATCAGAGTTGTACCAACATATATGAAGATCACAGGAGCAATGAAAATGGACCCGTCTTCAGTCGGCCTGGAGCATGTTTTATTTATCAACGCAGCGGTAGACGCTCTCCGTGACTTATCTCTGTCATCATCCTCATGTTGAGGATCAGGATCGTCACACATACACCACCCAGCAAGACATCGTGTCACAACAAAGAGGAAGTGCATAGTTACTCTTAATGTCACCTTTAATACCTCTTGGTACCTCCAGCCAGCAGAGCGAAGCTGATTTGCATTCTTGTTTCATGAGGATGGAAGAAAGGAAGGGAGGGAGAAAATTAAAGGGGCAGTCAGTTGTGTGTGTGTGTGTGTGTGTGTGTGTGTGTGTGTGTGTGTGTGTGCGTGTGTGTGTGTGTGATGTTCATGAATGTCTAATTGGAGAGGTGACCTCTGTGAGCCCAGAACACAGTGCTGCTGTCTTCAATATGCCAGTCCACCGAGGGGATGGACTCTGTCCTCCTCAGAGCTCCAGCCCATCGCTGTAGGTTTGCATAATCTCTCTCCACATGCTCACTGTAGTGCACCGTGTCGATTTTTATACCCATTTACTGCTTCTCCTTCTTTATCGCATTCTACATCTCCTCTCCTTTCACTTTGTGCTCAAAGGGTCGAATCCCAGTAATTATCTAAGCACTCCTGAATCTTAAAGCTGCGGCTTTCAGTTCAAAGGGTCTTTGTTACACTCTGTCTCTACATGTGTAATATGTATGCTCCCCGGTTTGCACCATGCGCAAATAGCAAACACAGCTCAAAATAGCAACCAGAGCCGAAGAGGATTTATGACTGCATCCTACCACCCATTCAACATTTTAGGTTAATTAGTGACTCTGACTTGGTGCATGTTATTTTATTTCACTCTGTGTTCACCGTTGTGTCCAACTGTCCGGGACATATCTTTTTGTTCGGTCAATTTCAGCTATTGGCTCGTTCTCTGCAACCCTAACAAGAATGTTGATGGATGGATGGATGGATGATTGGGCAAATAAAAAAAATACTTGGATTATATTCATTTTATCGTTCTGACTACATAAGGTTTGAGCTCTTTTTTAGACGACAGGAAAGTGCAGGAAAACGTTTTTACCTTGCTGACATGTCGGCTGCAACTGCAGCCTTCCTCAGAGCGTCATCTGACATGTGATGATGTGTCAGTCTTTATCAGGTGACCAGCCATATTGTACATGTAGTACAAGAATGCTTAAAAAAGGACAGACCTCTCAATAAACGCACAAACTTTACAGTTGAAGACATCATCACACTACTAGGTTTTGTTGCCAAATCCACCTACTTCCAGTTCAGAGGTAAAATATACAGACAAAAAGAAGGTTTTGCAATGGGGGACCCATGAGCAATTCTTTTTATGGAGGACCTGGAAACCAAAGCCACAGCCCCCCGCACACTGCAGACTCTGGAAAAGATGTGTAAATGACCTCCTGGAAATAACAAAAACTGAACATACCCAAGAGCTCACAGACTGTCTGAACAACATGGACCACACTGGAAACATACAATTCACACATGAAGAGGAAACAGGACCCTTTCTTTTCTGGACATGAACATTCACCACCGACAGGACGGCAGTATAAAAATCACAATATACAAGAAAGCCACACACATGGACCAATACCTCCTCTGGACATCAGAACACTTGATGAACGGACCTCCATCATAACAGATGACAGACAGACAAGAGGAGGACAAACACATCAAGAACACACTGACACAGTGGGTCATAAACAAAGGAAAACAACAAGTCTATATTAAAAAAAGAAAACAAAGGAAAACAAAAGAGGCAGAACAACGAGATAAGAACAAAAACAAGATCACCATCCCATACATCCGAGGAATAACAGAACCCACACAATGGATAATGAAAAAACAAAACATCAGTACAGCGGTGAAACCACACACTAAACTCTGATAGTTACTTGTACACCCAAAAGACAAAATAGACCCAGAGAACAAATGCAATGTAATATATGAAATCCCATGCAAATACTGTAATAAAATGTACATCGGAGAAACGGGCAGGTCCTTTAATATAACAAAAAAGAACATCAAACAGAATGTGAAAAAGAAACAGCAGGACGACTCACTCGATCAAAAAAAGACACAGCAGAACATGAAAATACGAAGTCAGCCATCAGGGACCACTGCAGAGGGAACAACCACATCATGAACTGGAATGAGGGAAGAGTCATCACAACAGAGGAGAACAAGTTCAAATGGTGGATAAAGGAGGCCGTCGAGATCAGGAAGCGGGACACCATCCACCGGGACGAGGAGGCCCACATCCTCACACACCTGGGACTCCATCCTCCAGAGACCGCCGGACGGCAGGGGGCGTGGCCGGACGGACTCTGACGGATCTGTCAAGCCGGTCACCTGATAAAGACTGACACGTCACCACATGTCAGATGACGCTTTGAGGAAGGCTGCAGTTGCAGCCGAAACATGTCGGCAAGGAACAAGAAAACGTTCACGCTTACCATGCAAACCTTTTATCAGGGTACTAAAAGTGGAAGGCAGACTGAAAACTCACCATTGTGGCTGATTAACTCAAGGACTTAATCAAAGATTACAAGATCACATAGAGACCCTGATTAAAAAAAACAAACCAAAAAAAAAAAACGATTAGATCAGTATACATTTAGAATTTGATCAATCGATTAATAAAACAATAGAAGGCTTTTTTTTTTTTTTATAACATTGCTTGTTTTTGGTAATCCATCTTATATGATTGGTAAATATGTTGTTCCTTTTAAAGTGGTCCCACATTAGTGAGGAACATGCATTTGTGGGAAGAGCAGCAATTTTGAATATGTGGGTCAATCCCACGGAAGATTTGACAGATCTTCTCAAACAACGTGTCTCTGCTGATGTTTGATGTTATCAGTAGTGTGGGGTGGTCCAACCTTGCTGTTAAATTAGCCGCCATCACTCCAGAGTAGCAGATAATAACAGAGTCATCACCACCTGCTCATGGGCCAATCAGTCAAGCTCATTTCAATGACGACAGTCAGACCAGCACTAGAAACTCTGCTGGCCCTGAGGCGGTCCGTCAATAACACATCAGAATCTGATTGGCTGACGATACTGTCACTCAACATTTTAACCCAATAGCAGCATCCAGCTTCCATCAGAGGGAAGCAATGAAGCTACTGCTAGCCCCAGCAGAGGAGAGGAGCTGTGATGCGTTTAGAGGACATTGGAGATTTGAGCTCCACAAAATAACCAGTCGTCTTCTGGATAAAGTTGCTAAAGTCACTAATTGATTCCAGACACAGATTTCAGAATCACTTTTTAATTATTAAAAAAAAAAATGTTGACAGTGCTAGCAGTGCTCGCCCTGCTGCCCCTGACTGCACACCACTGGAAGTTGTTGGATGGATTGGATGGACTGAAGAAATGAGGCCTATTTAACAAACAGCCGGCAGGCTGTTCAGATGGATGCTCATTTTCACAGCCTGAGCTCCATTCAGTGATTAAGATGTTAATGCACACCGAGATACCAGTTGTTGTAACTTGGTACACAAAAAGACGAGGTTCAGTGATGTTGTGGTAAGATCACCATGGCAGCAGCTTCCCACACTTCTCAGTGTGGGAAGACAAACACTGGAGAAAAAATAGGACAACATAAAAGCACAGTATCATAAAGTCTTATATCGTCGTCGCAGTATAACGTAAACAATGATCTGTAGTAGCCATAAACTCCAGAGTAAAAGTGTCTTCTTTCGAGGTTTTACTCAATTTTACTTGGAAATATGGAACGTATCTTCCCAATGTGTTATGGGTAAAATAGCATTGGTATTAATTAATTAATTAATTGTATTAATTGTATTGATCTTGTTAGTAAGCAAATCCCTCATATAGAACACAAGAAATAGTTGGCACAGTAGTTGCTTCTGTGTAATTGTGGGTCAACACAAGGTACGTTGCTTTAGTAGTTAAAACTTAGCGATAGAAAACGTGAAATAGAGGTTGAGCATCAGTCCCATACGCAGCAGTGTACAGTTGTGTGAAGACTCCCAGAGGGCTCATTTCCTTGGTGAAGAAAAGGCCATTTCCTCTCATAGCCCCACATAGAGCCATCGAGGTTTATGCCACCCGGCAGGCAAAATGTCTTATTTCAGATATCAGTTCATTCACCAATGGGATGAAGAGGTCCAGGATAAGTTGATTGGATAGAATGTACAGACGGCGAGTAGCTAAGCACCATTTATATTAATCTATCTCTCCTTTTTTTGTTCTGCCTCGAAACCACATATTGCAAATTATGCATGGTCAAACTGCTTAACTGGAAATATGGGATTCAGTGTAAGAAATAAGTGTTTGCTCACTTCTTCTCACTCCATTGCAAATATGTAGGATGAAGTGTGGAAAAATATTTTTGCCTCATGAAATTGTTTTATATGTATGTATAAAGCTATGTATGTAAGTCTCAGTATGTGTATGTATGTATGTGTGTATGTATGTATGTGTATATATATATATATTTATTTTTTGACGGATATAGTTTGAACAAAGGCATTCATTAAAACACTGCATATGTGCTGTGTTTGTGTGCATTTTCATGCAACCACCAAAACATTGTACAAACTGATGATGAACTGATGATGTTTTTCATTTTTAGACTTTTTATTTTACCTTTATTTTACCAGGTGAGTTGATTGAGAACTGCTTCTCATTTACAATAACAATCTGATCAGCATACAATGCAATAATGGCTAATAAAGTAACACCTGTCAAAGGAAAAAAGACCATTTTCATTGTAATGAACCTCATAATGTGAACTTGGTACACATTATGAGGTAAATATTATTATATCTTGTTACCAATATTGTGACAAGGTATGTCATCATTATATAATCATATAAGTTATTACATAATTAAACAAATAACTGCAGCAAATATTGCAATTATACATAAATAGAACTGCATTTATCTTTTTTGAAGCCTTTTTTAAAAGGTTTTGTGTCATTCACTTGTGAAAAATAGGAATGGATGGGATGGTCATGTTGAGTTGACTTCTTGAGGATTCTGCCATGGATAGCAATGCCACTTCAACACAAGAAGGTCTGGAGCTCAACATTTACTTTTTGCAGTTAAAATATTCTCAGTGAGTGTTTTCGTTTGTGCTCAGGTGCGTTGTTTAACACAAACATGTCGTTTAGGTTAATTGACGACTGCTGGTCCATTGCAGGAAATCCAGGTCACAGTGTGTGTGTGTGTGTGTGTGTGTGTGTGTGTATGTGTGTGTGTGTGTGTGTGTGTGTGTGTCTCTCCGAGTATTCAGTCCAAACACACGGCCGTGAGGTTAATCATTGGCTTTTAAGAATTGCTCATCCATGTGAAGGTGTGAGTTTGTGATTGTCTCTCTGTTTGACTTATGATGGACCGGCAACCTTCCCCAGTCCCGCTGCCCTCAGTTAGCTCGGTTCATCTCCAGTGTTCTGCTACTTGAACTGGATAAAGTGGTATGGAAGACAGATTGATGGATAGTTTATTGTCTGTGAATGTTCATGTGAATGCCTTTTGCCTCGAGTCAGCTGGAAAGGGCTCAACACTTTGAACCTGCACTGGACAAATTGGACGTGAAAAATAGAAGGAAAAAGAAAACATTGTCCTTCCAACTATTTCTTCTTCAAATGATGTTAATATAGGATGAACAGCCAAAAAATTGCATTGAATGCTTAGTGAACATCGTCTGCAGTCACACTTTTCCCCTCACACTTGCATTCTGTAAATAATTAAACATGATCTTGTCCGCTGCCTTTTGGGGGAACTTTCTCCCTGCTGTCTGTCTGGGCACTTTTTTTTTCTTTATTCACACTCGCATGTCAAATGGGGAAAACATCCATTTCAGCCCAGGCTATAGTGAGAGCGCCACACCACATGTGTCGTGGGAGTTTGCTTTTTATCGCCAGTGGTTGAGTTTGGTGTCCATCTCCAGTGTAAAGCACGACTGACAAGGATTAACACAAACATTATTATACAATGTGAATTGGATATTTTTCCCTCTTTCCACCTTCAGTCGAAGGTGCATGGAAATGAAAACACAAGGTACGCAATGACACAATGAAAAAAGCACTTATATCACCAGAACAGTTAAAAATGTAACTGTTATAGCTCAAGAAAGACATTTCTGAAGCAAAGCCTTTACCGTTGTTCTGTTGAAGCTGCTTCTTCCTCCCTCTCCACTCTTAACAAGGAACAAGAGAAGCAAATGAACTGGCTGTTCAGCACGCTGAGAGGCCAGGTAACAGAGGCACTGCTGTCAGGTGTGGAGGAACTCAACTTCACAGCAAAGACGTGTTCCTCTCCTGATTGTGGCAGAACTGTGGTGTTCAAAAACCTGCATGAACAGCTAGTAAGCACCTTGCAACATTGCTGTTTGCTCCACAGTGCAATATAGTTTAATATCTCCAGACAATTGTTGGTGCATTCAAGAATTCTTGGGAGATTGGACTGTGATTTGGGCATGAAGTTTAATGCATTTTGTTTGTAAAACCAAAAGGTCAGCATCCTGCTAAAAATTAATTGGAGTGATTGTTTTACAAGTATGCCTAATTTTAAAATCAACTAAATATATTTTGGCAAGTGTTAAACGGTTTAAAGCAGTTGATGGATTTCAGTGCTGTATTTTGTTTAAACTACCTTGGTTCAAAATATACAAATTAAATGAAATGTTTACTATAATTTTCTTGTTGGATACTTAGTTGTTTAAAGTTACTTGAAGTAATCTGCTTTCAAAATGAATTGTTTCGTAATTTAACAAATGATTGCAAATTGTTTTTGGTTTTTTTCCTTTGATGTTTTTTTACCTAAAAGAATCCACCTGCTGTTTCAATAAAGGAAAGAAAATTGAAGGTCTCATTCTTGGAGTAAAGTCCAGTTTAAAGCTCTTATTCAAGTCCAGAGCAGCACAACAACTAAAGGGACTTGACAACCATACTCTCATTGTATTGCCTATATGACATAAAAAAAACCCATCACAAGTTACAATAAAGAGTGGTGGGGACTGAGTGGGGACAGGGATGACATGTGCATGAGCTCAGGTTAAAAACGTCACCTCTCACAAGCCACTCACAACAAGTACTCCTGCTACTTGTAAAGCACTTTGGATGAAAGCATCCACCGAGCGGTGTGTTAATATAAAATGTGGCACACACATTGTGTTTTTGAACCAAGTCTCCAAGCTGCAACACAAACCATCTCACCCATTTCTGTATTCACAAAAATTGATCAATGTTCCCCACACCAATTTTCACCCTCTTTTCCTTTCTCCACCCATCATCCTTTTCTCTGTGCCCTTCTTTTTGCGTCACCTTTAGGACAAGCAGAGTGAAATAATTAAAGATTTGTTGAAAGGAGAAAGACAATGTATCCCGACATGAATGTACAACAGGAGAAAGGGGGTCGCACTTTAAAAAGGGAGTATCACCGGGTGTTTGTATACGGTACGACGGTCTGTGTGGGAAAAGAAAAATAGGGAGAAAATAGAAAACGGAGAGAGAAATATTGCTTTGAGCAGCGTGCTATTTTTTTCCGCTTGTTTGTGAAGTGAGGGGATGATTATGAGTCAGCGCACAATTTCCTGAGGTGTGTTATGTGTCCAGCAGGCACTCGCTCTGTGTGTGTGTGTGTGTGTGTGTGTGTGTGTGTGTGTGTGTGTGTGTGTGTGTGTGTGTGTGTGTGTGTGTGTGTGTGTGTGTGTGTGTGTGTGTGTGTGTGTGTGTGTGTGAGATGGGGATAGAGGGCAGCGGGTTGCATATGGCGGCTATTGGAGGAATCAGAACCCCCAGTTACTCCTCTTCAGACATCCCATGTTGCGTCCTCCTCATTGACCTTTTCCAGCAATAAAACTGTCTTTCTTTCTGCTCTGCTTTCTTAACGGCATTATCTCTAGTTTTCTGTATTTGTTGAGTTCAACAGGAGCCTGACTGTGAGGTTGGGGGTTTTACAGGTGATGCCTGCGGGTCAATACGTTGCGAGAGTGACGTGGCATCTCAATTCTCCAGGTACTTATGGAAACATTACTTTGAACCCAGGCCTTTAATGCATCCAGACCACTGATGGGCAGCTTACAATTTACATGTTACTGTAATCCGATTACATCTTTTCAAGTAACAATTAAAGCAAGGGATTACTTTTGCAAAAACAGCTTATCGTTACTTTTTTTGCAAACTTTGTCTTACTGCGTTACTAAACTGTGATTTTCCCATTGTCTTCTCTTTGAATACTCAATATGGTTTTCATTTATTCATTTACCTGGTCTGCTTCAGGAAAAAGAAAAAGAATTTAATAAAACCTGTTGTTTTTTTTGTTTAGCACACTCAAAAAATAGTTTAAAGTGCTTTGAGTGACAGAGGAACACATACTAGTATAAATAAAACTGCCAAATAAAGAGCAATATCAAATCCAGCACAGTTCACCTGAGGTAGTACAGATAAAGACAGAAATGATATGTCAGGTGAAGGATAAGATAACATGTTCATACTGAGTTTTTTTTTTTTTTTTTTCTTCATTGTCACAGACCGACTCCAAGTGACTGACAGGAAAAGTCCACACAACTGAAACCCAGGCATTTCTTTGAAAAGGAGCATAAGAGGAAGTGAAAGCGGAATGACCAGGGTTCAGTCAGCCTGGGAAAGGCCTGGTGGAGCTGCATGAAGTGATGACGCTGCCATGGCAGCAGAATTCTCTCTCAGGACGAGCCCAGCACTGCACTAGAGGGGTAGTAGACAGTAACATCTTATTAGGACCTTAAATATTAATATGACAGGCTGAAAACCTCTAGGACTGGTACATATTGTAGGAATATAATATATTTTTCAATTTCCATTGGGAAATTGAAAGGACTTCACTTGCCTCACTGCCCCCTTCATGTTTGCTCTATTAATTAAGTATATCTGCTCTTCCTCGATATATGTCACTCCAGTTGCATTGTGCTTGTTTTGTATCTTCTGCTACAAGTTGTATGCATTTTATGTTTCTCACTTCACTTTGAATTATTGTTTTGACAATAAAATGTCTTATTTGTGTCAAATAAAGACTCGTTTTTTGAAGACATTCACATAAATGAATGGAAAGTTGGCCTGTCATCTTCAGAATGCATGACATTACCACAGCTATTATAAATAAATACAGTAAGCTCTCCCTCTCAATATTGAAACATTAAAGTTTGAGGTTAAGGTTTTCTACATTTTCACTCTTTTCACTCTTTACCTTTTCCCATGGGTACATACACACACACACACACGCAAGTCCGCACACACGCATGCATGCACGCACGCGCGCGCACACACACACACACACACGCACGCACGCAGATTTTTACATCTGACGTTTTTAACACTGAAGACCTACATTTCATTTGCTGCTTCAGGGAATTACTCAGTGTCTTTAATGGTCCTCACTTCCTCTGGCTCTCCTTTTTTCATCACTTTTCTCATCTTTGTCAGGCTTGTCTGTCTGTAATTACCCTCAAGTGAAAGACCAAAGATGTCTTTCATAACCCTTGTCTACGTGCTTATATTAAAACAAAAAAAAAAAGTCCACAGTACAGATTTCATCTCCTTTCAAAGCCAAACATTTGGTAATGCAGTCACGTCTCCGCCATGTCGATAAAAACACTGTTGTTTTTAAAGGCAGGCTTTTATGAAGAAAGGATGTCAGCTAAATGTCAGATTGTTACCTTGTTGTCCTTTCGTATTGTCCTCCTCGCTCATCACACGAACTCTGTCACATATTATAATTTAATGCTGAATCGTGCAATGAACCGCACCATGTTTTAGCTGACTGCAACGCAAAGGCAGGAAAAATATCACCTTGGTGACGACCTGTGTGTGTGTGTGTGTGTGTGTGTGTGTGTGTGTGTGTGTGTGTGTGTGTGTGTGTGTGTGTGTGTGTGTGTGTGTGTTAGCACCGTTGTGAATATGCCCATGTACCAGTTTTAATGCCATCATCATCGCCAAGGTCGGGGATGGAGGCATTTGGGCCCTGTGCCAGAGCAAGCTGTGACATGAGGGGGGGGCAGAGCCATAAAGTACCTCTGATGTATTTTATCATAACTTTGCTACAGGCTTCCAGCTCTAAAGCTACAACACAGTATAATAGCCCCTCTTGGGCCCATAATTTTAAATTTCATGTCCAAACCTGAGCACCGTAAAAAGACAAAATATACGGCATTTATTTTAATTCAAGTTAAGAGATGGATGATGAAAACTTGTATGATTGAGGCCACAGCTTGCAGGCATGGGGAAGCAATTTCAATCTCTCTAAAAGTACATGAGTGAGTCCTTCATCTCAAGTCTACTTTGAGTTGCTTTTCTTTCTTCTCAGCTGCTGAATTACACTTTGTTTTGTGTGTCAAACTCTACGCTAAAATATATACTGTATGCTATAAGGTTAAGCTATTGTGTCTTCATATTTTGGATACAATTTTCAATTTATTTGAAAGTTATAATGATCTTAAAGCAACAATGGCCAATAGGCCCATTTATGTGGAAAGTTCTCAAGCTGTAAGTCATTTTTCATTTCAAGTCATTCTGGATTCTTACCGCACTGTTAGGTTGAGTCCATAGTTGCGTTGACTGGTGGCCTGTCCAGAGAGTAAATTGGCTTTTGTCAAAGATCAGGTGGGATCAGATCAAACCCACTGGGGTTTCAGTGTAGATAAAACAATGGCAATAACTCACAGAAGACATAGTTTTCCAATATTCCTTTTTAGTTATATCAACATCAGTGCCATTTATCTAATTTACATGATTTATTTGGATGTATTTCTTCATAGTATTTATTTATACTGAGAACAATCAAACCATTCATTCATTATTTGTGGGGCTTTATTAAAATTAGGGTAATGCAGTCTGTAGTCAAGCAAAGTACGCCCCAGATTGTCCGCCACTGCATAAGAACTAATGAAGAGAGGCGGAAAACCACACACTCACTTATACCAAAGGCAATTTAGAAGAAGCCAAGTAACCTCAAAGTTGCATCTAGTATGTGAAAAAAAAACATGTAAACACAGGGAGAACATGCAAAAGGGCCTTTAAGCTCAAAATGAAACTGGATATTCTCGATGTGAGTTTAAAATGTTAACCACTCTATGCATCAATTCAGAACAGTCATTTAATTAAAATGCTGTACAAATACAACTTCAAATATCTTCTATCTGTGTGAGCAGCAGTTTTAGTTGACATCACATTAACAGTCCTGAAGTGTCGCGGAAGGTGTTTGGATCACGACCAAAAAAACAAAAGGTACAGCCAAACTTCCATCTAAATCCATCTGAATACAAAAGCCGGGGCAGCTGAAGACAAAGCAGGGACGAGTTGGAGGTCAAACCCAGATCAGCAGAGTGGTTTTTGAACAATAGCAAAATGTGACGGTCTTGAAAACTGAGGTTAGGTTCATGATGACAGTGATGCCCTTTGCTGCTTTCATGAGGTTTTTCTTTTGGGAGGGAGGGAGCGCTGGTTGTTTTCCAGCTGAAGTTCAGCAGCAGTCATTGCAGTAAAAGTTGTTTGAGTGACTCCACAGGGACGACTAAAGGGATGAAGTGGAATACTGAAACAATCTGACCTGGTCTCGTTTCAGTCACTCCCTCTGATCTTTAGTGCCGTGCTGCCTTTCAAACAACGTCAACTTCATAACTACTTTATATGATCACAACATTCAAATTAATGTCAATTAATCCTATTAAGTTATGCTTGCACCAGCTCTCGCTAATTGTGGAAACAACTTTGTTCAATTTTCTATCTCAAAACAGTGACTTGCGACTTTAAAACACACTTTTAATTCTGATTTCTATTTTGCCAGAAATTTGTAAAGTTGCTCGATTTCTCAGATTTCTGTTGCTATTTTTGGATCCTGTTGTCTGAACCAAAGAAAATTTGATGCATTGTTCTGTTATACTCTGTTTTCCTGATGACTCATTAAAAACAAGAGGTGTTAATATGACTGGCAGTCAACTTATTCTGTGGACAGTTGCGTCATCGGCATCGTGTTGACCCACATACATAAATGAGGTTCCAGTGACTCACGGCAAGTCAACCAGCATTTCACTGCTCTCATTGTGTGAACATCGTTTTCTCTTCCGAAAATAATTAGAGCTAGGTTTGAGATATAGTCTAATATAGCTTAGTGAGGAAACAATTCCTGGCTGGTTGTTGTGTTTCCCTCACTTGTAAATAGAATCATTTTTGCATTTTGAGTTGTTGCTGTGAGAAAAATAAGAATGCTGAACAGTTCTGCTGCAAAGCAGTGAATCGCTTGAATTTCTAGGGTTTCTGAGCCCAGAAATTGCTTTTAGACATTTTGCTGCCAGCACAACTAAAACATCGAGAAGCAGTTAAAGGACAATCTGTCAAAACCCAATCCAGTCCATATCTCACCCTGACCATGGGTCTGTGTCTGTGGGCAAGACCCTGGACCTTAAACTGCTCTCAATGGCAGAGCCAATGGTGTGTGTGTGTGTGTGTGTGTGTGTGTGTGTGTGTGTGTGTGTGCATGCGTGCGTGCGTGCGTGCGTGCGTGTGTGTAATTGTCATCCAGACCGTTCTTGAAGACTGTTGATTCGGTGAAAACACACTTTATAGTTCATTTAGAGTAGTTAAATAAGAGAATATTCAAATTACGGCTCACACAAGGGTGTTTAGGTTTTATGGACGATATTGACATTTCACTCTGAAGACACTGAACATGCAGAGTAAACAATGCAAAAGTACATTACTGGGATTAGAAGATTAGTAAATTAATTGCTGAACAATGCCTTTAGGTCCAGCAGTCCAGCAGCAGAGCAACCCAATCGGCTATTAATTTAAAAGCTCACAGATGGAGACACATTGTCTGGTTGGATTCATCTGTACCACAACTACATGAAGGAAAGCTACACTTTGTGATTTTATGTGGGATTGTTGCAGGGGACTATGACTGTTGGTAGTGTGGTCGTTACTGTGAAGTTGCTCTAAAAGCACCTTGGTTAAGTAACTGCGCTCTCGTAAGAACTAAAGTCAACACCCTGTGCTGAAGTACACAGTCTGCCATCTATTCTGCCATTAGCCTGTGCCCACTTTATTCTGAATAGAATAGAACTTACGTATCCCACCTCAAATTGGTTCAAATGTTATGTACAACCCACACCTGTTGGTAGTTTCTAAAACCGGACGTTGGAGCAGGGTAGAGAGAAGGGGCGGTACTGAAAGAATACTCAACAGACTGAACATTATTATGGAGTGAAGGGAGATCGATAAGGGTGGGGCCCAAGACAAGAAAGGAATAGAAACAAAACACTTCCAGAGTGTGGTGGAGGTCTGACGACGACGAAGTGAAGCTCCACTAAATGTTTCTGTGGAGGGTGTGGACCAACACGTGTTCCTCTGGTCTGGTGAGATATTAAAGTCCTTTACAATTTGTCCTGAAAGAAACAGTTTTGTCATGAAAGCTGCCCCACATGTTAACCCACCAGCGTTTTGATGCCAGCATCCAGTTTGAAGCTCATGTAAAAGGAGAATGTTCATCTTTATTCAATAAAAAAAAAAAAAGGAAATGGTACATTTAATAACAGTAACTTTGACATTTTACATCTTTTTAAAATGAAGATGACATAACTGCCTGACCACAAAACCCAGATGTTTAATATCAGTTGCAGAGGTCTATCAATCCAGATTCAATCAATCCCTGCGATCAAACGCTGAAGCCTGATCTCTGAGGTGACATCAGTCAACATTAGTCTGCCCTGTCAGTAACGTGCTTCATGCATCTGGCCGTCAACACAAGAGGATCAGCTTCTTTCAGGCCGGGAGGATTCCACTTCCATGCTGGGAACAGAGCACCAAGATTATTTCTGTTGTGTAAAAAAAGAAATTCCAGCTTATTTTTTCCTCGTTATTGCTTGTAAGTGTATATATTCCACCGTGCTCTGGCCACAGGGAAACCTTTCAGCGGTAACCTTTTGGTTTGATTCCTCTGGCTTCTTTTGCTTTTTCAAAGCGTGTTATTATGAGGCTCGAGACTGTGGAGATGTAACTAAATGCACTGAAAATATCACAGGTTTCATAAGGGTACAATGCAGATGCTTTGTCGGTCTACATCTTCTGTGTGAACCCTTAAAGCATATTATTGTCACTCAATTGAAGGTGAAGTGCGTTTCAAGCCATAAGGTCTCCGTTTCTGACTTTAATAACATACCATCACATGTTCATGCCAACTTTTTGCTCGCTCTGATGTTTTATTTCTTGATCACTATTAAACAACTGGATTTACTTGTGATGCCTAAAAATGCGCATCATTTACATTTGCTCTGCAAATGATCTGAGTTTGGAGAGGGTACATTTTGTTGCGTTGAGGTTTTAAACTTGTGTTACAGATTCAGACGAAGAAGATATGATGATGTATTGTGATTCCTGGGAACAGCATTTTTATTTTTTTATCATTCAAATCAAAAGAAGTAGATTATCAGCTTTAACGTTACCTATTTACTTTGCTTAACTTTAATATGTTTTCTGAACTACAAAAAACATCCACACATGGGTTAATTAAAAAAAAAAAAAAAAAGGTATTCAACTGTTTTTAACATAATTAATATTGTAAAAACTACCTATTACCCATGCAAATGTTGTAAAGTGTTGACGGAATCATAAAAGTTGCCTTCAATTCTTCATTTTGAACAATTTGTCTGAGAAGTGAAGTTGAGACATCATCAAACCAGGTGTATCAAATATTAGCAGGAACAAAAACAAAGCTGTGAGACGCTGCAATCACAACTATTCCTTGACATAAAGGAAATGTATTTCCCATCTCTCCTCTTCCTGTTTGACAGACCTCGTTGCTGCAGCCACAAGGGAATGGCCTCCAGCGGGTAAAAGTATGTTGTTGGAGGTCTGAAGCTCCTAATGGAGGGTTTGGGGTGAGGCAGGGATGTCATTGCTATCGGAGAAAGCAAGAAAAAGCTCTTTCAAGATAGTTCACAGAGAAAACACTGCCCTGCTCGTCTCTGCTAAAATCTTTCCTCTCTACCTTCTAAGCTTCTGTTTCTTTATTCTCTGCTTTTTTATGGTCTCGTAGCAAATATGCACAGTTTTATACCTGGTCAGCAATCTGTCGCACAATTTACTTTTTATTCCACATTTTCTTTCAACAATTTTCCAACCAGTTTAGAAGCTTTTTTTTTTCTTTTTCCTGCCATGTCATAGTTTACCTGTTTATTCTAGTCCAGCTGTTTTCTTTCTCCCTCACCTCCATAATGTTGAATCTGCAGAGACCTCTTGTATTGTCAATCCACTGCTGTCACTTCACCAAGCCGTGTGTGTGCGTGTGTGTGTGTGTGTGTGTGTGTGTGTGTGTGTGTGTGTGTGTGCGTGTGTGTGTGTGGCCACTCCTTCACCTCAGGTTGAAGAAGAATGATGAGCTGTTAACCTTTACTCTGATGGAAATGAAAGGGCTGATATATATCACTCAGCACCACAACTCTCCGGCCTCACACATTCACTCAGGACCATTTGACAAATGGATAAATAGATGGGGAAAGGATGGACAGATAGAAAGTCAATGCACTCCGTGCTGATTGTTTGGAGGCGAGGCAGGGCAGGCTTGAAAATACCAAAGTCATGTTGGTCAGGTTCCTAAAATAAAACATAGTTCATTGTTCATTTCTGGTCTATAAAGCTCTGGATGGTCTCGGGCCTAAATAATCTCAGACTGACTTGTAGAATATAAACCTCCAGACCTCTGAGGTCCTCAGGAAGAGGTTCACTCAGTGCTCCTAGAGTCAGAAGAAACAAGGTGAAGCAGCTTTTAGTTCCTACCTCCTCACCTGTGGAACAAACCTCCTGAACACCTGAAGACTGCCCACACACTCACTTCTCTTAAATCACCACTTCAAATTATTTACACAGGCTTTTGAATAAAATATAGATTTTACTCACTTTATTAAACTTATCTTAACACATGCCTTACCTTACTTATTATACTTTTCCTCACTATTTGTTTTAATGCATTTCTTTCATTTCTTCTAAAGCTTTCATTTATTTCTTTTATTGTGTATTCTTTTAATTTCTTTGTAAAGTACTATGAATTGCCTTGTGTTTGAATGGTGCTCTATAAATAAACTTGCCTTGCCTTGCCTTATGCACATATGCATAATGTCACGCCCCACTCCTCAGAGGCCTCTTAGGGGCGTGGTTGGGTGTTTCCCCTCTTCTGTCTCTCCTCCCCTTTTGTTCCAGGCTGTTTGAGGAAGTGGAGCTGCTGAGGGATTCATTACCTGATTCAGTTCAGCTGTGACGACCGTGTGGAGCTCGTCTTCTCCTGATCATCTGCACCTCTTAAAGGTGCTGGACTCCACTGGGTGCTGGATCCTAACACTCCCCGTGTTGTCTCTCAGTTTGTTTGATACTAACGCCGCTTCATTCTGCTCTCCTTGTGAAGACTCGCCTGCCTCAGCCCCCCTGCTTCCAGACCCACCGTGACCAGACCCGACTCTAACCCCCAGTAGCTCCGGCTTCCACAACGCAGCCTCGGCCTCCTGCCACCGGAGCCCGCAGAACCTTCTGTCACTCCCTTTGTTAAAAATAAACTCTTCCAGTGTACCCATCTGTCTCCAGCTGGTTTATCCACACCTGAGCCTCCGAAGTCACACCGTAACACATAATCTTCTCTCTAATTAGTGCTTAAGGATTCAAGATGATGTAAAGTGAATATGAACAAAGGGTCAAGGAGCAACACAGGGAAAGACATGGTTTAGGGGCCGTCCACACAGAATGCTAGTTCACATAAATGCACCATTTTTGGCCAATCAGCCACACGAGGCGGCGTTTTAAAAGCCCCAAAACTGTTTTTTTTTTTAAACTTGTGTCGCAGAGTGGAGAAATTCTCAATTCCCGGCTTGGTTTTGAGGTGTCGTTGCCAAAAACAGCAAAGACAATTATCTGTAGAAAACAGATGATGTAATCAAGTCACAGTGCCCCTAAAGGCCTGGCATATATACGACATGCCCTGAAGCCTCGTGTTGAGCCGGCTTCACAGTGACCTGTGGACAGAATTGTTTTTGAGAACCTCTGGAAGAAAAAAGATCATTTTGGCTCGTGTGGGCGGGGCCTTAGTTACATGTCACATATGTGCAATTTATATACTTGCCAGCTTCAAAATCAGACTGACATCCATCAGATAAAACTGAAAAAAGGCTCGTACCTCTCTGTCAATAACATAAATGCCACCATCATGGCAGCAACACGCTTCAAAACTATTAGCTTTCAATCAAAACAGACAATAAAAAGCTGGAACACATTTTCTGGGACACATTTCAGAGAGCTTTGCAAAACAGCTTTATGGAAAATAAAGGTCAGCAGAGGCAATAGTTTTCATGCTGTTGATCCTAATGCAAAGCAGCTGCCAGAGTAGACTTTTGTGTTGCAACTTGAGCCCAAAACCAAATATTCAAGATGCACCCGAGCCTCATTTTCATATATTCTGTGTAAGTTTAGGAACCCGATCTTAAAGATGTAATTATAAAAGTCAATGCAAACTATAATCTGAAGTTAATTGGGCATTTTGATGCTCCTTTTAAGAGCTTTTGTTTTTCCGCTCATCAAGTGACAGCAGGTTTTTGGGGTTTTTTTCCGTCTCACCATCCAACAGCTTCCCCAGCACAGATGTCTCAAATCTCTCTACGTGAATTGCTGGCTGTATATTCCTTCTTCTCAAAGCTCATTCAAAACACCAGCCGCTGCAATAATACACCCTCTGCATTATTTATTGCGCGTGTATGTGCCGGTGCTTTTTTGTGTGTGTGGAGATAAAACCAACTTCCGATTAAAACGCTGCAAGTCCAAGCATGAGCCTCTGTATAGCTCTGAATACTGTGCTTTGTCTTCCTGTGCACATGTATACAAACTCGTGTCTTTCCTCTACGAAGGCTGGCACATGGGTTTATCTCCTTTCCACTGATAACAGCATGTGTTCATGTGCGTCTGGAGGAGCGGCTCGCCACGGGCTTTATCTGCTTGTTTCAGTGTTTTCTACGCCATGCGTTATACCACCTCTCAGAGATCATTCAGACCAATCAATTAAACAAATGGGTCTGATTGGACTTCAATCTTGACATTGAGTGGAATGAGCAGTGAGACAGGGGGGAGGGAGTGGGGGACAATCCAGGGAGATCACTGTAATTAGAGGTTCACACGTGTGCTTACGAATCGAGAAGCTCATTCAGTGGAAATACACCCGGGGCCCAACGCACCAATAGCGCAGACACACTAAAGCCATGCTGTTATAGTCATAAGCCGTTTTCCACACTTTCACTGGGATTTAGAAAATAAGGAAAAGTGGTGTGTGTGCAGGTGATATGATGTGGAAGAGATTAAATGGTGTTTGAAATAACATGAAGCTTAATAACACACACGGTTCTGTGTGTCACTGTGTAAATGGGTACACGAGATGAAAAAACAAAGTATTATCACATTTAGCGCCGCTGTGAAAAGCTTTTTGTCCAATATAGAACCAGACATGAATAACAGTCATGTGTAAATATTAAATTCAGTTTTCTTTATATTTGCACATATTAGCACTTTTATAATATAATATTAAAGTCTTACCTCGGGACCTTTCTTTCAAAAAACATTTTGAGAAATGTTGAACGGTTTCATGTGAGTAGATAAAGAAAATAAAGTAGAAAAAAAAAAAAAAACCTAATTTATATCCAGAATCATTGGTGGTCAAAACAAGTTGACATCAGCCAGAAAGCCAATCCACATGCTGAAGACTTGTTTGGGGTAAGAAGCACAGATCGCAGACTTTGTGTTCTGCAGCCAGAGATCCTGCTGGAAGCTACACAGAGAACAAGTGGAAGAGAGAGCACAGACTACAGGAGAGAGTTGAGGCGACGTTGGAAAACATTGCAGATCCGATTTCTTCTTTCATGTTTTTGTCCTTGGCACGTCTCGGGAGGAGAGCAGACAAGCTTACAAATAGATGTTTCACGGTGTTTTCATATTCATTCCTGAACTTTTAGAGTGGAAATACCCTGTGTGTACTCGCCTAAATCTGTATCCACAGTGACTGTGACTTAAAAAAAATACAACCTGCGGTTTGTTTTTTTTATCAATCTGAGAAAAAGTGTATATTTACGTATATTTTTACTCGATGCGTCGGCACAGATTTTGCCATGAATCTATGCTTTTTGCATCTCAGTTTTACACATCTACCCCCAGGAGTGTCGCGGTAATAACAACACATGGAAAGAGGGACAAAGAGGATCGGCATGTTCCCCCTATCTGGAGGAAATTGAGGACAAGTTGATGGATTTCCCCTTGTTGTCTCTTATCTGTGGTGGCGATATCTGCCTGTCTGTGCTGTTCTCCCTTTTTTGTGTATGTACAGTATATGCATTACATCTGCATCAGACATAACATTTTAGAATTCTGCTGTTTGACACTGATGGTCTCAATTGACTTCAAAGTTTGATATATCTTTTAACGTATCTATTCTCATATAGATCCTCCTGTGCCAGCTGGGCTCGTGCACAAACAAAGATATGCTTTTAGGCCAGACAGGATGAGTCTGGCTTTGACCACCTCACTGTCCACCTCTCAACTATAGTCTGACTCGTGAGCCAGGAAACGGCATCAAAGGCTTCAACATCAAAAGCAAACATATACATATCAGGTGCATCTGTAAAGATCACATTGTTCTGGAAGCCAAACCAGACGTTTGATTAAAGCATGAAAAGCTCTGATCCGATCGTATCGGGGATTCATTAGGATTGAGAGTGTGTGTCAACCTCTTCATTAAGCGGTGGCGTCACATTTACAAGACAATGCTCCGAACAACTTTTTATAAAACAGCTCCCATGGTTTTCCTTTTAATAAAAAATATAGAGGCTACCTGAAGGAAGGAAGAGGAAGCTGCTTCATTCGTTCAAACAGTTGAAATGCCATTGAGATTATCCTTTTGTTTTTAATCCAGTGCTGTTCGTTAACTTAAATTGATTTCACTTCACTTGTATATTAAACCTCACAAAGTTATTCAGTAGCATAAGACTGATGTTCATTGGACATTATATGGCTTTAAGTATGAGTTGTGAGATTTTTCCTCTATTATTGACATGTCCAAATTAGGCATTGTATTTTGACTCAATTCTTGACATTTCTATTGGTGTGAAAGTCCCTTCTGTTGTGTTGAGGAGACAGGAGATTGAAACAAAAGATCTTCAAAGATGTTGTGAAAATCCCAAAACAAGTGTTCTCACGTAGAGGGGCACAGTGTGAGATCCCAGCAACCAGGATAAACATGAACAGATACTGAAGGAAGAACATATGTACAGAGGTGGCAGGGCAACAATAAGGTAGAGCTGAAAACAAGCATGGGAAACAATCAGGAGAGACACAGGAACACAGGCAGGGGTCATGGAACCCAAATGGACACAACACATTGAAGTATTTTATTTTTTACCTAAAATGCCCCGAAAACATTGTTCTAATGAAGTTTGAGCATCCATCAGCCTCCGAATAGTTTTCCTTACAAAAGTGCTTTAAAGTATATATACTGTTACCATCTGAGTCAGAGTAACATGATATGATTCTTGTAAATCATTTTGTTGAATAGCATAGTTATAAATAGGAAAATGTGAGGTAAGGCCTGGAGGGGCTTATGGGAGTAGAAGATATCTCACTGAGATGTATGGAATCTTAATGCGGTCTAACATCTGTGGCAGATAATTCTTTTTTGATTCTCAGTGACACTCCTGTATATTTTTCTTAAATCCAGCCAAATAGCTGATTCTTCCGAGGGGAAGTGAGGAGTGTTGGCAGATATTTTACAGTAAAAAAATATATATAATTCTGCAGAAATGTAATACCAATTACTGGGATGTTACAAAGAGTTACAGCATTTTCTTTCTCTACAGCGGTTTAGAGAGCCTTTTGGATTTGACTGCCCTTATTGAATCACAATGGAGAAAAGTTATTCTTGCCAGTAAAAAATGTTGTTTGAGATATTTTTACTGTGAGTTTTGAGTGTGTTCTCCATCTGTTCTTTGTCACAATACCTCATGGACACCTGGTAAAAAAAACAAAACAAACCAAAAGCAAAGATAATCGGGCATTCATTTCTGATAAGCCAAGGTGATCCATTCTTATATTATTGTATTTACATGCTGCTAATGCCTTCAATAAAGCTGGAAAATAAGAATCCAAATCCTCCTGGCCTCTGGCCAATGTCAGTGATCGAAAACTA
Source organism: Blennius ocellaris (assembly GCF_963422515.1). Classification (NCBI taxonomy): domain Eukaryota; kingdom Metazoa; phylum Chordata; class Actinopteri; order Blenniiformes; family Blenniidae; genus Blennius; species Blennius ocellaris. The sequence goes on from NC_137658.1 coordinate 26,545,737, forward strand.
ATAATATGCGCCCAGATTGTCTATTAATAATGCTGCTGCTACAGGAGGCCATGTATTATGAGACCTGAGTCTGCCTATAAACAAACAGGAACACCTCCGGGATTCATGAGATCACACCTTGATTCAATATCTGTGGCTGTGATAGATCATCATTCATGGACCCCACTCTGTGTGTGTGTGTGTGTGTGTGTGTGTGTGTGTGTGTGTGTGTGTGTGTGTGTGTGTGTGTGTGTGTGTGTGTGTGTGTGTGTGTGTGTGTGTGTGTGTGTGTGTGTGTGTGTGTGTGTGTGTGTGTGTGTGTGTGTGTGTGTGTGTGTGTGTGTGTTTATCTGAAAATGACAGAGAGGAATTGGAAGCATCTGCAAAACCTGGCCTAAATAAATATAAAGTTCTCCTGCTGCTCTATCCGTAAAACACCAACAGATTCTAACTACCTATATACAGCTTTGTGTGTGTGTGTGTGTGTGTGTGTCTGCGTGCGTGCGTGCGTGTGTTTTCAGATCTGAATGAGTGCATCGGGTGCTGACGTCTGTGTGTGGGAGCGTATTCCTTCCTATTCTCCGCTGACTCGTCAGCAGCACAGACACACAGCAGAGGACAGGGCATCTGCAGTGGAATAACAATGCAAATCAATAAAGTCTCTTGACATCATCTGATTATTCACCAAACCAGGCAGGAGCTTTGCGAAATAACTTGCCCTTCTGTAAACAACAGCTATATAACAGGGTGCTCACTTTTTCTGGAGACATCTGCTCAAAAAGTGTTTATTTAAGATATTGAAAGACATGATTTGAGCTTCCTTGTTTTGGTGCTTTGTGTTCAGCATGTGAGAGCTGTTTTTTGAATAACCCATTATGAAGGCGCTGGGGCTCATTGCTTCACAACAAGACACAATAATATACAAGGAAAATCAATTGAAAGTGTCACAGCTTGCATAAGGTTGAAAGGTTTGGCATGACTGTAGCATGTCCACAGTCCTTTGAGGGACAATCACAGAGACACACACACTCACACACAATTCAATTTAAAGTCATGAATGACCAAAGCAAGTCTGCCTTTGGGTTCTGCATGAGGAAAAACCCTGACACAGTAAGAGTCCATGAGCCAGCAGGGTCACATTAGGGAATCTCTGACGATGACACACTCGTGATTAAAATGACTAAATGATCACTGCAACAACCCATAGATTGAGCTCCTGCTGCTGAGCTAGCATGCAAACACATTGACCACATACAACTTTTAGTTTTATGTGAATGCAGAGCTTTGGTTTGAGATGATTGTTTTAGCTGTGAGGACGTTGTGTAATCTTCTTTTTATTTCGGTTGATCTTGAACTTCTTCCCACCTCCATGCTTCTGATCATTTGTTTTGCAGGGGTAGAGTTTCCCCGGCTTGCTGTGATCTTATACCGCATCCTATTTTGTTTTGCCAGACAAAAACCTGAGTTGCAGAGGCTGTTGTGCATCGGAGGTATTGATTTCAGCCTCATTTCTCTTCTCTTCTCTCCTCTCCTCATACTTTCCTCCTATATTTGTCAAATGACTAAGAGTTTGTAAAGATGGTGCTTTTCTTATGTAAGCACATTTCTCCTTCACGCTACTTCTGACCAGATGGCAGCAACTAAACCGAGGCAAATATTCTTTTTACTTGGCCGTGCTCATCTTGACCCAGACTTGCTCTCTCGCTTCATCTCCTCTCTACTTCCCCAGACGACAGTGTGTGTGTGTGTGTGTGCGTGCATGTGTGTGTGTGTGTGTGAAATCGTGACCCGATGAGTATGAGGTGAAGGTCAATCTGAGGACCAGAAGCAACTTTCACTTCACAAGCCATCAACTCCATGCAGCAGCTGAGGAGAGGGGAAAAGTGAGAAAGGGTCAGAGATAGATGAGCTCAAAACAAGTTCAAGACGATTGTGGACTTTTTGCTCGTGCAATGTGTTTACCCTGAATTTCATCTGAAACAACACATGTCAGTGCTCTTATGCAACCAACCTTTAAATAATGTATAATATTGTGTATTAAAAACTAAAATCGACTCGAGACGAACGTGCATCAGAGGTATTTAACCAGAAATAACCCATTTACACACAGTATTATCAGCATGCATGTTTTTGTTCGTTTCCCAGCCACATTAATGCTAATATATTGAATCTTGAGGGGCACCACATGCTAATAACCAGAATGTGTCCTTCTGGGCTGCACTAGTATGTAGGGTTGTGTCCTAATCAGAGGAAACTCAGATGTACCAAACAGAGAACGCAGCAGTCGGCATCCGTTATCCCCAGGACTCCTGAGTTTAAATAGTGGCTTTGATATCTTTGGAAATACTGAATTCTAATGGTTATTCCAAAGTCATCAGAACAGAAAAACCCCAGTGTGTTGGGTATTTATCTCACTAGGAGACACATTTACTCAGAGTGTAGTCACTAAACACTCAAACAGATCAAAACAATCAAATTATATTGAAATGACAAATGATGTGCTCCGTTATAACACCAAACCAAAAACAAGCAAATGTTGACATGAGCTTTTTGGGCAACACAATCAATATTTATCTAAGCTCTCCATTTGAATTGTGTAACATTGGGGAATCTAATGCTGGCCCTCTCGGTATACTGAGAGATTAAAAAAATTATAAGAGCCATTCAATCCCAACCTAAAGCCAGAGGCTTTCCTGTTAAAGAGTGTTACCCATATAGAAATGTGGGTTTTTCTGCTCTTTGGCCCACAACAAAGGCTTGACCAACATGTTTCCATGTCTTTCGTCAGCAAACTGTTCTCCCACATGTGAAGTGAAGTGTGGCCTTTTGCCACCAGTCATGGAAGCAAAACATTACCAGAACATTTGCTGGTTAAGGACCGGGTGGGATTGGTGTGACACATAAACGCACTGAGCAAACAATTCATCCTCTGACACAATCCCTGGAGGACAGCGCTCCATCCAACAACATTTACCATTCACACAGCGCTATGCTCGGTAACAGGTGCAATCGACCACACTGCGCCGTTGTAATTCCCACGACACGCTGCAGTCTGCTGTTTTATCACAGGTCACTGCACCATACATTTCATATCTAATGCTCAAATACCCAGTGAGAAATAGCATGACATAAATACGCTCTAACCCACACATTTTCACACACACGGATGCTGCTGCACAGAAGGTCAATCTCCTTCTCCCCCTTTTTCTCTCGCCTCCTTGCACACATGAATGTGTATTAAACATTCCATTAATTACAGATTTGTTGATTTGTTTGTTCCCGAAGTAGCTGCTCTTGGTTTTCTACTTGACAGAAAGGACTTGTTCTGGTCTCACTGTTGACAAATGTAGATTTAATAATCCAAATGAGAAGAAAAAAAAAAAAAAGCATTTGGATTCGAATATTAATGAGATTCTAACTGTCATAGCTGATGTGGAATTTCAGTGCCTATCATTATAAGAGAAAGTTTGACAAATGCACTACCTGCACAAATGAAGAAATGTCAGGATTTAGTTCTGATGCATTTGTTAATATCTGGTTATTTACATCAGATTCTCAGATGTGCGGTGCTTGGCTGTTTTCATGGCAAAGTAAAGATCCAGCAGGGGAATCAGTGAAGTCATGAACTCGTGGAACCAACTTACACTGAGGATCTAACTTGTCCCAGTGTGTGAAGAACAAGACCCAGGTAATTAATTACTGCTCTGGGTTAAATCCCACATAAAAAACAAATCTTGACATTTTTATTTGTGATACTTTGGCACAGATTTAGCAAACGACTCCTTGAAGTCTGTGTAAAGGAGTGATGAAATTTGTTTTGTGATTTTGTCACACTCCAAATATCTTCCATTGCCAACATTTAAAGGACAAAAATCATGTGAAAGATTTTTGGCTTTGTTCTTTATCATTAGAAAGTTGGGCCAGAAGAGAAATGAAAACTGAAAGTACATGTGAACAAAGTGGTGGTGGTGGTGGTGGTGGTGGTGGTGTGTGTGTGTGTGTGTGTGTGTGTGTGTGTGTGTGTGTGTGTGGGGGGGGGGGGGGGGGGGGGGGGGGCTGTGCAAGTACATTCAGAATCTGCTGAAAATCATCATCTCTGTGTAGGTGTACTCAGTTTTCTGAGAAAATTTAATTAGAAGGCTGTTGAGAAAGAAGATGCATAACCCAGACTTCTACTGAAAAATGCCATGCCCTTATATTATCATTTCACACTTGGGCGGCCGTGCACCATTTGGACACCCAGACGCAATTAAAGTTTCCCATTTTCACATTGAAAACGTTGTGGTGTAAATAAGGCATAAGAGTCATGGGGGGGCTGAATCTGGTCCCACCTGATTATGAGTGCAGGCATCATGCACCTGGAGCAGCTCAGTTAACCCCTCGCACTCACTGATGTTTAACTAATGAATGATTCTGTTAAAATTGTGTCTGAATTCCTCTATTATTTTGTTGTTCATGGTGACATTTTGTGTCCTATTTTTTTTTCTTCATAGACTTGAGAGGAGTGATGACACTATTGACGAAATACATGTCTGAAGCTATATTTCAAATATTTCAAGTTGATTATCTTACAGTTTCTCTTGATATATGGTGTCATCTAATTTGATTCATGCTGATGAATTCATAAGACAAAAATTGAGTTGTGAATGACAATTTAATAGACTATAAACCTGTCACTGAAATGTGATTGTTCTGGTATCATCTTTTTTGTTTCTTTTTCAATCCCTCCTGTTTAGATAAACTAAGAATTACTCATATTCACTTCATGAGCTTTCTTTTGCGATAATTTGTCAGCCTGAGTGAACTGCGGTGTCAGTGCTGTTATCATTAAAATATTTATCTGATAAATCTCAGTCCTGAAAAAGACAGCAGAGGTCTCAATTTGCAAAGACATTTGCGGCATAATTTTTCTATAAAACAGTTATTAATTTACCAAATAAATCTTTCGTAATGTAATTTCTTTAACACATTAATTCACTTGTGTAAATTGAGGCCGTTCGTCTTCGCAGCGGCATTGTGTGCTACAGATTCAATGAAGGTTTCTGATAGATTATATATGAATCAGATGACGTGAACAAACCCCGGCAGCTTCAGTTGAAGAGCAGAAAACTGAAATAGTGAGGCTCTGTCACCTGAGATCAGGCTGTGCTGCTCTGTTTGATGCATATTCATAAGCCTGCTTCTGTTGACGCCTACGTACATTATAGTGTTTTCAAAAGGGCTAAGTGGGTTACAACCTCCACTTTCTCTTCCCCTGCCTTGCTCTCATTATACCTCAGGTCTCTATATTTCTACATCAGTCACCCTCATGCATGCGCTCTTTCTCCTTTCCGTTTCCTTCTCATTAAAAGCCAGCTCATGCGGCGCAATAATCCATACAAACACTTATTTCTATTCATGAGTTTGCCATCCATGAGGCAGTTTCACACGCCACACCTGTGAACAAAAGACATCCATATTTACCAGGTCTGCTGCTGTCAGAGCTCCAGACTTGCTCTTCGTGCACGCTTTATAATAAGCCAACCAATTTCTGTCATTTTAAACAGAACCACCATCCCTGAAAACCCTCTTTTGATTTTTAATAAGTCAATTTACCGAATGCTGCAGCAACAAAATAAAGAGTCCGGTGAAAATTGCCGACTTGTCGGGTTTGGAGAATCTCCTGAATGTTTCTCCTCGACACAAAGGGCGGTCCACACCTCTGTCGGTCCACACTGCTGATTAAATAAAGCAGAACCAGAAAGATCTTGTTAAGGAGAATTACAGATATGTGCTCACACAAATTGCATAAAGAAACTGGTTTGCAGTACTTTTCTTGATTAACCTCCATTCTCTCACTTTGCCCATCAGTAGGCCTTCAGAGGTTTCTTTGTGGCTTTGGCATGTGTGTGTCACCTCTGTCTTTCTAAACCAAGGAACGGTGATCACTGCATCTCTGATGCTTGAAATTAACTTGTGAAAGTATGTTGTGATCAGTAGACTGATACATGTGGGATTTACTCTGTGTGCAGAAACAATGAAGGGAGCACGCTCGCTTCAGTGTGAATGAATGGACTGTGTGTGTCACAGACGTGTCTTGACTGGTATGGAGAACTCCTTCATTTGAATACCACTGCTGCACCACTGCAGAGCTCCCAATACCATGGAGACCCCGTTTGATGTAGTGCTGACAGACCATTTCACACGTGTTTCTGCTACCTGTTCACTGAGTCTATGAGACTTTATCATTGTGTCCCTCTTTAGCAGAGAAAAGAAGCGTTTCTTTGTATGAAGGGTTGTCTTGTAGCCTAAACACAGGTGGTTTTGACAAGAGCGCGACTGCTTTCCATCATAAACCTGAATTCAGTCTCTTGGGGACTCCGCTCTCTCGCGTGGGATTGTTTCACCACTGACTGTGTCCACAAAGGAAGAGGATAAGAACCATTCATGTTATCTTCTCTCTGTTTTTAACACTCCAATCTGTCTCAGAGGAAGACAAGCTCTTGTCTGTATGCCTCTTTCTGTTTGAAGGCAAAACAAATACATATTCCATTTGTGGTTTCTGACATGACTTCTGAACAAACACACCAGTAACTCTCATTTCATTGCAGTTTTTGTTCGACTGCTGCCCCAGATTAACTGCACCAATGTGTTATTTAATGTTTTGATGCTTCCTGTTGGCAGCGTAGTAATTCTTACACTTTCTTAATTGCATCATTTTCTTTTTTTCAATATTTAAGTAAATCTTTTGTCACCATCTAATATTTGACCTATGGTGCAAATGTATTTTCATTTATTAATGTACCTTAAAAATAGCCTATAATTAAATGTGTTACGTAAACCTAACAGTAACTTATATTTCCAAATGTTTGTGTGTCACATTAAGCAAACAGGATTATAAATGACACACGTGCTATTGTAGAATAGTTGGTCATCACAGATTGATCTCCCTGTTATTTTCCTGATTATCCAGCTTGTCATACATAATGACAGTACATACATCGCATAACGCCCCAAAGCCACAGGGAAGTTACTTCATTTTCTTGGTTTGTGCTTTTTTCCACCAAAACAAATAAAATATTCAGGTTACCACACCAACTGTATAAATATCATAGAGTCCAATATTTAGGGAAGCTTCAGAAAACCGTCACCAGTACAATGGGAGCAAAGGAAGACACTTGGTAGTGCAGACATACACTCAATATTAGGTACACTTGCAAAAGCTGCCTCAAACAACTTTATCTTAGTTTTGCTTCATCCATCCATAAATCTATCCAAGTCAAGTCAGTCAAGTCAGTTTTATTTGTCAAATGTGCCGATATGCATGGCATACAGCCCAGATGAAATTCCGGTCCTCTCAGACCCACCGTGCATAGCTTAATAATATATTAGGAGAACAATATAAAGATTTAAAAATCTATACATCTAAAATCTATACACCTTATAAACATATAAACAGTAAAGTGGCATGTACAATGTCTCCATCCTCAATACCAGTGATGACCAAATGAAGCTTCAATGAAGAGTCAATTTGGTTTCTTTTGGGTTTGTTACCTTTATGTAAGAGAACAACTGTTTGCTCAGCTTGTCTGTTGGTTTTACTTTGGCTGTGAATCCTTTAATTTGAACTGTTAGCCTCCATTTACTGTTCCTCTGTTTTTATTTACAAAACTAAATGTCGTTTGTAATGTAACTAAACTTAATTTATGCTGGTTAAAGACCTGGTTAAAGGTCGTAACAAGAATGTGTGGGGCACAGGGACACTGGTTTACAGCAGCACTCCTCAATAGGACCCCGGATTGTAATTCCTTCACACATCTTTCACTTGTGCACATGATTCATCCACATGTGTACCGGGACTTCTCTACATACCAATAATAAACAGACAGCTTATTACTGGGTCACTGCTGCTCACACGTTTTTGAACTTTCACGTTTGTTTTTGAAGGAGTTCACAAGTTGATACTTTGCCAGCTGTCGGGGCCGAGATTGGACAAAAATGTCGTGTTCAAAGTTAAAAGTGAAAAGAAAAGTGGACTATTGATATCGGCAAATCAAAGAATGGACAGAAACATTGGCATCCATTTTCCCTGCGACCAGCACAAGATCCGTGTGATTAACAGGGTTGGGAAGGTTACGTGAAAACTGTAATCCATTACCATTACAAGTCACTTGTCAAAACATGTAATCAGTAACTTACTCTAAGCACTAAAATAAAAAAGTAATGTACCAGAGTACTTTTAGTTACTTTTAGATTACTTCACCAGCAAACATAAAAAATAAAGACAAGAAAGAACAGAATGTGTGTCTGCTCAGTGTGTTGACACGTTTTATACACAAACTACACTGAACAAGTTTTGAACTCAATCAAAACTAAGTAACCAATCAGGTGTCGAACACTGATTTTTTTTTTAAGAATCAAAACCACAATACAAATAAAGCTTTTAATTTCTATTCAACAAAATGTGCCCATCTTTTCCAAAATTCTCTCTCTCTCTCTCTCTCTCTCTCTCTCTCTCTCTCTCTCTCTCTCTCTACGTTTCCTTGTTGGTTTTAATGTTGTTTTTTTCCAGAATAAATATGAATGTTTGATGAGAGGCTGTATCTGGCAGCATGAATCACTGATTGATAATAACTGAACAACTCAGTCAATGATCAAAAAAAAAAAAAAAAAAGTAATGTCGCCTCAATTAATCCCTAAAACATGAGATCCTCTAAACGTATTGAGAATGTCTTCCTACCATCAGCACCAGTGCTGGTATTAGCAGGTTACTAGCAGGTTATGAGCTAATCACACTAGTTGACAGAGTCCAGGTGTGTTTCAGTAAAGTGAGCAGGTTTTATCCTCCCAGATGTTTCTTCAGGTGAGACGTTGAGTTCCTGGACGTTCACGTCACTTTCACTTCTGGAGGCGTCATTAGCATTGTACAGAGAGGTGAAGAGACTCCCCCCACTTTAAACATAGTGATGAGAGCAGCTGGCTGCAGTATCCATGGCAACGCGTCAGTGCTGGTCAGCCAGAAAGCGTCAGGAAGTGACGCAATGCCGGTGGACGGATCATGTGACACTGCAGTTCTACTTTATTCCTTCTGATTCTCTATTGTAATCCTGCTCACTAATCCCAGTTTTTATCCAATATACCTGTAATGAGATTACACATTTTTTTAATGTATTGTAATGGATTCCAGTAAAAACATTTTTTATCCTAATTACGTAATGCCGTTACACGTAATCCGTTACTACTCAACCCTGGTGATTAATATGCCAGGATAGTATAGCTGTGATAAAGATTTCCAATTTGAAGTGACATTATGAGATGAAGCCTGGACAATTTGAAAAAAACATTTCCTGAAAATTCAGAGGTAAGAACAACAAATGCACTGAAATCGTCATATCAAGCAGGATTCTTGTCACATCTATCACACCACAGACAGCAACAGTGCTCACTTAGAGTGGAAGCATAAGAAGCCATTCACAGATGCAGAACTCATAAAATAATGCATGACTGAAGTGATGGACACATTGTTTGAAGGCAAACAACGAGGAAACGCCAGCTAAAACTCAACAAATCCCCCTCTCAAATTCAACAGCAACCAGATTCACTGAAGTCCTGACTGCTGATGAGTTAAGTCGCTGTGTGATGGAATAATAAAATGCAGAGTGCATTTCCCTAGTTGTGGCTGAGTCCGCTGACAACACAGAGCATGCTCAGTTCATGGTACTTGTGAGGTATTATGACGAGTCGATAAAGGAGTTTGTTGAAGATGTGTTGGGAGTAGCAAACCTCTGTGGACGGACGGGGTGAAGACATTTACAACACGATGCTGGAGATGCTGAACAAAAAGGAATAGATCCATCGGTAGCAATCAAACGTTGTGTCAATTGCTGCTGATAGAGCTCCAGCTATGATGGCAGCGAGAGAGAGAGGACTGCCGTAGCGCCTGAAAGTTCTCCACCCTCACCTGATATCCTACCTCTGCATCATCCCCCATCCTCCTTTGTGCAAGTCTTGATGAAATCTACTCTGAAATCATGGCAACAATGATGAGAGCATTATCTGCACTGCAGCTCGTTCCTGACAGAGTCAATGCAGCATTTAATGATTTTCCGCTGCACAACATCAGATGGCTGAGCAAAGGAAAGGTCCTGGAGGGTTTTTGGGTCATTAGGAATCAAGAGCAAGTGTTTCTGTCCGAGCAAAGGAGTGCAAAAGCAAAACTGTTCATGGATTTCCTGCAAAATCTAAAAAAGATGGAAGCTGTGGCATTTTTGACTGACATAACATCTCATCTGAATAACCTCAATGTGAAGCTTGAAAGGAAGAACAACACAGTGTGTGAGCTGATGTGGGCAGTGCAGGCCTCCCAGAGGAAACTGGAGCTCTTCAAAAGTCACTGACAGGAAGGCTGTTTAACATTTTCCACCACACACACTATCGAGAGTTTATCTATGTTTTTAAAACTTCATGCCCATAAAAAAAAAAAAAAAACTGAGCCACTCCAATTACTCCATTTCACCAAACTTGTGGAACTGACAGAGGAAAAAGAAGCTCATCAGCAACATGCTAAATTTGTGCAGAAGCTGACGGAAAATTTCAAAACAGACTTTAATGACTTCATATTGGGAAAACAAGTCGTTCTGGTCATCAGCAATCCATTCCTGGTCAGAAATGTGAGTGTTCACTTCAGAAAGTGATGCATAGTTTCTTCTTTCTTTTTTTTTCATCCTTTCCGTCAACTAGTCTCAGCCTAAACCTCAAGAAGTGAATGTTTAAGTAAGGAGAATGTTTAGGTGTAGTGATGAGAGTCCATCCCTACTATGGCTGGACACTCCGTCCGCGAGGCTTGTGTATTCTGTTCCCTAATATGGAACTATACGTTCTGACATTATGGTCTGTTGGAGGTTTGTGTCAGAATAGTATATAACACACAGACGACCGCTGCTCGGGGAGTCGCTTCCTGGATCCACGACATCCCACAGCGCTCTACAGATACAGCTGTGATCCTGATGCCACCAACCTTGCTAATAAACATATTTTTGTGCACGCAAGAAGGCATCAGCAGGAGTCCTGTTTCCTTCTCTTTATCACACCTGTTGTGATCCCACAAAGCACAACACGTCTTCTCACAGCCACAGCCGCCTCACTGCAACGTGAGGTAATAGACGTGCACCAAAACGTTGGACTGAAAGAGAGTCAGTGTGGCATTATCACCTTCTGGACAAAGATGGTATCTGCAGCTAATTTTGCTCTGCTGAAGAAGATTGCTCTTCACATTCTGACGAGGTTTGGTTCAACATACTGCTGTGAATCTGTATTCTCCACAATGAACGTGATGAAGACCCGGCATCGCCTGGTCATCACATCATTTGAGACAAAATTCTAAGCATTGGTGACAGACACAAAATGCCATTTCTGTCATTAAGCAGTGTTTTACACTGACACTTTAAAAAATAAAGTGAAATAAAATTGTAATTACACTTTGATTCCAGAGATCTTGATATATTTGTGTGGCAGTGAAGCTGGCCACCCTCAGGTTCACCCACAGATACACAGAGACCAATTCACGATATGCCATTCTTTAATTAAACTAAATAAACACGAACTTAAAACACACACAGCTTCTTTTAGGCTCTCCTGCTGTGTGTGTGACTCCTCCGTCTGTCCCTCCTGTGTCTCTGGCCGGCTCCTCCTTCATGGGCTGAGAGGTGATTAAGAACCTGATGTGATTCAGGTGCGCTGCCTCACCTTTCTGCCACAATTTGTTTACCAAAGGAATCTATGGAGGTGTTGATATTTTTGTTAAACTGAAAAGGACATTTGTTTAGATTTTAACAAGTATGTTAGTTTTGGAATTCCTGAGATGCTTGTTTCACCGTAGAACATAAATAAATGTTTGCCTCTTCATTGTCGTTCTTTGTATTTATATTTAAAAAAGAAAAGTGTTCTGAACTCCCTCCTGATACATTTATTTTGGATTAGTGACAGTGGTCATGTTTTGTTTTATTCAACTATTTATTTATGTCAAAATGGACATTTCATTTTATATAGTTTGTATTTTTGTTGTTGTTTTGAATATTATGTTATTTTTGCATGTAGCATGACCGATCTCAATAAATGGACCCTTGAGTCATTGAAAAAAAATCTCTGTGACCCTTTAAAGTTTGTATTTGAGTACCCCTGGTTTAAAGGTTATAACTATTGCTAATATCATTATCAATACAACTCTGTCACAGGTAATAGAATCAACACATCTTCATAAAAGTTAAACAATTCAGTGCAGAGCATCATGTTTTACTAATCATCTCATCATGCCCAGTAATTAGTTAGCACAATGTCTTTGAAGAAAGAGTTTGGTTGTTGTCGTCCTGGCTGGAGAGAATCTGGTGGCTTCAGTTGCAGATAGCATCTCCTGCTAGCTGGAGTTGGCTGCTTGTGCTGGAGGAGAACAAGAAGAATCCAAAGCGTTGTGATTCAGGGGCAGGGAAAAACTGCTTGGTTTCTTCCCTGTATGATGAGACACCAGATGCTGGGTCCTGGCCTCTGGTTCCGGGGAACTTCTGACCCTTGTGATTGGTCAGAAGAGGAGTAGACAAGTTGAGACCTTTAGTTTCAGGCTACTGGTGTTAGCTGTTAGCAGGCTGGGCTAACAACTGGATGATCTGCATGCAGCTCCCACCTCCTCGATGACCAGAAGAGTAAAAAGGGAATGACTGAATACTTCCACGGCTATTGATAATCTGGGGGCAAATCCTGGGAGCTCTAACCAATCAGTGGCTGGCTGAGACCATGGGGGCAGGCAGTGTCCCTTGAGAGGGGAGGGAGGAGGATTTGCTTGGTCCTGAAATAACTGCAGGACTCCGTGCTGGGTCACTGCTGGCAGCAGCATGGTGGAAATCACAAATGCAGTTTTCATTAGGAATGAACTAACTTTTCTGCGGTCCATTGAGATGCCAACACACCTTTAAAGAAAAGAGCTGTTGACCAAAACGCTGGACATTAAAAAAAAAAAAGGGAAAAAAAGGCAGTAATATAAACCAAGCAACTCTAATATTAAGTTGAAATCCATTAAAAGAAATTGTTTTGAGATTTGATTAGAAATCAGGCAGGGCATAGTGTCAACATGCAGAGGTTTTAGATCCAAGCTTTGATCTAAAACCACAAAAAGCTTGACAACTCCTACCAAAAGGTGTTGTCAACAGAGCAAAAAATCCTCAAAGGGTCACGAGGTTGCAGCAGGTCAGGCGGTAAGGTGGAGTGAGCTGAATTAAAAATGTAAAAAAAACCTTTCAAAACAAACAATGTTTGAAAATCAAATCTCAAACATACAGGCAGACAGTGAAGGGAGGTCTGGAACTGAGTGTATCCTCATCAACTGGGGACCAGGACGTGGCCTGCAACCATAAGATCGACGGAATTATAAAAGACAAATTGATGAATGGATTTTGTTGTTGAGCAAACTAAACTGAGTCATGATTTACACTGACAGAAATTCACACACTTTTAGCTGATGCTTTTGTGTAACATAAAGACTTGAAAGTACAGACCGGACATTCTGTTTGACAGGTTTTGTCAGGCGTCACTGCCTCGAGTGTGTGATGGTGACTGCAGAGACTTCAAGCAGTTACAGCCTTCACAGTCACAATCTTGCTCTGCTCCTTCATTTCGTATTGTTCAGTGAAAGTAACAGAATTGAGTAATACCTGAAAATCACTGCGGGTGCCTCGTGCACACATATATTATTTTCCAAGGTTAAACGGCACTGTCCAACACACCTAGGCGCCTTGGTGGGAAATGGAAATGTCAATACGCTCAAATCCAGCTTGAAGCTGATGCAAGTTCCTCTATAAACATATCGATTATAAAATGTTTCAGTACAATATGGGCTGACAAAATAGTAGTATAGAGAGTTTTCCAGTTATGTTGTTGTTATTACAGCATCACTGTGTCTGAGTGATAGAAAGACTCTATACCAAGGCAAATGCTGAGTTCACGGTCCTTAGTGGTGATGCAACAAGACAGCCTTCAAAGTCTCACAATGGTCTCTTCAGAACAGGAAGAAAGGCAGCCAATCAGAGTATGGGATGTCTTGGCATTATATCAATGTAATTAGATTACTTTTTTCTTAAATTCTAAATTAATTCTTACAATATTAGCAAGTAGTCACAGAAGTCTGTAATTGCATATAATGCAGGTGACTATATTAAAGATTCAAAATATGGCTGTTAAATTGCTTGTATTGCCTATATATCCAAAACAAGTCATGTTCTTCTTTTTCTAAACACATGAGGTAAAATATTGTGTTGAGATGTTGAGCGCTCAACCTTCCACCATTATTCAATTCAAATTTAATTAAATGTATATAGAGATAATAACAACAGAGCCATCCCGTGGCTATAGAGAAAAAAAATTCCACATAAGCATCAGCAGCCATTTTTTTGCTATTTTTTTCCCATGCATATTCACGGCACAGAAACACAGGTCAGCATTTGATCAGCTTCATGTTTGTCACTGCGCTCAACACATCATTGTCCTCGTGCGTCGAAGTCCAATGCAGCCAGTGCTACGACATGTTGTTGTCTTCAGATTGAGTGGAGGTCGATATCGTGCAGGGAAACATTTTTCGGGCAAGTGCTTACAACTTTTTACTTGCCCGGACAAAAATTTTACTTGCCCGAAGTTTAATGGACATTTATAAGCTTGGGTAATGCATGAATTCAACCAATAAACACATTGTAATATGTTTCTGTAATTGTATTTTGAATAAACTTATTAATACAATGGGAATTTTCATTTTAGTGTTCTGTCATTGTTCTTTGTGTGCAAGCAAGGTATGATATGCGGGCGACCAAACTGTTGGTAACAGGTCATCAAGGGAATGAACCTTTACTATTCAGTCTTATCGCTCATATAAAATAACAAGACACAGTCAGTGAAACGACCAGTGGTCAGGAGGTCATTTTGGTCAGCCAGTAAAAATGAGTATAAAGTTAAACTTGAGGTAAATTTGATTCCAATTAAAAATTACTAGACAAACATAATAGGACTTCATAAATACTTTTTACAATTTACACTTCTTTCCATGAGAGTATCCAATGTCAGAATCTGCATTGACACTGTCCATGCAGATTCTGACATAGTACTGAAACATTTAGACATTTAGCCTATCAGAGTTCATTTACATATTTATTTTATTTACACATTAACACATTCAATGACCTGAGAATAGTTGAAAACAACTGTCTGTATTGGGGAAGGACCGATCCAGGTGTTTTCACTTTCAATCCAATCCTGATACCCGAATTTCTATATCTACCGATACCAATACTACTCCGAAACTGGAGCTCTGTTTGGTTTAATATTATCATTGTCATTATTGATGTTTTAATATGAGGCTGTAATAAACTCCTCTCTACAACAAAGTATGAAATGTAGGGATGTTTGCATGTATTTTCTTAAAAGGACAGAAAAAAAACCAGTACAAATTATTCTTGTTCAGTTTGGACAATGTGGGGGGGTCTGCGTGACATCATCATCTCATAAGAAATTTGTTATATATTTAAATCCTCAGAATCACTTTATTAATTCCTGGAGAAATTCTTTAGCAACAAACAGAATGTTTCCAGCTGTAACGCAACACAATTGATTGGGACTATTTTTAGGGAGTTTAGCGACGCAGCTTCACGGAGGTGTAAATTACCTGCTACAGCGGAGAAGCTGCTGTATATTGTTTTGATGTCAGCGCTGTTCTCCAAGAGAGCTGGAGTTTTAAAACGGTGACATCTGGTGGCAGAGCACATTGCTTTACAACGGCTTTGCAAACATCTATGTCGATGTTTTGCTGTGTTTTGGCGTAAAATACATCCAAACAGTGACATGTTGTCACAAAAAGATGGGCAGCGCAGTGGTAGCCTGCTCGCTGGCTGCAAACTGTGGAATGGATTTCCGGACTCATTACTCCACGTCTTATTGAGACCCGCCTCCCTTCAGGAAATCCATTCCACATTTTGCAGCCAGTGAGCAGGGCAGCGGCAGGGAAACACTTGTGGAGTCATTTCAGCAACAGTAAAGGGCTTTATGGATCTGAACTCTCCGCAGGTTGGATCGGAAAAACTTCAAAATATTGCCAAAAAACCACTCATCCGTTCGGGCAAGGTGGGTAGATGATTCAGTTGCCCGCTCAAAGCTTTTACTAGCCCCAGACATTTGGACAAGCCTTAATGTCGAGCCTTGATGTTGTACTTAAGTTTATGAGATGCACTTCATACAGCATGTTAAATGCTGAATTAACCAGACTGTTGGAACCATACTGTCTGAAGAGGCCAATCAGCAAAAGAACAAAGCTAACAGAGTCGAGCTGAAGCTGAAATAGAATTTATGATCAGCAAAAATGTCTGATGTGGACGTAAACAGAGACTGTGCAGGTGGCCAGACTTTTACGTCCTCCTACGAACTAATGCTGTGGTGAAACACTGGAGTCTCTTTGATTGTGCTGTCCATTTCTGCTGCATTTCTACTGCTTGTTAGTGACTCAAGCCGAATGTGGTGAAATCTGACAGTCATCCGCAAACTTGCCGCACTTTGTGACATAAGCCCTCAGATTGAAAGCCATAATCAAAGATACTATCACGACTGCTTTTCTTTCATCTGACACACCAGAATCGCTGCTATCTAGCTGCTTTAACTTTGGTGAAGTTGGCATAGCAGATGGATGGACGGATGCAACAGATAATATCCTTGTTAATGCTATATATGCTATTTACCGTGATCACACCGATCCAAACACTTTCCAAACGTTGTTAGAGTAAATGAGCCTGAGCAGGTCTGTCTCGCTCCAGAGACGCATGCGGCACTTCCGTCCCTCCACTGCAGCTCCTTGAGCCTCAGTCCCACTGCATCGTGGCTTGCGGCAACTCTGCAGCCGTGAGCTTCCGTTATCTGTGACACGGCGGAATACTTTTTCAATCCGACCTGCAGCGTCCATCTCCCGCTGGATCTCCTCTCCTGTTACTGAGAGGAGTGTGGGTGCGTCTCCCAGTGTGTTGTGTTCAGTGGGAAACGGGTCTAAATGGCTCTTTGAGTGTTGAAGGTTGCCACCGAAGAACATCTAATAATAGCAAAAAATATGTGCAAACCACAATTTTCAGTGCTTCAGTATTTGCATTCTTTTAAAATAATAAGCAGCATTAGGGGTGGGTGATATGGCAAAAATATCATATCACCATTTTTTCAATAAAATCATGATCACGATTTTATCACAATTCTTTTTACATTGTTTTTTTGAGTAATTCGCATGTTCCTTAACCATTTTTTTTCTCTACGTTAAAAATATATAGTGTATGTAAATTCTGAACATTCTGACATCCTGAAATTTGCGTTAAATCCTTTCACGACATTCAGAGTACACACTTGGAATGGCAGTGCTGGAGAAATATTTACGACTGGGAAGCTCGTAAGGCGGGTCCACTACTTTGAGCAGATTTCGGAACTCCTCATTTTCCAGTTTGAATGGGAATCATGTCTTTAGCAAGTTAATAAGTTACTCCTTCAGGTATTTCTTTCCCCCGCTTGCTGGGTTTTTTTCATATGGAGTGCCCATAATAAATGACTGCCTTACCGTGGTTTGTTTTAGCTTGATGCTAGCGGCTGCCTCTGGCTGCGGTGTGTCGGCTCTCCGTTGGGCTCGGCTATCAGCATATTGTTTTGGGTCTCCATAAGTGATTAAACAGGTTTGTCGTGTTGCCATGCGACGTACAAACGGAGTCTTTGCAAACTTTATAAATCACTCTGGTTTGCGCCAGGTCTCCCGGGTTAAAGCCAAAGGTCCATACAGTGGAGGTGGAGTTTTTTTCGGGACCAACTCTGTTTTGCTTTCTCTTTCCGCCATGACTTCACACAAACGGCCCTGCTGATAGCGTAGCACTGTGTGCTCCATCTGTGCCCGCAGAGATCTATGAGTATAGAACAGCGGTACTCAATAGGCGGCCTCCGGGCCGCATCCGGCCCGCCGGCCACCTATTTGTGGCCCCCGAACTGTTATTCCTTCAGTACGTGTTTTGGTTGGGTCAACACGTGTATATCGGGACTTGTCTCCATGCCAACGATACATACACAGCCTTCTACTGGGTGGCGCTGCGAGCGCATTTTTAAGTTTCACTTTCGTTTTTGAAGGCGTCCTCATATTGCCACTTTGCCAGAGAAGGAGCCTAGATTGCGCACAGAGGAAAAAACAAAAAAAAAGATTGCATGAAAATGGCGTGTTCCAAGTTCTCTGCCAAAAGAAAGGTGGACAGTGAAAATCGCCAATTCAAAGAAGAATGGACTGAAACATGTGCATTCATTCTCCCTCCAACCAGCACAAGACCCATGTGCTTAATATGCCAGGAGACTATCGCTGTGATGAAGATTTCCAATTTGAAACGGCATTATGAGGCAAAGCACACAAATTTTGAAGAAACATATCCTCAAAATTCAGAGGTAAGAACAACAAAAATAAATGCGCTAAAATCATCATATCAAGCTGCAAGCAGGATTTTTGTCACATCTATGACACAACAACAAAAAGCAACAGAAGCCTCACTTAGAGTGGCTTGGATTTTGGGCAAAGATGTGTTGGGCATGGTAAACCTCTGTGGACAGACAAGAGGTGAAGACATTTACAAGGCAATACTGCAAATGCTGAATGAAAAAGAAATTGATGTGAATAAAGTTGTGTCAGTTGCTACTGCTGGAGCTCCATCTATGATGGGCAGAGAGAAAGGACTGGTTCAGCGGCTGAAAGTTCTCCACCCTCACCTGATATCTTATCACTGCATAATTCACCAGTCCGTCCTTTGTGCAAGTCTTGGGGAAATCTACTCTGAAATCATGGTGGCAATGATGAAACTCATAAACTTCTTGAGAGCATCATCTGCACTGCAGCATCGTTTGCTGCGCTCGTTCCTGACAGAGGTCAATGCTGCCTTGGATGATTTGCTCCTGCACAACAACGTCAGACGGCTGAGCAAAGGCAAGGTCCTGGAGCGTTTTTGGGCCATCAGGAATGAACTACAAGTGTTTCTGGCAGAGCAAAAGAGTGCTAAAGCAAAACTGTTCACAGACTTCCTGCAAAATCCAGAAAAGATGGAAGCTGTGGCATTTTTGACTGACATAACATCTCACCTGAAGAACCTAAATCTGAAGCTCCAAGGGAAGAACAACACAGTGTGTGACCTGATCTCAGCAGTGCGGGCTTTCCAAAGGAAACTGGAAGTCTTCAAGAGTGACCTACAGGTCGGCTGTTTAACATTTTCTACCACACACATTATCTGGGTTTTACTTCTTTTCTTTTTTTTAAACTTCATGCCCTTTTTTTAATTGATTGTACCTTTTTCATTTTTACCTATAGGAGGAATTGCTTCATTTCCCCAAACTGTTGGTACAGACCAAAGACAAAGCAGCTCATCAGCAACATGTTCAATTTGTGGAGAAGCTGATTGAAAACTTCAAGACACGCTTTGATGACTTCATATTGGGAAAACAAGTCCTTCTTTGCATTGACAATCCATTTTTGGTCAGAAATCTGAGAGAGTTCACTTCAGAAGCACAACAAATCTTTCCATGGGCCACAGCTGCTTCACTGCAAAGTGAGCTAATTGACCTGCAGGAAAACATTGCACTGAAAGAGACTCAGTGTGACGTTATCACCTTCTGGACGAAGATGGTAACTGCAGCTAGTTTCCCTCTGCTGCAGAAGATGGCACTTCACATTCTGACGATGTTCGCATCAACCTACTGCTGCGAATGTGCGTTCTCAACAATGAATGTGGTGAAGAACCAGTACCGCAGTGCACTTACCAATGAACCTGGCCATCACACCATTTGAGCCAAAGTTCCAAAAACTGGCAAAAGACACAAGATGCCATTTCTCCCATTAAGCAGTGTTTCATACTGACAGGAAGGATGTAAAATAGTTTTCGTTACACTTTGACTCCTTTTTTTTGGTCCCATGACAGGTGTCATTTCTTGTTTTATTCAAATATTTATTTTAATTTAGTCAAAATGTAAATGATATTTTATTTAACTGCAGTTGTTATTGTTTTGAATAAAAAAGACATCTTTTGAATATTTCAGTACAGTACCGACCTCAATAAATGGACCTTTGAGTCACTGAAAAATATCTTTGTGGCCCTTGAAGATTTGTATTTGAGTACCCCTGGTATAGAATGTGCTTCATAGACGATTCACCGATCTTTCTGCTTTATGAGGTCGTCCATACGTTCTTATCCTTAACAATCTTATATCGTCATATCGCACACCCTTAAGCAGCGTGCAGGCTAATTGATCTGAGTCAGTAGAAGGTATTGTTAAATATTGTCTAGGTATCCTGCATGTTCCAAAACTGTGACGGGCTAAAGACAACACACCTGAGATAGTTATAGTTTATAACTATTTATTATAAATATTTATCGACAAGAAACAGCCTATTCACCAGTCCTACAGGTCCGGCCGTTCCCTCCCCTGCACTGTAGAAAAAAGAAAGAGACCATTTTCACATGTGCAAAGACTCCCGTACAGATACTTCCTGTGACCTGTGACCCATTTCCAGGCCTCTACCGACCAATCACAGTGGAGGATTCTTGACCCCACAGTTATCCTCCTTTCCTCAAGTGGGACTCCAGGGCTATTTTCTCAGAGATCTCACTCTTTAGGTTGAAGATATTTGGGTTGTTCCATATTTACATCACAAAAGCTATATTCAAGTCAGGATAGTTCAACAGTATAGCGTATAGAACCAAACTGCAGTCAAATAGGGGAGTTGAGTTTCTTGCATCAATCACACTTTCGTCATCAAACTTTAAAGAAACCATGTTTAAAAAAATAAAATAAAGCCTTGTGTACTTGATTCTAGGTTTTTTGTATGGGATATTTATTTTTCTGCAAGAATATCATCAAAGACAACTAATCAGTTTAAAGGTATTTTGCAATTCTTTAGATATAAAAGTCCTGGTAGATGAGTTTTGATGGGATCGTATTTAGCACGTTACATTGCAAAATCTGTATGTATGTGAAAATCTTGAGTAAATTGATTAATATTTAATGCAGCCTGATATATATCAGGTACAAACATTTTAAGACCAGGACTCAAAAAGTTGACTGAGCAAGAAGAGGAAGTGGAAGTGGAGGGAGAGGAGCATGGACAGGATTTGATTTGTTATTTACTAATATAATAAAAATGCATGACACACATTTACCATGTTATTAAAAAAAATGCATATGGATAAAAAATGACTAAAACAATAAATAAGGTGTGGCAGTATGGAGTAGTATGGTAGTAGGGTGTGACAGCTCCAATATTAATACTATCAAGTTTATTTCTGACCAACACAGCAAAAAACTGTGTTTTTTATACACATTATTATTATTATGTACAGATTATATGTTTATTTGAGGCCAGTTGCCCTCAAATAAACACCATGGGAGTTAATTCAACTCTGGTAGTTAAGTCAACTCTGGGCTTTTTGCTGTGAAGAACAAACTTAAAATATAGATTATTATTCCTTCAGATTGAAGAGTATACAGATATACGCCTCCCCTGAGTTTCATTGAGATATCTTGATTATTAAAGAAACTACAAGTATTTTTATGTAAAAAGTTACGTTGGTCAAATTCATACATTACCCAAGCTTGTAAAGTTCCATTAAAACTTCGGGCAAACTTCTCAAATACTGTCTCAAGTACTCAAAATCCTTAATGTCAAGCCCTGGATATATATTACTTTATGTTATGTACTGAAAAAGGGTAATCCTCAGGTGTTTTATTGATAGCTCCCATTAGCGTTACTTAGCTTTAAAATGACATGTAACCTAGACCGCTGTTATTATCATCATCAATGTATGTTAGTTTACGACAGGTCTATAAACAGCGAGCACATGCAAGAAACCATACATTCATAACTATTTTGGAAAATTTCAAAGTAGCAACTTACCGCTAATATGTAGCTTGCGCCTGCGCATTCAGGTTAAATGTGTCGTCATTTCCTGTCTGACAGTGGAGGAAGCCTGAGAATGGAGGTCCTGCAGCCAGACCCGTCTTGTAACAGTGACCATTTCTCAATTGTTAGTATGCCAGTGGGTCGTGAGTCCTGATTAAGTACTTGCAGTGTGTCCTCTGAAGTACGGAAGTACAAACATGCGACAACGCATCGAGGTTAATGGTTAATAAGCACAACCGTACTCGATGATGTGGTGGCTGTCATGGCTGCATGATGGACCTTGAAGCCGAGGAGGAAGCAGCACGACTGAGGAGGCAGAATCCAGCAAGGAGGAGGAGGAAGAGGAGGGGGAGGAGGAAGAGGAGAACCCTGTTGCCTCTTTGGTTCGGCAGGTGGCTGATTTGTTCATAACAAAGTATGATGTTAACTTTAGAACAATGTGGTAAAATACTTTGTACCTTTTCTGTCACTAATATGCTGTGTATAGTACAGTGTTACTATCACTTCTAGGCTCCTGTACAGCCTTTATATTACTACGTATCTCTGGGGAGCTCAGTAACAATAAAAGCAGCTGATCTGAAATGTCCTACTAATACAACAATTATTTGACAGTTTGTTTTACTGAAGATATATGTATATTAAATTAATTAAACAGTATTTCACATAACTGCCTGCTTGTTGTCATACTTCTGCTCATGTCATCTAATATGATTATTTATAATTCTATATTATATGTTTAAATATGTAACATTTGTCTAATATACATCCGACAGCTAAGCACACGCCATCAGGACTAATCATTTCTCTTTAGATTAAATACATACATGGCTGCACTGTCGAGATAAGAAAGATATCAAGCAGAAGTCAGGCGTTAAAGGAAATTGTATATATAAACCGTCAAGAGAACCTGCAAAAGTAGAAACACAAATAAGTTAGAAACAGTTTGTACATTGAAAAACTACATTGTTTTGAAAAATTTTAAATTCTTTTTTATTTCCCAGGAGCCCCTGCAGTGATACACAAGTCAATAATAATGTTCATATCCTGGCCACTTCTCTTCTGGAGGTGCCGGGAGTCCAGCCTTAAGGGTTTCCAGGGAGCATCGTTATGTTGACACTGATGCTCCTGTTGGCCATCAGATATTCCGCCCTGCTGCTGAGGATGCTGGTGGTGTCGCGTCCT
The DNA here is from genome assembly GCF_963422515.1 of Blennius ocellaris. Taxonomy (NCBI): domain Eukaryota; kingdom Metazoa; phylum Chordata; class Actinopteri; order Blenniiformes; family Blenniidae; genus Blennius; species Blennius ocellaris. The sequence goes on from NC_137658.1 coordinate 26,568,847, forward strand.
AATTCTTCCTCCTGCAGAGCAATACAAAAATCTGTTATCTAAACAGAAAGCTTTCCCTCTCTATCATAATGCAGGTGATGGTGATGCCAAGAGAGATTTATTGATGTGAACAGGTCAACCGGGGATCTCTGCATGAAGCTCTTGTCCTGCATAGATACCCCATGTACCAGCAAGTACTGGGACCAGCTGGGTACCCTGTGCTGGGTGGTGGAGGAAGTACTGTATCCAGAGAGAGAGAGAGAGAGAGAGAGAGAGAGATCTCAGTTCTTGCTGCAACTGCTCTCTCTCTCTTCTTTTTCCTGCAAATGTTCTGTGTTACATTTCATATATTAGCTGACAAACTAAAGCTCAAGTAGTTTCTTTAAAAGCATCACTGAAACAAAGAAAGAAAGAGGTAAAGGACTTTGTATTTGGCCTTTAGATTATCCCTTGTTTTACCTATTTGACCATCACATGTAGCCCTGAAGCGATCACAAAGTCTCTGAGGATGACATATAAACCAAAAGAATGACACACTTTTCAATTAATTAGCCATACATGTTTTAACATATAAGCATGCAATAATTCACGCTTTCAGAAACAGTCCTCACGCCCATCCACATCTGGATGAGTTCCCATTCTCCTCGAGATCAAGAATCAAGATGGGATTGAGAACATATGCAGGTATTCCTTCTGTTCCATATACATATACATGTATTCCATGTATAATTCCATGATTTTAAAAATGTGTAACGTATTCATACATTTTCAATAGATATTAGCCTTAATATAGTAGTGCTAACATATATTATTTATTTATGGAGAAGGGGTGGGATTTAATAAGTCATACTTCTTCCCACTCCTTTTTGGACATGCAGTAATTCTATTTTGCTGTTACTCAGTCTCTCTTTGATTGCTTTTAATATATTTGGTTTATCGGTGTACACTGTTGATTTGGATATTTTCAATTTAAAGTGTAATGAAATTAAAAAACCACAGTTACTTAGGTTTGCATTTTTATGTGACTCTTTTCTATAAAACGATTTAGTGTTTTGGTATCATTAAATACTGTTAAAATAAAATATTTAGCAGGATTGCCTTAGTTATTTCCAGTTGATATTTAGATTTTTCCCATTTGAGATAAGTATTATTTGAATTGTTTCATATTTTGTTTTATATTGTTTATGTTACTTTTCATGTTCATGTTTTACTCTTTAGGCACAGAGTGCAGTTTATCAAACTATAATTTACTTAAGAGTATGTTTAGGATATTTGCACAAATTATATAAATTAAAATAGGTTCAGAAAGGTTTGTTGGCATAAATTGTCTATTTTTTTCTGTTGAGGCTTTGTTTTACATCGGGAAAAGATTTTGTTGCATTGTTCAGAAGCTTGCAAATTCAACTCAAAAATCAATGTAAAAAACAATCGTGAAAAATTGTGAATTTATTGCTAAAAAATGGTGATCTACTTTTGCCATATCAGACGCCCCGATGAAAATAGACAATAAAATAAAGCCAATCCAGACACCAGTGCACAGAGAAAACGATAAATATCTAATCACACTTATCTGCACACACAAAACCCATCCACACACAGGAAGAGTAAACACTCTGCAGAGAAATGCCCCAAGTCAAGATTTACATCAGGATTGTCTCGCTTCGTGGAGAAACTCGATCATTGTCAATGTTTGAATAATCATCATCTAGAAGATTATCATCATAGAGTTGCATTATCCTACATGCTTAACGCATGCTGCACATCTGTAGCTTCACGTTGCACTAAAGACTCATTGTGGGTATAAATGCAGGAACGTCTCTTCTTCACCAGCAGGAAGCTGATACTCTGAGGGCGGACACATGCAGGTTGGAGCAGAAGAGCTTAGGAAGGAAAGAAAAAGAGGCTCGTGTGTTGCTGATCATGCATAGGTTTTAAATAGCACCTTTCAGGACACTGAAAGACACTTCCCATTGCATTATTCATTCACTCCATACTGGATGGTGGTAAGGTACATATGTAGCCACAGCTGCTCTGGGGCAGACTGATGGAGGCGAGGCTTCTGAACTGCACCATCGGCCCTCCAACCACTCACTCTCACCCTGCATACACACAGTGTGGGGGTTCAGAGAAACTAGTTTGCTTTCCCCAAGACCATGAGGGAAAGAATGAAGGAGCTTGTTATTCATCATCAGACCATATTTCTTTTTGTTTTGTTCTGTTTTGAATTTTAACATGGGCATGCCTGGATTTTGCAGCAATATATATATATAAACTATATTACTATATGAGAATTTAATACGATATACTTGTTAATATTGGTAAGCATTCAGGGTTGAGGGGTAGGACTAGAGAACTTCCAAAACTCCAAGACACTCATGAACATGTGGAAACAAACAAAACAAATGACTGCTTTTGGGTTTGGTTTGAATTTTCCCTGTTTGTTTTTTGCTCTTTTTATGATTCACGTGCTCAGAATAAATAATAAGTAATTAAAGAGTTAAAATTAAAGAGTATTTATATATCAGAAATCAGAATCATGTGGGATTAAAATGACTTTTCTGTTTTGAGAGCCCTTTAAATTAGTAGCGCCCAACACATTTTATTGTGTGAAAGTGTGGCAGCTTAATGTGAACGAGCTAACAGGGACGATCCCCAGGTGCAGACATTTATTTATTCATCAACAACAAAGGACGCCTGACACTTTATGAGAATGTCATTGTCGTCAACAAAACTATAAAACAAATTAAAATTTTGACATGATGATTGTGCATGGATGAAAAGTAATTACCAGAGCATGGGAGTGGTTCACCTTCAGAGGACGATTAATGTGTGGGCCAAGATTCATGATGTCTGTTGCTGTGATTCTCAGTTAGGCCCAAAGTGGAGGATCAGTGACACGCAGAGTGCCGAAGCCAAAGTCGTGTTCGATGCATGTAAAGAAAACCTTCAGACTATCCAACACTCCCTAAAACATAATGAGTTCCAATTTACGTTAGTTCCAGTACATTGCCTTTTGTTTGTAATTTTTCGGAATGTTTTAAAAACGTGTAATTAAGGAAAAACAAAATATTAGCATTTAATATTCAGAATAATTGCAGGTATGGCCGCGACAGCACTTAATTTGAGAGCAAAATACAGAAAATGACCAGAAATGTTTTCAGCATTTAAAAGACATAAGTGTGTTGAGGTCTGCCTGGTGTGTGGATGGTGAAGCAGTTTGTCATATTACAAATACAGTGATGCAAACACCTAATCTGTCTGAGGGGCTGATTTACACTTCGCTCTAACATGCAAGACTTTTCAGCGGCAGCAGCTAAGAACCTCCGCGAGTTACAAAGGCCACTGCCACTACACCGGAGAGTTAACAACGGACTGGAGAGACACGGCGCTCCACCTAACAGCAAATCAATATTCGTAGGTTAAAGTGTAAAGTGTGATTAATGTATCGGCTCTCTAATGTGGACAGCTCCCAGTAGTGATTGTGAAAGCTTGTTAATGTCATAGATCTATTTCTGGAAGGCTATTAGCATTTTCATGGTTCTGCAAAGGCTGGAACAGAAAGAACAGTGTTCTCTTTTGATACTGTACATGAATATTCACAAAGAATAAGCCCTCATTGACATTCAGCAGAGAAATGGTTTCAGCAACACGCTGTGACAAAGCTTGATTTTGCCATGATGTGTGTTTTCTGCATGCAGATAAGCCACATTATGCACTGTGTGCTTGTGAGCGCCTGGCATGAATACGCGTGTTTATACTTGCATGTCTCTCTTTGAAAGGACCTTTTAAAAGGAAAATGGAGACATAATGGTTGGTGTCGTTTTCAGGTACGCCTCTTGATTTGGCCAGAGGTCAGGATTCATTTATTTAAAGATTGGAGAATTAATTGAAAGAAAGCATTGAGATGTGAGACCCAATGTTAGCAGACTTTTAGCATACTTTTTTTTTTTTAAGAAGTTACTGTGACTAACTCGTGTTTGCTGAGTGGAAATCAGATTTTTTTTCCCCTCTTGTATTTTATTATATGGTTGATTCCACTGCATATAAAACTGTGAGATGACTGGATTGTAGCTGGCTTTATTACTCGGTTAATGCTCATTAGAATAGAGGGACAATTGTCATAATGTTACAAGGTAGTGACAAGCATCAGTGGCGTTGGCAGCTGGAGTTCAGGAGTGAGGGCATTACTTGTGTGTCAGCTCTGTTTGGAACGAAGTCACAATATTATAGTATATGCTCTCAGATCATGTCCTTTCATCAATCACCACGTGTAAAAAGTGTTGATAAAGTTAAAGACACTTGCAAAATACAAAGCTAAATTGTTATTTGGGAAAGTAAACAATTAAACCACTCCTTCAGTTAATCTGTTTTACTATTGTCCCGTCAGCTCGGTGTCTGTAGTGTCACTTTAACACATCTGCTGAGCTGTTACCACTGTCTTGATCTCAGGATGTGGTTTTCCGGGAGGGATGGTGCAGGGCGGATTTAACATTAACGCTTCACCTTCTTTGCCTCAAATCAATGTGTACATTCCTTTAAATGGAGGCAAATCATTGGTGGGGATAGAATTCATTTCAGAAAACGACACTCCTGTAGCATGTATTATGTTATTGCATTTTATTTACTCAAACATGAGGTTCTACAGCTCTAAAGCTGTTCGATTTAATGAAAAATGTCATGTTTATTTACCCCAGACCTTTTTCCTTCGATTATTTCTCTTCGAGTTTCATCATAAATACCATGATTCATGCACTGCGCTAAAGGTATTTTATGGCATCGTCACTTGGAGGAATATGCTCAATAAGCTGTTTGTTTCCTGTTCTTGAATTATAGATACTATAATAATAAATACTAAAAGCAATCAGCTGTAATAAACTACTCATGTGCACACATATCTTCAGGTAATGTGAAGTTTATGAGACAATAATGTCACACCGTTAATGGTACAGTTGTATCAGGAGGACTGAGGATTTTCCAGGATTATTTATCATTATTTGGGGAAATGGTTATTTAAAAAAAAGAAAAAAGCTGCTCTTGACTGGAAACATTAACTTGAGCTGAAGGTAAAGCTATTTGTTGACTTGAGGAGGACACAGAGAGGCAGCAGCTCTCCAATGGCTTGTAACAAACGACAGAATGGAGATGTGGCCCATTGGAACGTCAGTCCTAACCCATTTTATGTCTAACACACTTCCTACTGTATAAATGTATAAACTCTTACTTTAACATTGTTGGCATCAAACACAAACATGCCAGTTGGGTTCATCTCAGCAGGATCTGCATTGGTTAAGAAAAAGCTATATACCATCGTTTTTTTTCCCTCACAATGCTTGCAGTACAAATCGACGCCTCAAATATTCAAAATGAAAAAAAAAATATGCATAACCTTAATTTCCTGCATAAACAAAAGAAGCATAGAAGCCGTTGTATTCTGTGTCCATACAGATTTGTCAGCAGGCAGTAAAAAGAAGCAGCACCTTTAGAGGATCAAGACATCGTAATGGAAAGTCTCCTCTTCTGTGTGGCCCTTTAAAAATCTCATGGCAGCAAGAGTCTCCATTAACATACAAGTTATATTTGGGCGTGTATCCTGAATAACAACATCTAATCACAAGTTGCTGTCATTGCGAGAGTACTCCGAATCCTCCACGTGTCGAAGTCGTAAGCCTGTCAGCGCTGCACATGAAGCCGTCTCCGAGGAGCAGTTGTATAAATAGCCTTCAGCAGCATCACAATTCTCTATTCATGTGATTGACAGTGAAAAGTGAAAATCTCTTTTTCACAGTTTAAAAATGCCAGTAGCCTCACAAAATAGCTTCCTCTATAGCCATCTGTTGCCTTGCAATGCAAATGGCTGTGAAACTATTGCAATGTTCCAAAATGAAAAGCAAGATCAGAACAAGTTATGTGCGATGACTGATATATTTAACGTTGATCACGGGTGAGATTTAGTTGGCAGGCGGCTGCAAACGCAAACCGAAATGTTTTCAGAGAGAAAATCTACACAAGGTGTAAAGTGTTTTACTAAGATCTGAAAGTTTGACTAAATATCTGATTAAGAAGATCATTATTGCAGGATTGTGATTCAGACTTTTAAACAAACGCTAAGAATGAATAGTGAATATTACAGAGACCAGCAGCTTGGACTGAGGTTTGAGACAGAGGAGGAAAGATGATAACATCATGATGTTGTTATGTCATTTATGACTCACTGACAATGAGTGAAGGCAGGGTAGTTCTGAACAGAGACGATCAGTCACACAGTCATACTAACACATTTTCAGATTCACCAGTTGGACTCAATATATGTTTTTGGACTGTCAGCTGAAACCAGGGAACCTGAGAAAAACATTCAACCTGTACACTGAAAGGGCAACAAGTCCAACATGGACTCCAGTACTGAGTGCCAACGTAGTAATACATGTGATAGTATTAAGATTGGAGCTGTCACACCCTACTACCATACTACTCCATACTGCCACACCTTATTTATTGTTTTAGTCACTTTTTATCCATATGCATTTTTTTTAATAACATGGTAAATGTGTGTCATGTATTTTTATTATATTGGTAAATAACAAATCAAATCCTGTCCATGTTCCTCTCCCTCCTCCTCTTCCTCTTCTTGCTCAGTCAATGTTTTTATGAACCATAAAAAGTTATGAAGCTTTGGGATAAGAAAGTCAAAATAATCAAAAATACGTTGTTTTAGTTGAAGTTGTTTTTATGTGTTGAATTGACTGAGTTCTTAATATGTTCAGGTGTAGGGACCAGATCTGTCTGGGGTGGGGCTTCTGCCTGCGCCTGCCTTTAAACTTCACACACAATAGGAACTACAGCAATTCTACATGGACAAACTACAATAAGATAGATAGATAGATAGATAGATAGATAGATAGATAGATAGATAGATAGATAGATAGATAGATAGATAGATAGATAGATAGATAGATAGATAGATAGATAGATAGATAGATAGATAATACACAGAAAAAAATCCAACAAGTACACATGCATAATCAAATAAGTTATGTTGAGGAAATGTGCTTGATGCTCAAAAAACACTTGGAAAGTACTTGGAAGGGAAAAGTAAGAGGAAGAGGGGCATAAAAAGACTCCATGATAATCAGACAAAGCTTCACCAGACAACTTCAGTTTCTACACTCTTGAAGTAAAAGCAGACACCTTCAGTCTTTCCTGAAGTTAAACTAGAGTGAGCTCTGCTGCTTCGGGACATTCAGAGGCATTAAACCAGTCGTAGTGTCCTGTTCACCTCACACAGCCACATTAGCTTTTCATGAAGCTAACGTCAACTTCCAAACTTATTTACACTGTGATGGGAGAAACTTGCAGCCAATAACAATGCGAAACACCATCACAGCCAATTATAATGTGCAACGTCATCGGCAAGCGCAGGTGCAAGCCCCGCCCCGGACAGATCTGGTACCTACACCGGAACTGAAAAATTCAAAATGGCGGACGACGAGGAGTTTCCCCGATGACGTAATTCGACAGATTCCCAAGGAATTACGCGATGCTCTCCAATCAAAATGCATGTTTTTGTAGGTAAGCGCGTCACTGACCAGAATGAGGAAAACGAATCAGGAAGAAAATCGCGGCTGCAATCGGCGTCAAGCGTTCACATGAGAATCAGGTGATCACGCCCTGCTGTGGCGTGATCCGTTGGCAACACCAAGTGATTTTTGCCAAAAAAAACCCTCAAAATATCGCCCCCCCAAAAAAACACTAGCCCATTGGGTAAGCTGGGTAGATGATTCACTTGCCCAAACAAAGCTTTTACGAGCCCCGGACTTTCGGGCAAGCCTTAATGTCAAACCTTGATATCCGATGGGTAAAACAGTTTGTAAAGAGTACAGGAAGCAATAAACCCTTCATAAAGTAGCTAATACATAGAAAACATGTTTTTCTCAGACTGTGAATGTTTTAGAGAAGCGTGGTTCTCTTCCTGTGCACTTCCTGTGCACAATGACCACTTCCTGTCTGGCAGTGGAGGTTCTGCAGCCAGACACTCTTGGACTGTTTCTCCTTCAGCCACACCTCCTCGCTACACAACCAAAACACACACGCTCATAACTCACTATGATTGGCTGGTCAGGTGCAGGTGGAACATCTGATGCGTCCACACGTCAGCATAGAACTGCAACATACAGAATGCGTTCCACAAACGATTCTACGATCGCTCTGCTTTGTCAGATGGTCAACATGTCCAATCCTTCACCCTCTAATATCGCCAAAATCACACACCCCGAGATATTTATGAACTTTACTGATGCAAATATTCTCATTGACAAACATGTAGTCTTTTACTAGTAAAATTTGAACACGAAATGACAAAATATCACATACATTTTGACAGAATGAGGTAAAATTACAAGGATGCCTATCAAAAAGGTCAATGCCACTTTCACCTCATGTCCATTAATCTTCTTTATGCTTCAACGTTTGTTCATCCACTTTAATGCTTTATTGCCCTGCAGTTGATTATAGGAAATATATGTATGGTTGATATTTCTATGCCAGCTAGCATTTACCAGGATAGACTGAGAGCCATAAAAATCACTGCTAGTCACTATTACGTTACCATACTGAAGAGAAAATCACCTGCACAGGCTGAATGTCACGTTGCCTGTCACGCTTTCTAAGGTGAAACCTGCTAAGTCTCATATGGGATTTTCCTGCCTTTTGACATGGCACGGGAAATTGAATCAGACAATTGAAAAGTAGATGACTCCGGGGGGAAGAAATGGGAAATGTAACCACCATGCTCTGCTTTTTAGTTTATTCCACCTCTTATTTTAGTGAGAAAAATGCCAGATTCACATCATATGTGACACATGCAGCCGGTTTTATTTCTTGTTTTAACTAATTTGGTTTAGTTTATTTTCATGAGTGCTGAAAAAAACTTTGACTTTTAAAGGCTCCTTTCATGGTAATAACAGTAATGATGACATCAAGTAAAATTCATGAAAGTTAATCGATCTTTTTCATCTTTTAATATGCTCAATGGCCTGTTGTAATCCTGTCGCCTTATCTCATTTATACTGTATGTTCACATAACATTTTACAGACAAGCCCTGGTGCTTCTTGTACATGCAACTGAGCTATTTTATGTTCCAAAGAATATGATAGTCAAGAATAAGATTGACTCTACTAGATATTTTTCATTTTGCCTTTTTTTGTTTGTTTTGTAAATCCATTCCAGATTGGAGCCTCTTTTGTTTGTATCTTTGGTACATTATATATCCTTTACTATTTATGTTTTGCATCCAATCAGCTAATGTGTAATTTGAGATTTCCAATGCAGTTTACTGTGAAATGTAACAAAGAATGGACCAGCAGTCTGAGGCGGAGAGGAAAGAGCCGAGCGCAGGTGCAGCGAGGAGCTGAAGCACACCTGAGTCCAATCAGTCTAATTAACTCTCAGCTGTAGTGTCGGTCTTGATGCTGCGGGTCTTGATGCTGCGGGTCTTGATGCTGCGGGTCTTGATGCTGCGGGTTTTGATGCTGCGGGTCTTGATGCTGCGGGTCTTGATGCTGCGGGTCTTGATGCTGCGGGTTTTGATGCTGCGGGTCTTGATGCTGCGGGTCTTGATGCTGCGGGTCTTGATGCTGCGGGTTTTGATGCTGCGGGTCTTGATGCTGCGGGTCTTGATGCTGCGGGTTTTGATGCTGCGGGTCTTGATGCTGCGGGTCTTGATGCTGCGGGTTTTGATGCTGCGGGTCTTGATGCTGCGGGTCTTGATGCTGCGGGTTTTGATGCTGCGGGTCTTGATGCTGCGGGTTTTGATGCTGCGGGTCTTGATGCTGCGGGTCTTGATGCTGCGGGTTTTGATGCTGCGGGTCTTGATGCTGCGGGTCTTGATGCTGCGGGTTTTGATGCTGCGGGTCTTGATGCTGCGGGTCTTGATGCTGCGGGTCTTGATGCTGCGGGTCTTGATGCTGCGGGTTTTGATGCTGCGGGTCTTGATGCTGCGGGTTTTGATGCTGCGGGTCTTGATGCTGCGGGTCTTGATGCTGCGGGTCTTGATGCTGCGGGTCTTGATGCTGCGGGTTTTGATGCTGCGGGTCTTGATGCTGCGGGTCTTGATGCTGCAGGTCTTGATGCTGCGGGTTTTGATGCTGCGGGTCTTGATGCTGCGGGTCTTGATGCTGCGGGTTTTGATGCTGCGGGTCTTGATGCTGCGGGTCTTGATGCTGCGGGTCTTGATGCTGCGGGTTTTGATGCTGCGGGTCTTGATGCTGCGGGTCTTGATGCTGCGGGTCTTGATGCTGCGGGTTTTGATGCTGCGGGTCTTGATGCTGCGGGTCTTGATGCTGCGGGTTTTGATGCTGCGGGTCTTGATGCTGCGGGTCTTGATGCTGCGGGTTTTGATGCTGCGGGTCTTGATGCTGCGGGTCTTGATGCTGCGGGTCTTGATGCTGCAGGTCTTGATGCTGCAGGTTTTGATTCTCAATTGCAATCATTTGCTGGGATCAGATTTTTTTTGGCATACTCACATTAAATTTTTAACGTGTCGCCCCCTAGACTTCCGTGTAAATGCTACGAGCCTGACATTTTCAGGCCCCAGAGCGCAGAAGAAGCACGCTGTTTACAGAAGTAAATATGGATGGCTGACCAGGGTTGCCAGATGTGACTCACAGTTTCCAGCCCAAAACAAGGTAAAAGCCACACACTTCAATAAAAACCAGCCCAAATCTCATCCTGTACAGACATTATGTTAAAACTCTAAAACTATTATATGTGTAATGACGAAGACACCATAAGCACACAAATGCACAAAATAAAGTTAAGAGATAAGACAATTCGGTTCCCCAATTGGGGGAAACCCAAAATATCTGGCAGCACTGGTCAGCATGGAGATCCATTTTTAAGTTGATGTGAAATATGAGCTGACACAATCTATTTGAAATGAGGGAAAGCAGAAGGAGAATCAGGTAAAAAGAGAGCACAGTTTTAAACATCTCAGATGGAGCAGCTTCTCTCTGCGCTGATCCGTGACGTCAGTCACACGTCAATGACGAAGCTGTCGCATGGAAACAAACATCCAAATTCATACCACATATGAATGGGGCCTGGGTCTGGTGGGAAAAAATTGGAATTGCAGCTTTCACTGGTCACAAAACAGGTCAGATAGGGTGAGCATTTCCCTGCAGTGTGAACATGCCATAAAAAGAGGATGCTGGCTGGCCTGGAAAGGCAGCAGATTGGTCTGGTTTACTGAAATGAATGGTTAAACATGAGCTGGCTCTGCATCTCTGTGTCCGGACCTGAGACGTGTGACCGGCGTGTTACACTGTGTTCAGGTGACTTTGGCTATAACAGAAGGGCCTTCCTCTATTGGTCGGCTTTGGTCCATTTAAAGTCCCAGTGAAATGAAAATTCGACCTCCAAAACACTCTGGCTGTCGCTTCTAGGGACATTTTTTATGCCAACTGGTCCAAGGGTAAAATGTTAAAACACGGCAATCTGTGAGAAAATAGCTGATGAACAGCGGTATTTCCTCTGCTGGGCGGAGCTTCTGACAATAATAGAGTGATGTCATGAGTTGTGCACACGCCCAAGTTGTGTTTACATTATGGAGGATCAGAGTTTTGACCACGAAGAGGCTGAATTTAACCATATTTCATCATCATGGTCATTTCAAACCCAGTGATTGATGAAGAAGACACAGAAGGTGGTTCTGCCATCGGTGACCCCGTCTGGAACATGTTTGAGGAAGCAGAAGACGCTTCATCCTCCATTCGTCCTCGTCTCCTCGTCTCCTCGCCTCAGATGCCGCCAGTTTTCACCTTTGAGGCTTTGAGGCTCCTGACTTTTGGCAGAACGACCCGGCTTCCTGGATCACGTCGAAGCGCTTTTCTGACTGCGCGGAATCACTGAAGATGAGTCCAGGTGTTACTTGATCGTCTACTAGCCGCCCGAGCTAACGGCTAGCCGCCCGAGCTAACGGCTAGCCGCTCCCGCTGCCCGTGCTCCTTTTCTCCTCGCTCATGTCTCTTCCATGCTTAATCTTTCGTCAAGGCTCATAAAACGCTGACTATAAAAACTTCGATATTTAAGAGAGAAACAACGCAAGCCAATATAAACACAACAGATGGAGATCTGCACAACTCTTGACGTCACGCTCACGAAGAAGGATTCCCCCGACTTCCTCGGCTGGAGATTCATAATTCAAATAACTTTGTTATGCGACAACAGTGGTGGGGCAGAGTCGGAGAAACCTTATAAGTAGTACCCCAACTATCGTTTTTTGCAAAGTAGTGTTTTACATTTCACTGGGACTTTAAGGGAATGGAGAATTCAAGAATCAAAACACTCCACTCTCTGCTTCCTCTTGATACGGTAAATTAAAATAAAAGTTGTTTACATCCTGAGCAACTAAAGTCAGTGTTATTGAGTTGTTGTTTAACGGACTTTGTGGAGTCACTGTCATGGTCCCTCCAGAGTTAGGTACCAATCCTCTATCATCCATCTTCTATACCACTTTATCTTGTTTGGGGTCAGGGGTTGCTGGAGCCAATCCCAGCCAGCTATTGGTGAGGGGAGGGTCCATCCTGGACACGTTACCAATCCATCACTTTGCATAGGTTCTATCATCGACGCTCAAATTAGATAAAAATGAAATAATTGCCCTTTTTCAATCTGTGTTCTTACTGTAAGTAGTGACCATAAAGCTGTGAAAAGGTTTAGGTTATTGATGTTTTTTTTCTTTCGTCCTGCAATGCATCCAACCGTCGTGTTTCGAATCCAGATAAAACTATTATTCAAAGCAGGGATAAAACACACAACCGACAATGAATGGATTGACATTTCAGAGCAGGATCTTTCTAGATTGCTTTTCAGAAAACATATTAGAAAATGAAAACACACCTGTTGCAAAAGTATCCTTAAGACATTAGTAAAATTTTATTAAACACCTTATATGGAATACATTAAAGTTGTTCACAAAAGTCAGTTTTTGATTTAAAGGTCACATTTATAATTGTCCCTCCTTGTGGTACATTGAGTTAAGTTGAGTCTGAGTTTGGGGGAACTGGTTTGAAGCTTGGTTGAAGCAGGAAGGACATCCAGTGTAATCATAATAAATCAAAAACCTATCCAAATACATTGCATTGACTTGTGATGACCTTGATAAAAGCAAGCGGCTGAGTAAACAAATCAGTCATTAAAATGTCACATTTATAATATTACTACAAATCTATCAAACATAAATATGTGTTTTTACAAAGCAGACCCAAAAAATAAAATGTTGTCACAAGCTGGAACACGAGGTGAGACTCTCTTTATAAACGTCACAAAAAAAGAAAAAGTTACACAGTTGATTTATCATATGACAAGAAATAAAATATTTTGTATTCACCTCTCAAAGCTCAGGTTTGTTTGTAGGATGAAGTCTCTCTGTTTGATTCTGAGTGTATCAAGATCACTTCCCTATTCCGGGTGTTTGGGCAAAACCTCCGACGGCGTGCAGACGCCTGTTTGTCAAGAAGCATTTTCAAGTCTCTGTCTTTGTGTTGGTTTGAACATGTTTGAGAATGAAAAACAAAGTTGTCTCTACAGTCGAGTCTGCAGACAAGAATCCCGGTGTTGATGTTTACCTGGTAGGCATCGTGTGTTTTGTGAGGGATTAGACGCAGTGGCTCTGAGAACTCTGTTAAAATCTCACAATTAGTTGTGTCACTGTTGTTATTATCCTGAAACACACTCTTCTCGTGTGTGAAGTGGAGAAAAATCTCACATTGAGACCCATCGATTTCAGCCATCGTGTTATTAATGTGAAAATGAATGATATCTGGTCCATTTGTATTCAGTGAAGACTCAAACTGTTTACTACCCTCATTTCTGGTTTAATTAGGCTGCAAAAGGCGTGTTTACACAACAGGGTGGATCTGGCTGGAGTTTAGTATCTTGGCCTTGCTACTGTATTTTATCATCATTTAAATCCCCTGGTTGAAGCACAGTGTGGCCCATCTGGAGGTAAAACAGTCTGGTTTATTTTACACTAAATGTGTTTGTCACAAAGACGTACCACAGCTGAGATGCACACATATACACAGAATCATGGTCTGCAAGGAGCCTGTAATCTGATATAAGACATAGGAAACGCAATAAGAGATAAATAACAGAACAGGAAATAGAGCTAATCTTTTAATCTATTTTCTAAAAGAACATTGCACCCCTAGGCTTCATATTGGAGATGCCGTATTATTACTGCAGTGAATCTTTGCACAGATACATCAGATACCTGACTTAGAAAAACATCTATGGAATTAAACGGAACACATTTGTAGTGCCGCTGAAGTCTGATCTAATGAAATATGTCGTATTCGGGATTTGAATTTCACAGGTGAGGGACTGCCAGGAAGCAGGGAGACACTGTCACATCTGGAGGTATGGCTGTCAGGACATGCAGATTAATGACACAGTGATAATGGTGCTGCTGAGGTTTTCTGGAACGTCGAGGCAAATAGAGGGGAGACTGTTGTAGAAGCTGGAGAAGTTATTTACTGTACAGTCGATACTGTCCTCGTCCCTGCCTTGCTTTGCTGAACACTACTGGAAAGACACACACACACACACACACACACACACTGATGATTACCTGAGTTCATATGAAAGATGTTGTTGATTCGTTTCTTCATTAACTTGCTGTTTCCTGTTGCTTCATTCTGAATGAAACGTCTTATTAGACTGAATCTTTGTGATTTGACTGACATCAGGGTGACATTGAATATGATTTTATTAATGGCTGTGTGGCGCACTTAAAAATATGTGACCACATTTTTTTTAATTTTAATTAGAGGTTAAAATAACATTTTGATATTTGTTTGCATTTATTCACATCTGTATATATATTATATGGTGTTTTCCTGAATTTAGAAGTGTTATTAGGGAACTTGAAGTGAGGTGGAACCTTGGGTGTGACGTGTTGCGCCGGGTTGGTTTTGCGGTGCGCCTCCGGTGTCTCTTCAAATGCAGTCCGACCGTCACCGGCAGCTCCCGGGGTTCATTTGTCTTCCCTTTGTTGCCTATTTTCAGATTGCACATTCACTGTTATGTCAGCCCCAGTTTGGGACCCGTAACAGCTGGAAATATAAATGGCTTTATTAAATTCTGCTTTCTGAAAACTTGAGGATTTTTTGAGGATATTGTATTACAACTCTTTACGAATTACATTTTTTGTTTTGTTTTATCGAGAACATAAATCACATTTGTGGTTGAATGCAAAGATTTCCTGTTTAATTGATACCTTAATTTTTATCAGGGCCAAATTTGCTTTGAATTCATTAATGACTATCTAAACATTTCTAAACATTAACAAACCTGGACACGTTTACAAAATTCTGAACACATTTCTGTTTGTGTGCTTTTAAAAATAACTAAACTGAATAAAGTTGAACTTGACCTGCAGGTTTTAAGCCAAATTTCTTCTTTCAAATGGTAAACTAGAAGAGATGTGACAGTAAATAATCAGAGACTCACCGCTTGTCTTCATATCAACATCTGGTAGAAATGGAGAGAACAAACTAAAATGGACTTTCAGCCAATCACTGAGCAGGTCTGGAGATGGGAGATTTAAAAGTCACAACAAGTCTCTGATATGAAATGACGCCGCCACTGAATTTAACCATTAAATAAGAACAATTCTGATGTTGACACAATATTCAAATGATTTCCCACCAGCATTATGATCAAATCCCTAACCAGGCCCTGGATTGTGATTAAAGACTTTCTTTGTTAAGTCAATGAAGGAGGCAGGGGTTGTTGCAAACAAGACTGGAGATTGTATCCTTAGCGTTTTCATTCTACTTAATTACAGAAGAGCAGAAGAGCTTTCCTAAATCTAATTTAGTGCTGTAGGTGGCTTTTGTACAAAATAAAAACAGACAACACGGCGGCAACAATGACCAAGCAATAAAAGATTGGACACATCTGTGGGGAAAACAAATTAAGATGTCAGTAAATGTTTTAGTTTGGGGACTTGTCCCCTTTAGAAATGTTTGTGCTGAAGGTGGAGGCGGGTGGCTGCCTTTAAATATTAAACATTAAAGGAAAGGCTTGTCGTCACAAAACTGTTGATTTGATTAAAGCAGCTTATGCAAGAAGCTAAAAGTTTAACCTGTCAAATACTTTTTTTTTAAATTGAAGTCTCAACATAATGAAGCATGTTTGTTTCTCATACATGTGTGAGAAAGTGTTTGTTTGCAAAAGGTTAAAGATCAAACTTTGAGAACAATCAAGCACACACACCAACACATGAAAAGCAAGGCCTGTCAGGTATCTAGAGTGTTAATTCTTCTGAATCAATACTGTGTCATGGTTGTACTTTTATATTCCAGTATTGACCTTTATTTGTTGTTATTGCTGTCTTTCTTATGCGTCTTCCCCTCAAGGTCTTGGCCTGCATTTCTTATGGATGTGTTTGTTTCTAGTTCTTGTTTGGTGTGATTGTGTTTGTGGACTGCTCCGTCTCTGCTGCCTCCCAGTGTTTAAACTTTCAGGCCACTTTTACATTTACCCAGGTTTTTACAAAATCGGATATTTCCCCCTCTAAGTTCCCCCCCCCCAAAAAAAATCTTCACTTACACCTGATAGTTTAGAAAGAAAAACTTTGTTTACACGTACACACACCGTATCCACTTGGTTCAGAGCCAGGGGCAGCATGGCTCGGTTGGTAGAGCGGTCGTCTCCCAATCGGAAGGTGGCAGACCCAAGTGTCCTTGGGCAAGACACTGAACCCTGGACTGTCTGAGTGAATGCAGTGTGAGAGTGAATGGTTGGTGGTGGTCGGAGGGGTGGATGGCCAAAAATGGCTGCCTCGCTTCCATCAGTCTGCCCCAGGGCAGCTGTGGCTACAAACGTTTACCACCATCCAGTATGGAATGAAAGAATAATATATTGTCAAGCGTCTTTGAGTGCCAAGAAAAGCGCTATATAAAACCAACACATTATTATTATTACTAGGAGCAGCCAAACCTGTAGGGGGCAGTGTAATGAGAAGCATGAAGCCACAATAGCCAATCAGAATCCTTGTGAAAACACGAGTGGCGCAAGTTATTTCCTGTTCTTTCAGCGAAGCAGTTTGTTTGTTTCAACCCATAAACAAGCGGAGCTCCACACACAGAGACACAGGATTGTTCCAAATCTCCACAGTGGCTGCACTTTTCAGAAATCATTGTTTCTGGTTAATTGTTGCTGCATTTATGTGTAAACGCAGAGGAATATCACAGCTTCTGTAAATAGCCGGCTCCATGTAAACTTGGCCCCAGTTTCTTGTTAGCTGGTCTGTTGTATTCCCTGTGGTTAGCTCGAATCAATTGTCTCTTGTGTTCCTGTTTTATTCTCCATTATTTAAAAAACATTGTGTGTGAATGGGGTCATGCATTTCTGTGCTCTGTGACGTGTTATACTGCTTGTTAAACACAATGTGGGCGCCACGATACTGTCGCACTCCCAACTCAGGAACTGGGTCCGTTTACACGACACAAGTTCTCGGAGCCAATGGAAATGCACATTTTTGAAGACGGCTCCCAAGGTAGAAGGTTTTGAAAATGCTCTGACTCATTCTCTGTGTAAAAGGAGGAAAATGAAAGGTTTCTGAAAAGCTGCTACTGTGTGTGTGCACCACAGCCATAGCAAATAGTTCTTCTGCACATGGGCAATAATAACAATGGTGGCGACCAGAGTGACTCCCACTCAATGTTCTCTTGGTCGTTTTTGGGGCCGTCCACACAAAAACGCCATTTCACATAAAAGCACCGTTTTTGGCCAATCAGCCACACAAGCTGTATTTTAGAAGCCCAAAAACTGTGTTGTTGTCTTTTTAAACACGAGCTCCAGAGTAGGGAATTTCTGAAACCCCAACTCGGTTTTGATTGAGGTGTGGACAGCAAAGACAGTCGTTTATGGAAAACGATGATGTCATCACTCCTCTCTCCCCCACCGCGGTCCATGATGTCGTCTATTAACCACAACAATCACAGACAACATGCTCCAGGTGGCGCTGCAGAAGCTACTGATACTATCAGGTGATATGTTGGATTTCTGGAGTGCCAGGAGGAGCAGGAGCATAGACCTATACAACTCAGAGATACATAGACGTCTGTGAGTCGGAGTTTATTTCTAAATTTCTATGTTCTTTGTGCCTTCTTCTGCATTTTTGCTGTGTTTGGTGAGTCACAGCGCCACGTGCACGACATTCCCTTTGGCATGTTGTTGAGCCTGTTCATGGTGACATGTGGATGGAATTGTTTTTAAGAACTCCAGGGAGCAAAAAGAACATTTTGGCTGGTGTGGACAGGGCCTTATAGTTTCATCTGTTATAACAATTCAACTTGATCATGACTGTCCGCGTACTCACCATTGTTAGCAAGTGTGCATGGTTTCATTACAAAAACCAACAGCACCTGCTAGTGGCCCAACATGAAAACTACATTGTTTTTAGCATTTCTGCCATTTCAGTATAAATAGGCTTTGTTTTCAAAATGTTGCGGTGTAAATGTGGCAGTTTTCTGAAACAAAAAAGCAAAAACGTTGACTTTTTACTTGAATCGTCTTGTGAACGGTGTCTAAATTGCCTGAGTGTGAGTGTGAAAGTGTTTCTCTGTGTTTGCTTGGCAATCGGCTGTCGACCAGTCCAGACTCTAGTCTGCCTTCACCCATAGTCATCAGGGTCGTTTTGACTTTAAATTCCACACAGAATTTAAAGTCAATCACAGACAATGTGTGTGATTGTCTGTCTCTCTGTTTGCACTGTGATGGACTAGCTGCTTTCCCAGTGTGTACCCAGTCTGCAGCCATAGTTGGGATCTGCTGAAGATGAGATTTTATCATACATGTCCTATTTGTACTGCACACATAGACATGTAGTAAATATTTGCACCATACTAGACATTCCAGCCTGCATTCCAGTGAAAAAAATCTTATTTGGAACATTTATTAATGTATAAGCGTGAGAGTTTAGATCAAAATCAATAAATCAGCTTTCTACTGCTTTCAGTTGCACTGAGGTTACAATAAATTACATTTCTCCAAGAAAGTTAATAGGGGGGAAAGAAAGGAATGAGAGAAATCCTATTGAAGTCAAAAGCCTATTTAAAGATAAAAGGCGCTTTTGCCATTTTTCAAAAGGGATTGTATTTCACTGCCTGCATGGGAACATAATTTCTTAAAGGCTCTCATACTCTGCATTCGGCTCAGAAATGTTAAAAAGGAGAAAATTGTTCTTTGTCTTAAATTCTCAGGAGTTTATATATATATATATATATTATTTATTTTTTTCCCCTGTTAGTGAGATTAAAGAGAAATTATTTTACGGCGGGCTCAAGAAATATTTCATGATGTTTTTATGCTTTCCTGTCGACATTCGTTTGGAGGTACATTTGTCTGGATTTCACCAGTATTGAATCAAGGAAAATCTGTATTTGTAATAAACACACGTTGATCACTCCAGTCTGCAGTCATGTTGCCTCACAGTCAGAAAAACAAAGTTTGAATATGACATTTTTTCACAGGTGCTGTAAAGCCAGTTACCTTCAATTCCAATGATATCAGGGAGTGATCTGACAACAGAGGGTTGTGGGGAAACCTGTTAATTGATCAATGTCAATACTGTAAGTGAGGACAAGATCATGGGTGTGATTAAGATAATGAGTGGGTTCATTCACCTTCTGTGAAAATCCAATTGTGTCCAGTAATGAGCTAAATGCAACACCACCATAATCTAAAGAGGTAGGTGCAGTCTCACCAGTCCACCACACAAGTACAGAAGAAGGGTGGGTAAACAGAGGTTTTGTAGTGATCCAAAAGGTTTTTACACTCGAACTCTGTAACCATGTAAGATGAGTTCTTGCATCCATTTACAACTCTGGTCTTCTTATATTTTCCCGAAACAAAACTAACCAGAAATCCTTTGAAAGTCTCCTTCTGACTCTCATGCACTCTGACTGGAAAACATAGCAACCAGTTCTACTTGCCGTACTGTACCGTCCTCCTGGACCATACTCCAAAATTCTATCTGAATTCTCAGACTTTCACTCCAATATAGTACTGAGCTCAGATAAAGTCATAATATTGGGTGACTAACGTCCGTGTAGATGTTGACAATAGATGTAAATACTTGGGGGGGCAAGATTTTATTTCAGGTTTAGTGACAGCACTGAATTTCAAAGTAAAGTGTGTGCACCACCTTTTAGCCACAACGTGATAACAACCATATAGGCACTTATCCAGTAACAATAGTAGAAAGCTGATTAAAAGAAAAAAAGGCTTTGACATGATTCAAACCAGGTCATGCAGTTTCAAAGGTAAAGGTTCTACCACCAGACCACCACCAGTAAAACTGCTGACTGGTGGGAATCTTACAAAGTATTCATCACTTCTTCGCTCAATTCAACCTTCACTTTCTCAGCTAAAATAAGTTTGAAACTCATACTCAGAAATAATCGACCTAATTCATGTTGATTCTAAGCTGTTTGTTAGCTTTAGCTGCTAACAAGCTGGTGTTTGTGACCACTCGCTCCAGTTCTGTGAAGCAGTGCCTCAATCAGCGCCAGCCAATCAGCTCTCAGCTTCTAATGACGTTGCCAGTGGGGCGTCAGGCTTCAAGCCCCACAAGGCATCAAAATCTCGTGATCTGAATGAATGGAGCCACAGCCTGAGCATTCACACTTACACTTTACTGCACGCAATACACACTGCATGGTGAGAGAGGGGCTAGCGGGAGCTAGCTCCACTCATCCAACCATCGGTGTGGATCAGGAGGAAACAAAGCCTGAAGCAGCAAGAGGACACCAACAACCAGGGAGTACAGTTCTCACACTGTAATTATTTACTATGTAAGAGGAAGTTTTATTCACAGACAAGAAAATATTGTCGATAATCTTAAAGAATTAATAGCATATTTTACACGCAGTTCTTTCTGATGACACCAGGTGGGTTTCAGCCCACCTGCCCCTAATGACCAGTCGCCACTGACAATGATAGCTTTAACATTGCATTTAATTAATTACTGGAAACAATTGGAGTTTCACTGAAAGTGAATGAGAAAGTGAGTGTTTTTTCTCCACAACCCTCTGTTGTTAGATCACTTCCTGATGTCATTAGAATTTATAGTAACTGTCTTCATAGCACCTTTTGTCTTATTTTAGGTTCATGGGTTAAGAGTTGGGTGTGACCAATGTGTGGTTGACCCAGTCTCTTTCCTTTGGCTGGAATCTTCTTCCCCTTTTGTTTCAGTGCACTCCTTGTATCCATTGCAGTTTCATTATTGAACCGCATTTGATGAAGCTGCCTGGACTTGTGGCGTGCCTTTGTCTTTATAAGTTGCGGATCGAGTTGTACATTGTTGGACTTTTGAGCTTCTAACATAGGAGAAAGAGGAGAGTGGAACTTAAAATCACCTGTGTTTTATGTCGCAAGGTGTTGGCATGTGAAAGGACGAAACTGAAGGTATTTCCCTGTCTGCATCTCCATTTTCACTAAGCAGAAAAGACAGGATTAAGCAAGAAGACATGAGGAAAAGCTGACGTTGGGCAATTTGTTGAAAATGAGAGAGATGAAAGTTGAAGTTTGAGCTGCCAGCCATAAGGGAAACGACCACTGAGGCCATATGCAGGTGACTGGTGTGAGGGAGGAGGATTTAATAGATGAGGGATCAGGAGGAGATGATCCACTGTTACAACTGCAAACAGGAAAATATTGAAAGAAGAGGACACATTTCCATAGAAGGGAACATTAAACATATTTCAGGTCTAACAAAACGAATACATTCAGTCACCTTTAATGGCAATGATATGCACGTGATTAATGCAGGTTCACTTCACTGCAAAATGCTGGAGGATTTAATTAGCTTTGGATCCATCTTAATTATGCTGCTTCGCCAGGAAAACAAAGTCATCAAAACAGAAGTACACATGAGCAACATGAGGTTATCATTAGTGTGGGCTCAATCAGTTTGTGCTGCTCTCAAAGTGTTTTTGTTTCTGTGTGTGTTTTGTCACTGTGCTCAAAGAGAGTGGAAAGCCTTTTTTGGTATAAATCACTGCAGCTTTAGTTTATCACTCCCGATTAGAATAACCCATCAAAGATCAGATCATCCTCCACTTCACTGATCCAAGAAATTACAAATCATTTTCACCTCTATGCCACTGCAGATTTGCAGAAACAAGCTCAGGCCCATTTTCTTCATTTTTTTGGACAGAAACTCAGATTTATCATTTCTGCATCAACTATTTGTGTGTAAGACAATTTAACATCAACAAAGAAAAGCAAAGGGACAATGAATGACAATAATATCATGTTGAAAGCATTTTCAGGATGCGGATGTTTTCTGTTTCAATGCCAGCTGAGTGAGATAAACGAGGGATTAATACATTGTCAAAATGTTTCCTCAAATAAAGGTTTTCAAATTTACATAATCAAAGCGGGGGATTCAGGACGGCAGAAAGCCAAAACAGAATGATTTAGCAACAATGTTAGATTATCAAATACATTGCAGATAAGATGAAGTTTTTTAGGGATGTCAGGACAAACTGTTGGTGTGGGTGCAGGAACATCACATGTATAAAGGACAAGGCAGGGGAAACAATTTAGAAATGTGTTTGGCCAATAAACAAAGACACAATTGAAACATGTTTAGAGCAACTGTCCCTCTCTTCCAAACAATGAACAAATGGAGGTCTGAAGTAACAGACAAAGCAGCAGAAGATGATAAAAATGTCCGTGTGAATACAAAGCAAAAAAAAGTGTTGCTTTTTGTTTTTT
Organism: Blennius ocellaris; assembly: GCF_963422515.1. Classification (NCBI taxonomy): domain Eukaryota; kingdom Metazoa; phylum Chordata; class Actinopteri; order Blenniiformes; family Blenniidae; genus Blennius; species Blennius ocellaris. The sequence continues at coordinate 26,591,612 of NC_137658.1, forward strand.
TTCTTAACAACATTTGTTGGGACCTGTTTCGCTGAAACCTGCTTGTGCAAGTTTGTACTCACACTGCACAAAGCATGTAGTCAATGACTCTTCTGCCAAGACTGAGTTGTAGCAGAACGCTGAAAGTAGAGATTACAGCACGACATGTAAGTTTGGCATGTATGTCGCTATACGTTGCCAAACGATTAAGACTGTACACCTGATGGATTCTTCACAAAACGTCTCTGATATGTGAATCCTTTAGTCTGGAGAATGAATGTCTTAAAGGGGCCATATCACGCAAAATTCCCTTTCTATTGGTTTTCCTACAGTAATAATCGTCCCCATACCTGGAATGACACTCCAGAAGTGAAGAAGGTGTGTCATCTTGTTCTGTGGTTTATTCAATTGTTTCTAAAGAGTGTGCTCCAAAGAGCGAATCGGAAAGCAAACTATTGGTATTGTCACCAAGGTTTTTAGCCAACCCCAATCTAGATAGACCCTCCCTTTGATCCACGCGCAAGCTGTTTTATTTTTCAACCTGGTGTTTTTGCAGGTGTTTACCTTCAGCAGAGAAAGATACCAGCAAAGAGTTGTTAATTGTATCAGGGAGCAGACCAGTGGATTTTTACTACCTTGGCTGAGCCTGTGAGGACCCAGTGGATTCATTTTATTTTTAATGGGAATCTACAACAAGACTTCCCAAAGTTTTATATGTTGCTCCCAGCCCTTCAGGAGGAGTGTTTTCAGAACATCATCCAGAACGACGCTGGATTCACTGCTAAACCTCTAATAAAGCAAATGTAGGAACTGTAAGTAAAATATTCTGATTTATATGTCTTTATATTACTTTTCGAAGCACCAGGCTGGTTAATTTGCAACAGCTGATCCCGTGGTTTTGTTTGTGTGTGTGTGTGTGTGTGTGTGTGTGTGTGTGTGTGTGTGTGTGTGTGTGTGTGTGTGTGTGTGTGTGTGTGTGTGTGTGTGTGTGTGTGTGTGTGTGTGTTTTATTATTATAGTGAGCTACAATATACATGCACTATGTTCATGTGTGCAAAGTTGTGCTGATAGAGACTGTAGATCAAATGTAGGCTTTGCACAGTCTGAGGTCTGTGTATGGGCTTGAATGGTCTGAATAGTCATATATTTGCTGTTAAAACAGCATTTTTTTTAGTAAAGAAAATACTCAGTGCAGCTGATGAACATATTGAGACACAATATGTTTTACTAACATTCTGAAACATCCTGCTGCAGCAGAAGAGTCACAACTTCTTCAGGAGCTTCTCCTTCTGGGTCACATTCTGCTTCTCATTGGCTTGGTTGAACAGCGTTTCTCCATAATATAGTGACAGATAGAATGTAAACAATGGCACATGGCATTAGGAGAGGAAGCACTTCCTCCTCTTCCCAAGATGGGCATGAAGGCAGAACCAGTCCAGCTCCCTGAAAATCAGCACATTTGGAATGACGCTCGAATGCTCAAATATTCAACTGGCTGAAAATCAAGGACAAGCTGGATTTGGGGCAAAAAACTTTGAATACAATGTTTTTGGAAAAAATATGAACCATGTGAAAGTGTTGAAAAGTTGTGTGATATGACTCCCTTAACTGAGCTGGAGCTAACGTATTAGCTGAAGCTAATGCTAATGCTAGCTGAAACATTTGGAGTTATTCCCTCGCAGCCCGAACTCTGAAAATTAAAAAAATTAAAAAATACTGTGGGCACCATCAAAGAATCATGCCTTCTGAGGACTATGTCTCACTCAAAATGTGTGATCCCATTCGTGTTAATGTAAATATTCAGCACTTTATTTTTGTGAATACAAAAAGATTTTCTTTGTGGGATAGATCATTCACAGTATTATTATCACTATTATTGTGGTTAAAATGCTGTTTAATAAGAAAAGGAAGAGTGCAATGAAAGTTACATATGTAACTACAGTTCTATGAATCCAGAGGCGGTGCTTTAAGCACTGGATGACATATAACAACAAAGTCCTCCTCGTTGAATGACAGTGGACGCTCCTGTGAGACATAGGCGTGTCTAATAATTTCCACAACCCAATGGGAAAGGCATTATGTAGAGAGGGCCAGACCCTGCCAAAGGCCCGCATAGCACACAAACAGGCGATTGGACTTGTGCGTGCCCGACCTGGCCGATGTGCACACCTCTAGTGCACGGACAGGATGCGGGTTCAGTAGAGGCCCGTGTACCAAATTGAGCCAACTGGAGTGGTTGAGTGTTGCTGGTAGAGGTAAACACCTTGGGTACAAAGGATGAATCATTCCACAAGGTCACTCCAGAGCCATCTGCTCGCCCACCTAAGCCAGGACCCATGGACGAGGAGGGCTTGCAATTCCTCTACACGCCTACCTGAGGCCATGGCCAAAAGAAAGGCCATCTTATATGAGATCCACTTCAGGTCTGACTGGTCCAAGTGGTCAAATGGCGAAACCCGCAGTGCCTCCAGCACCATGGACAGAGCCCATGTTAGAGCCACTGGTTAGCTATACGGGCGCAGCATATGGGCACCCTTCAAGAAAAGATCAATGTTTTATCACTAAGACAGAGCCCCTGCAGCAGTGGAAACCATGTTCTGGCCGGCCAAAACGGGGCCACCAGGATCAATGTGTGCCCTTCTTGAGAGACCCTCAGTAGCATTGGGAATATCAGTGGGAATGCATATAGTACATTTCTGGGCCAGCTGTGTGCGAATGCATCAATATCGAGAGAACGAGCCTCGTGTTAGAGGGAAAACCACAGAGAAGCAAAAAGTTTAACTTCTGCTCTACCGACGGTCTGTCAAACCTGGTCTACCACTGCCGGGTGAAGCCTCCACTCCAATGGCAATGACGACTGGCCGGACAAAGTCCGTAGCCTCATTCTGCCCTCCTGATGTGTGCATGGCTCTCAGACTGGCCAGACGTGGTGCTGCCCAAGTCAGGATTTGAGCGGCCAACCTCAATAATCTCACAGACCTGGTTGCCCCCTGGTGGTTAATGTGAAACACCACACTGGTGTTGTTGGATCTCACCAAAACAAGTCTTCCCCGAAGATGTGTCAGGAAATGTTGTAGTGTCATTTGCACAGCCATCAGCTCCAGAACATTGTTGTGTTATGCTCGGTGACAAGGTGACCATGTTCCCACACCATCCGTCCTTACCACGTTGCTCCCCAGCCCTGAAGAGATGCATCAGCATGAATGACCTCCCAACAAGAAGGAAGGACACTTAGGGGAACACCTTGCATGAGGAGCGCTCTCTGCCTCCACGAGACAGGGACAGCAGGCACTGAGGAGACATGTGCAGCTTCTTGCATCTGATCGTGACGTCCTGGGTCCAGATGTAGCCCATTGAGCCACATCTGGAATGGGCGAAGAGACAGCAGTCCCATCAGAAGCACAGTCGACGCTGCCACCAGCTTGCCAAGGAGGCCAAGGTTTAGGACATACAGGAGAGCTCGTTCACGCTGGAACCACATGAACATGTCCAAAACGTCCTGAACCCGCTGCAGTGAGAGGCATGTGGTCATGGTCCATGAATCCAATACCATCCGAAGGAAGGTGGTTGCCTGCACAGGGACCAGATTGCCCTTCTCCCGGTTGGCACACAAGCCCAGAGAGGCCATGTGATCTTACACAGCCTGCATGTCCCGAATGACATCGTCCCGAGTCGGTGCACATATCAGCCAGTCCAGATATGGTAAGATCTGCAACCCCCGAGCCTGCAGTGGAGACAGAGTTGCAGCCATGCATCTGGAGAATACCCTGGGGGACAGGGGAAAGCCCGAAAGGGAGAACCCTGAACAGGTAGTGCTCCCCTTGGAACGCAAACCAGAGGAAACGCCAATGTTGAGGCATAATTGGGACACGAAAATACACGTCTGTGAAATCAATTGACATGAATCAGTGAAAGTGGTACCCTTGGAACAGAGTAACCAAATTTTACAGTTGGTTGCCTTTGAAACATTCACTGTAATATTTCTGCTTGAGTAAATATTTCTCAACCATGGATACTTCTATACAAACAGGTTCTGAGGGGTTTCACGATGCAAATCAATTTGTTGTTCTTTGATTGAATAGTGGTGTTTAGACCAAAATGGCACCATTTAAATGGAAAAGGTGGCTTTTTATTGTGAAGACCAACACCAAGAGCCATATCTTCAGGCTATATTTACTGAAATATTTCCCGCGTGAACATTTGGTAAGGCACGTAGGGGAAAAAAACACTTCCTCGGGCAGCAATCCACTTTTCATAACACCTGCTGTGTCGTCAAATAGCCCCGGCTTGCAGTTACTCTTTCTTTAGTGAAAAGATAACATTGAATATATTGTCTGCAGAGCTGGGGAGCTTTTCTCAACCTTTGTCTAATTTGACAAAGTTCACTGTAATTATCTTTATGAAATGTGTCAGCAGCATATATGTAAACATGCCCTGGCTATTTGAGTGTTTCTCCTCTGAAATGTAGTCGTTTTCTGTCCCTAAAGGATGGCATGTTCTCTGCAAACAATATAGTCGACTGGAAGAGAGGATGAATGTTCACCTTGAAAGCTAAAATACTTTAATATTGTGTTTATTTCCCCTGGTGCCTATCTAGTTATGCCTTATTAAGCAAAATCCCTCTTTTTTCCTCAACAATTTTCCATGCATGACAAAATGAACATGTCAGCCTTGAGTAACTCATTTATTATAGACAAGCTGAAAAAGAAGTGCATCCGGAATGAATATTTCCATTTAAGCAGCAAAATATTCTCACATTTTCTTTTAACAGAATTGATAGCAAAAGAAGCATTAATGATGACGTTTGAATGTTATATTGATCTTTTAAGAGATCTTTTGAAAAATTTGAAAAAATCGTTTGCTTCACACATTGTACACAGATGAGCTGTAAGGTGAAACTAAAACCGTCTCTTTATGTTGTACCCGTGATGAGTTTTGGACTGGGAGGGGTTAATGAGGCGGTGGGATTTGCCTTGGAATTTATAACTAATTCCACATCGCTTCAGCAGGTATTGTTTTTTATTTGAGCGTGAACCCGCTAAGTTCATTCATCGACTCACATCTGCTAAAGTGTTAAGTGGCAACCTCTTTTTCTCTGATTCACAAGCTCTCATAAACATTCCCCACGTGAAGACATCTTATGTGACAAATAGAAAAACTCAAAGTGATCGATCAAGATCAGAGTCGCTGTGGTGATTGTTTTCATATTAATGCTGATGAAGTCTTTTCTTTCTTTATGATGTATGATTTTAATAATACACTCTCACGCTGTATCTGTGGTGTAGTGGTTTGCTTTCCTGCTTTATTCAATTCAATTCAAATTTAGTTATACAGCACCAATCATTTCTAGATGCTTTTAACAGAGAGAAAGCCAACAAATCTACATGAGCAAGCAGAGTGACTGTGGATAGGACAAACTCCCTCTAACAGGAAGAAACCTGCAGAACCAGACCCAGAGGAAGAGAAACCTGCAGAACCAGACCCGGAGGAATAGAAACCTGCAGAACCAGACCCGGAGGAAGAGAAACCTGCAGAACCAGTCTCGGAGGAAGAGAAACCTGCAGAACCAGACCCGGAGGAATAGAATTCTGCAGAACCAGACCCGGAGGAAGAGAAACCTGCAGAACCCGTCTCGGAGGAAGAGAAACCTGCAGAACCAGACCCGGAGGAAGAGAAACCTGCAGAACCAGACCCGGAGGAAGAGAAACCTGCAGAACCAGACCCGGAGGAAGAGAAACCTGCAGAACCAGACTCGGAGGAAGAGAAACCTGCAGAACCAGACCCGGAGGAAGAGAAACCTGCAGAACCAGACCCGGAGGAGGAGAAACCTGCAGAACCAGTATAGGAGGAAGAGAAACCTGCAGAACCAGACCCGTAGGAAGAGAAACCTGCAGAACCAGACCCGGAGGAAGAGAAACCTGCAGAACCAGACCCGGAGGAAGAGAGACTTACAGAACCAGACCCGGAGGAAGAGAGACTTACAGAACCAGACCTGGAGGAAGAGAGACTTACAGAACCAGACCCGGAAGAAGAGAAACCTGCAGAACCAGACCCGGAGGAAGAGAAACCTGCAGAACCAGACCCGGAGGAAGAGAGACTTACAGAACCAGACCCGGAGGAAGAGAGACTTACAGAACCAGTATAGGAGGAAGTGAAACCTGCAGAACCAGACCCGGAGGAAGAGAAACCTGCAGAACCAGACCCGGAGGAAGAGAAACCTGCAGAACCAGACCCGGAGGAAGAGAAACCTGCAGAACCAGACCCGGAGGAAGAGAAACCTGCAGAACCAGTCTCGGAGGAAGAGAAACCTGCAGAACCAGACCCGGAGGAGGAGAAACCTGCAGAACCAGACTCAGAAGAGGCGTCTTGCTGCTGTTGGGGTGGGGGGGTAGAGGAGAGCAAAGGTCAGGAGAGGGATTCAGACATTTATGGCAAAAAGGTATTCACATTCAAGTCTGGGTTACACTCAGTGGAGTTTGTAAAGCAGTGGAGTCTTTTGGGGATTTTTTTGTCCTCAATTACTTCACTTTTTACCCACCGTCCAACAATATGCATTTGAGCTAGAGAAGCAGAACCGGGCCTACACAATGTGGCGTTCAAGGCAAAATGTGATGTGGCTCCTCTTCCATCAGCGATTTACGTATCCTTACAAAATAGATTGAACAGCATTAATTATCAGATTGTATTTAATTTATAAGATAACATGTCACCCAATGTACATCCCTAACAAAGTACAAATAGATACAAACAAATCTGAAATACAACATAAATGCTCTTTTCACAAAACAAAAATCCTGTAAACAAGTGAACAGATAACAGTAAGAAATTGTAAATGCAGCAATCGACATCAAACTTTTTCATAACCACAGTTATTGTACACAATAACTCTATACATAAGCTACATTTACATTATGCAACAAATACATAATACAAAATAATTATATACAAAAGGACGTATTCTCTACTATGATTTGTAAAAACAATTATTGTACATTACTTTGCATGTGAATCAGTGTGAGCTCTGACATATTACAAGTTAATAGTATTGTAGTTTATAAATAATTATATTGAATTCCTTTCTAAGTTTGTAGCATCCTGACTTTGAAAGACTCTCAAAAACCTTCAAAGACTTTTAAGGCTTTTGTCTTCATAGCAGGCTGTCTTTCCAAGCCTTTTCTTTACAAACACATGTGGATCTTTCATTTGGCTCATCTTAAGTCTTAAGTCATAGGTCTTATGTCTTTGGTCTTTGGTCTTAGGCCCCGGCACCCTTATCGGCTCTTTTCAAAGGTCAGTTTGTTTGCTCTGTGACAGAATGGGGACCTGTGCAGATGTAAACTGACTTCATCCGCAGTCATGTACAATCATCTGCGCCACCCTGCAGCCCTGAGGAAGAGAGAGCTGTAAGATGCTAGGAAGGGAAGTTTGCCTTCATGCTAATGCAGCTTCAATAGCAATAAGGTAGTGAGCTTTCATCACTGCATCACTTTTTCTTTTGGATGTCATTGCTGTCTCCCTCCTTTACTAAAACAGGGCACAAATTGGCAACGGCAGATGTTTTCAAGTCATCTCAAAGATTGGATTGGGCCTCTTTTGGCACAAGAGCTGCATATCTGATAGCTCTGATTTAATCAAAAGCTTGATTCACTTGTAATTAATGTGTTGGACTTTATTTATTTGGTTGATTTGTTCTTATTTTGGGTGTTTTAAATTGTGCATGTTTCGGAGGCAGCCAGGTGTAACTACCTATAGATGTTTGTTCAGTTTGAGCAAATATCTGCTCATAGCTAGAGCAAACACAACGTTGAGCTAAAAATGTGTCCTGTGCATCACAGTAGGTAACTGGTTCAGCAGCCGACGACGATGTAATGTCAGCTACGTTTTTCAGCTCATATTTGCACTTCATGAGGTTTAATTCTAGAACTTAATGAGGTTCAGATTAGAACAAAGTGCCATTATTCATTTACCTGATCAGGTTCTTAAAGAGAGGGCATGTTAACACAGAGTGCCACTGATTGCATTTGGTGGAATTTCTAATTCTGGGGCGTTGCTTGTTAGACAGAATTACCAGGTATTAGCTTCCAGATTCAAAGATTTATTGTGCTTTCGCAAGTGTGTATATTTAGCCTGTTGGCAGGTAAACTAAACAAAGTCAAAACAAAGGGTTTGCTGAGTGTGCTGATAAATGTGACTGTCGCTGTGTATCCTTGGACGTAAGACAGACAGCTGACCTCACAGACTGCTCCGCTTTGCCTATTATATATAATATGAGTGGTTTTCGTCAAGAAAACAGCATTTGTTTAATTTTTAACTCTGTTTTGTTCAATAATTAATGGAAACACTTTGAAACTGCCTCGCTGTATGAGTTGTGTTTTGCATATTAATGAACTTGCTTGGCTTTGCCTTCTTTTTCTGTGCAAGCCATTTCACTGTGGTTTTCTGCAGAGCTGCTGTCATCTTGGACTAAATTTGACTTTCGTACAGTTTTTCACCTCTCCACACACCTTTGACTGCAGAGTGCATACTAAAAACAGTGTATCAAAACAAGGAACGGGGATTTTACAAGCCTATTTTAATACCTGCTTTAAAGGTGCAGCTTTTGATCTAGAGATCTACCATACTGACCAGCTATTTTTACACCAGTTCTGAATTTTAACATCCTTCGGCACAGACTTGCAAAGCATGGCTGCAACTGACAAATTGCTCAGCAACCCGGGGAGAAAAAGCTGATGAGGCAGCTCTTATTTAGGGTTTTTCCTGACAGCAATTTCACTTTTTGATTTATCAGAGTTCCTATTTGAGCTTATGTCTCATCACCCTGTGTTAAGCAAAGTTATTATTTCCTTGTTGGAAAGATGTATAGCATGACTAATGCAAACTTTGATTTTATTATGTTTAGAAATGTGCTGAGAATGAGGGAGCTGAAGGTCTATGTGGTAAGGCTTGAAGAGTTGGAAGGACAAACAGCAGACGGAAACTCAATCCATAATCTGAAGGCCAATGTATGACTGTAGATGGACCCCCGGTTCATTTTCCAGGGGGTCCATATACAATGTTACACTGGTCTACACACTTCAGGTAAACTGTCAGTCAGGCTCAGTTAGGGACAACCTTTCTTTCCTGTGGTTTTGGCTGTTAAAATGAAAGAAAAAGTGTCTCATTTGTGTCCTAGTTAGAGAGAAATTGCTTTCATAATGAGCTCAGTTCATGACAAATATTGCACATTGGGGAAAATGATTCAACCCACCACTGCCCACTTTTTTGTGAAGAGTTTTGTGCATTTGAAGTGGTGTCTGATCATTTGTCCCTGAATCAACTTGACGCATTAAATGAGGGGTGGAAGTTAGCCCCGAAGGCCTCGACACCGAGTGCTAATCAAGATTTTTGGTATTAACCTTGACATTAACACACTGAAAATTGGATAAGACAACTCATCTAAAGGACCTGGAATACCAGTCCACTCTAATTTGAACAATGAGTTTAGATTTAGGCTGGAAATGAAGGAACTGCTGAGGAGGATAACTTTCGTAATGGATTTTCTGTCCCGGTTGATTTGAGGACACTTGTAGTTACAGTGTGGTTTAATACCACAGGTACAGAGCAGATATTTAAGCAGATACTAGGAAAGAGAACAACTTACGCAGGCTTTATATTGTCAAGACCCTTTTGTCTTGTTATAGTTTTGATTTGTGAGATGCTGTGAGATCCCATGAGACTTATAGATGTTTTTATGATTTTACATGGCGGCACCTCGCTGCTCGATCAGAGAAACCTCCAAATCCACATTCTTCCAGATATGTATTTATTCAGCTGATCTGTTGCAGTCTTGCACTGTTGTAAGTAGGGATGTCCTGCCGTGCCGATATTGACTTAAAAATGTAACATTTGGAAATATCGGTATCGGATTTTTACAACCGATATTTGAATTTCCGAGTCTGCATGAACGCAGCATGGGACGTTTACGGGCGCGCGCTTGATGACGTTTAACAACAACAAAGACAACATGCTGGACTCGTGGCTAAGAAGGAGAAGCCTGGTGAATGAAATGTCCGTGGAGGACTGGAGGCTCAACCAGGCCCTCTTCCCTGCTGGGCCAGTACCTGACTGCACCCTGCACCAGTGTTGACAGTGAACCAGTGTTCAGCACTGGTACCAGTACCTGACTGCACCCTGCACCAGTGTTGACAGTGAACCACTGTTCAGCACTGGTACCAGTACCTGACTGCACCCTGCACCAGTGTTGACGGTGAACCAGTGTTCAGCACTGGTACCAGTACCTGACTGCACCCTGCACCAGTGTTGACGGTGAACCACTGTTCAGCACTGGTACCAGTACCTGACTGCACCCTGCACCAGTGTTGACGGTGAACCAGTGTTCAGCACTGGTACCAGTACCTGACTGCACCCTGCACCAGTGTTGACGGTGAACCAGTGTTCAGCACTGGTACCAGTACCTGACTGCACCCTGCACCAGTGTTGACGGTGAACCACTGTTCAGCACTGGTACCAGTACCTGACTGCACCCTGCACCAGTGTTGACGGTGAACCACTGTTCAGCACTGGTACCAGTACCTGACTGCACCCTGCACCAGTGTTGACGGTGAACCAGTGTTCAGCACTGGTACCAGTACCTGACTGCACCCTGCACCAGTGTTGACGGTGAACCACTGTTCAGCACTGGTACCAGTACCTGACTGCACCCTGCACCAGTGTTGACGGTGAACCAGTGTTCAGCACTGGTACCAGTACCTGACTGCACCCTGCACCAGTGTTGACGGTGAACCAGTGTTCAGCACTGGTACCAGTACCTGACTGCACCCTGCACCAGTGTTGACGGTGAACCAGTGTTCAGCACTGGTACCAGTACCTGACTGCACCCTGCACCAGTGTTGACGGTGAACCACTGTTCAGCACTGGTACCAGTACCTGACTGCACCCTGCACCAGTGTTGACGGTGAACCAGTGTTCACACTGGTACCAGTACCTGACTGCACCCTGCACCAGTGTTGACGGTGAACCACTGTTCAGCACTGGTACCAGTACCTGACTGCACCCTGCACCAGTGTTGACGGTGAACCACTGTTCAGCACTGGTGCCAGTACCTGACTGCACCCTGCACCAGTGTTGACGGTGAACCAGTGTTCAGCACTGGTACCAGTACCTGACTGCACCCTGCACCAGTGTTGACGGTGAACCACTGTTCAGCACTGGTACCAGTACCTGACTGCACCCTGCACCAGTGTTGACGGTGAACCACTGTTCAGCACTGGTACCAGTACCTGACTGCACCCTGCACCAGTGTTGACGGTGAACCAGTGTTCAGCACTGGTACCAGTACCTGACTGCACCCTGCACCAGTGTTGACGGTGAACCACTGTTCAGCACTGGTGCCAGTACCTGACTGCACCCTGCACCAGTGTTGACGGTGAACCAGTGTTCAGCACTGGTGCCAGTACCTGACTGCACCCTGCACCAGTGTTGACGGTGAACCAGTGTTCAGCACTGGTACCAGTACCTGACTGCACCCTGCACCAGTGTTGACGGTGAACCACTGTTCAGCACTGGTACCAGTACCTGACTGCACCCTGCACCAGTGTTGACGGTGAACCAGTGTTCAGCACTGGTACCAGTACCTGACTGCACCCTGCACCAGTGTTGACGGTGAACCAGTGTTCACACTGGTACCAGTACCTGACTGCACCCTGCACCAGTGTTGACGGTGAACCAGTGTTCAGCACTGGTACCAGTACCTGACTGCACCCTGCACCAGTGTTGACGGTGAACCAGTGTTCAGCACTGGTACCAGTACCTGACTGCACCCTGCACCAGTGTTGACGGTGAACCAGTGTTCAGCACTGGTACCAGTACCTGACTGCACCCTGCACCAGTGTTGACGGTGAACCAGTGTTCAGCACTGGTACCAGTACCTGACTGCACCCTGCACCAGTGTTGACGGTGAACCAGTGTTCAGCACTGGTACCAGTACCTGACTGCACCCTGCACCAGTGTTGACGGTGAACCAGTGTTCAGCACTGGTACCAGTACCTGACTGCACCCTGCACCAGTGTTGACGGTGAACCAGTGTTCAGCACTGGTACCAGTACCTGACTGCACCCTGCACCAGTGTTGACGGTGAACCAGTGTTCAGCACTGGTACCAGTACCTGACTGCACCCTGCACCAGTGTTGACGGTGAACCAGTGTTCAGCACTGGTACCAGTACCTGACTGCACCCTGCACCAGTGTTGACGGTGAACCAGTGTTCAGCACTGGTACCAGTACCTGACTGCACCCTGCACCAGTGTTGACGGTGAACCAGTGTTCAGCACTGGTACCAGTACCTGACTGCACCCTGCACCAGTGTTGACGGTGAACCAGTGTTCAGCACTGGTACCAGTACCTGACTGCACCCTGCACCAGTGTTGACGGTGAACCAGTGTTCAGCACTGGTACCAGTACCTGACTGCACCCTGCACCAGTGTTGACAGTGAACCACTGTTCAGCACCAGTACCTGACTGCACCCTGCACCAGTGTTGACAGTGAACCAGTGTTCAGCACTGGTACCAGTACCTGACAGCACCCTGCACCAGTGTTGACGGTGAACCAGTGTTCAGCACTGGTACCAGTACCTGACTGCACCCTGCACCAGTGTTGACAGTGAACCACTGTTCAGCACCAGTACCTGACTGCACCCTGCACCAGTGTTGACAGTGAACCAGTGTTCAGCACTGGTACCAGTACCTGACCGCACCCTGCACCAGTGTTGACGGTGAACCACTGTTCAGCACTGGTACCAGTACCTGACCGCACCCTGCACCAGTGTTGACAGTGAACCACTGTTCAGCACCAGTACCTGACTGCACCCTGCACCAGTGTTGACAGTGAACCAGTGTTCAGCACTGGTACCAGTACCTGACTGCACCCTGCACCAGTGTTGACAGTGAACCACTGTTCAGCACCAGTACCTGACTGCACCCTGCACCAGTGTTGACAGTGAACCAGTGTTCAGCACTGGTACCAGTACCTGACTGCACCCTGCACCAGTGTTGACAGTGAACCACTGTTCAGCACCAGTACCTGACTGCACCCTGCACCAGTGTTGACAGTGAACCAGTGTTCAGCACTGGTACCAGTACCTGACCGCACCCTGCACCAGTGTTGACGGTGAACCACTGTTCAGCACTGGTACCAGTACCTGACCGCACCCTGCACCAGTGTTGACAGTGAACCAGTGTTCAGCACTGGTACCAGTACCTGACTGCACCCTGCACCAGTGTTGACAGTGAACCAGTGTTCAGCACTGGTACCAGTACCTGACTGCACCCTGCACCAGTGTTGACGGTGAACCAGTGTTCAGCACTGGTACCAGTACCTGACTGCACCCTGCACCAGTGTTGACAGTGAACCAGTGTTCAGCACTGGTACCAGTACCTGACTGCACCCTGCACCAGTGTTGACAGTGAACCAGTGTTCACACTGGTACCAGTACCTGACTGCACCCTGCACCAGTGTTGACGGTGAACCACTGTTCAGCACTGGTACCAGTACCTGACCGCACCCTGCACCAGTGTTGACAGTGAACCAGTGTTCAGCACTGGTACCAGTACCTGACTGCACCCTGCACCAGTGTTGACAGTGAACCAGTGTTCAGCACTGGTACCAGTACCTGACTGCACCCTGCACCAGTGTTGACAGTGAACCAGTGTTCAGCACTGGTACCCACATCATTGATGAGAAGAGAAATCTCATACATTGCTGAGATGCTGAGATGCTTGTATTCATACAGAACAATCTCCCTCTTACACATGAGGACATGGGAAAAGAAATAGACCAGTTATATGGACGAGTCAACTTCAGTCTTTGTTTTTGTTGCACTTTAAAGGAGGGCTGTTTTAATTTTGTGAGCATTTCTGTGCCTTTCTTGTTTATATTTGCACTATTTTGTTACTCTTAAAAGAGACTGAGCCCAGTTTGAGTCTATTATTTGACAAGTTATGTCCAGTTATTCATTCATTGACTGTTTACAACTAATGGACTGAAGATGTGCCTCTTCCTTTTTTTTATATTGTCTGTGGTGTTGTTGAGTTTGTTGTTGAGGTTTCTCTCTAACACTAAATAAATATGGCACTTTTTTCCATAATTTAAGTTGTTGTTCTCTTATTTTTCTCAGTGTGTACATTTGGAAAGCCATGTTTGATTCACATATGCATCCAGTGGGGCACCACAATAAAATTAGGCATAATGTGTTAATTCCACAGTAGGAGATATTTTATGTTGTTGCTACCTAACAGTTTTGATGTAAAAAGACAGCATATATCGGTATCGGTGATATCGGTATCGGTGATATCGGTATCGGAAATTAACAGTTGGACAATATCGGAATATCGGATATCGGTAGAAAAGCCAATATCGAGCATCCCTAGTTGTAAGCACCACAGTGGAGCATCTTGAGGCGTTGATCAATCACTACTACTCGCAGTGTGTCATGGAGTCTCCTGGCGCCCCGCCCCCATACAACCCAGCGAAGAGATGCCAGAAGGACTCGTCCACCGACACCACAGACCTCGGGAGCCCCTCCAACGTGTAAGTCTCCTGGAAGGGACTTGAATGGCAAGAGAGTTTCTGACCACAGCTGTCAACATGCTGGAGGAGACCATGAAAACATTAAGTTCTACAGAGTCCACAGAATGGGGCAAAGAAGAGGCACCAGACTCTGACCCATCATCGCTAAATTAAAACAATTCAAACAGAAAGTCGTGGTGAAGAGGAAGGATCAGGAGCTGAGAGGAACACATTACGGTATGAATGATCGGTTCACCCGGGAGATTAATGATAGGAGGAACATCCTTTATCCAATCCTCAAAGAAAACAGGCAGAAGGAAAAGAAAAACTCGTTGGTAGACGACAACAAGTCTGCACGGAGGGGCGTGGCTTCTGGAATGACGTCATTCAGCCACAATAAGCCTAAAACAGCCTTTCTCGCCAGCTGGGGTTGTCCAGCTCCACGTTGGATGAAGCAGTAAAGTGGATGGTGGAAAGAATATATTGATATATTTTTTTTAAATGGAAATATGACAAGCTGATTTGTCAAAAACAGTCACCACAATAAATTAGTTTCAGAAAATAGTTTCATATTCATAAAATATGAATGAACTAGTATATTAAAATAGGTGAATAATTCTCTGGTTCCACTGGATTTTCTGCATTGTGTGAAGAAAATAATTTCAGGACACATAAATAATAAAATATTTACAAAACAAAGTACACTAGTCCTGAAGCTTTGAAGTATGTACATGTCTTGAGCAATTTTTTTTAAAATCATGTCACACATTAAGTTTTCGTAATGTTCCCTGGACTCAGTGTTGATGTAACATCATGAAATGGGAGTTGCATCAAAACTGTTTTCTCTCAGTTCTGTTTTTCTGAGTTGTGAAGTTGTTGGAGGAGTTAGGAAGAGTCCACAAGTTAACAGATTATTTCTGGACCAGATTTGAAAGTTAAATTGGGAAAGAAAAATTTGATGAAGCTGCTGGTCACACATGTGAAGCAATTTGTTTGACAAACTGTTCTGAATCTTCATGATATTAAATTCTTCTTTATACAGATGCCAGGGCATTTTTTTTTTCAAATATTCAAAGTGATTTGTATTTTTAAATACAACCAAGATCTCATTGGAATATGAGCTTCACTACCTGAAGTGTTTTCATTTAACGCTGGCCTATTTTAGCTTGGCATGGCAACAGGGAAGTGGTCTGACACGAGAATGAGCTTCAAGTTCAATCAGCTATGTAATTGGATAATGATAATGCTAAAATGGTCCTGTAATCTCCCCGGACAACGTCGGTAGCGCAATTGTCTTTTCCCTTTGGCCTCGGGGCATTTTTGGGATTCCCAGAATTGTTCATGTCACTTAATCCTCAGAAATGGTGCATTGTTGCAGTTTTTGAATAGATTTATATTCTTGGTGCTTGAGGTTTTCTAATGTTCCCTCCCCATGGATGGTATTTTCTCTCTCTCCTTGCATATTGCAAGCTTTTCTCATGCAAATGTCCAAAATAGGAGGGTTTGACTTGTAAATTCCTTCTGTCACCTGTCAGCACCATGTTGGTTAACAGTTTTATTTTGCAGGTTTATTTCTTGCAAAGATGAATTGCTCCTGTTATGTCAAGCTACACATTTGTCTGTAGGCTGCCAAACAATCAAAATGGTGTTATACATATAATGAATAATAAATTGGTTTATTTGTGTTAAAATAACACAGTTTTTCTTCAAGGAACAACTGTTTCAGCAATATTTATAGTTATTTTTCCATGACGTGATTACTTTTTGGCTCATTTACTGATATCATCCTTTTCCTTTTCAGACTAAGATAATTAAAATGGTGTTATTGCCAATCTTCTGAAAATAGTATTATGTGTTGATGGGGGTTGAGGGGATTTTTGCAGAAATATGTGGGGTTCACAGAAACAAATGCAAATGTCTCTTTTTAGTTAACTTTGCAAAAAAAAAAGCAAAACAAGTGATTATTTCAGCCCCCAAACCAAACAAAGCAACGGAAAGAATGCATGAAAACTTTCTGCACAAATGAGGATGTCTTTTTTTGTGTTGCTGTCCGAGTTATTTCTGTGGTTTTGTGACACCATGATCCCACTGGCAGCATGGAGTGATGATGCAGAATGCCCGGTGAAGTCCAGTCAGTCAGGTTTCAGTCAAATGAATTGACAAAATTGTCAAAAATGCAATCCCACACAAAAAGTCTTGAGGGAATATTGTATTTCTTTAGCACAAATAATCCATACACTCAATATGTCCTGGAGTACACACTGTTGTTTGTGTTCATGTTAGCAGACTTTTTTTTTTTTACTTTATTTTGTCAGGTTTTCTTTAGTGATGCCGTGTGTCACTGCCTGCACTCACACATGAGCAATGCTTGCAACCGTGACTTTGTGGAGAGACCATCGATTTTGGGATGTGTTTCTACATGATGCCCCACGGTTCATCTGGATAAGATTTCCCTTCGCTTCTTTCATATCAATCTCTCTCTCTGGATCTCGGGAGGGTAGTCTCTCTGTACAAGCCCCTCTGTGGAGCACACATACATCTTCTGGACCTCGTGATGGACACTGTCCCGAGGCCTGACCATTCCTGGACCTTCACAAGAGACAAACCCGCAGCTATAATATGTGGCTGGAATAAAACACCAGTACCGTCTCAACATGAGCAGTTTTCACACCAGCCCAGACAAGGTTTTCCTACACTGATATGAACGTTGCTGGATGCTAAGCATGGGAGACAAAGTTCTTAGGCCTGCCAGTAGCTGTAAAAGAAACATGGACAAAAAGTCAGTTCGCCAGGTAATCAGGCTGGCAGCTTATAAAAGTTGCATACGTTGAGCGATTCTGAGCAGTATCTTCATTTAAGGTATAAATAATTTGCCAGCACTGACCTTGCATGTATTAATGTTTAAATAACACAGTAACGCAATGCTGCACCCTGATTTTACCTGTTTGTTCATATTTCCTGGTGTTGGAAACTAAGAACAGCCCTTAGAGACCAGAGTCAAAGAGTTTTGCTGTCAAAAGCTGAAGCCACTTAACTTTCCGTGAGTTCTTTTCTCGTGCGAATTGTCAACATCATCAGTATCATCACACATGTTCCTTTTCTGGGTTGTTTTTTTTTTCCCCAATCTTATATTTTTCTGCTCTGGAGATACTGCCCTCACCATCTTTTCATGTACAGCACAAACACTCCTTCAACACGTCAGCCTCCACCACAACCACCACAGCCTCATCAGCTCCAGCCAACAATCCATCACTTTCCCTTCACTCTGCCTCTGCCACCGCCACCAGAAAGGTTCAAGTGCTTTCATCCCCCGATCTGTCTCAGCCTTTGGAAATGTTTCAGCCGCCCCAACATGGATGATGACTTTGAAAGGTCTGAAAGGTGATTCTTCTTGGCCTGTTTCCAGTGATCAGGAGTCTCTAACTGCAAACACCTTCCCTTTAGCAGTTTCTGTCGGCCTCAGTGAGGATTTCAAGCACCTGCATCGTAGTAAAAGTCTTAAATACAAATAGGTCAGTCATGTTTTAATTACATGCATTTATTCTTTCAGATTGATGAATTAAATTTTACTCTATATTTAAAACTACACCAAAGCCTGAAAAGCACCATTTCTCCATCTATGTTTGTATTTCTGTGTATTTTGTATTTGCATGTATGTTGCATGCTTGCAGAAACATTTAATCTACTTACGAAACGACGCTTGCTTGGAATCAAACCCAGGTTTTATTGTTGAGGCAACATGCAGTGCTTTCCACTGCTTGACTGTGCTGCCCTAAAGTTCAATATTAAATCGTTATACCTCTTTAAAAATATGTTTCTATGAAGGGATTTACTTTAAAACTATTTCTTCACATAGTTTCTGTGGAATATTAAGGTCATCTATAGGGAATATCAAGATTCTTTTTTTTTTTTATTGTAAAATTGAAAGAAAATCTAATCTGGCCAAACTTGTTATCTTTGCATCATTTCATCAGGGCAGCACCCTGATACCTGCAATCACATCCAGCTCTGCATTAGTTCAGGTCTCTGCTGCTCTTCTGTGGCTTGATTTGCTTGATTTGCTGGATTTGTGTCATTCAGCAGGATACTCACCATTACCAGCATCAGTTGCTGTCATCAAATTTGCTCCCCGAATGTTGAAAACGTACAAGACTATAAAACGGACCTTCCAAATGTAACCTACAAATATATCTCCACTTATAAATGAATAATGTATAAGTAGCGTTGGTTGCATTGGAACCTGGAACACGTGTCATAAAACTATAAAAAAATTGTTGCTTTGTGTCTTCAAATCTCTCTGTTCTGATCCTCCGATAACAGAAGGGGTAATTAGTTCATATTACTATCTTTGACACAGTGGGTGTGTAATACATTTCAAATTAAAACACATGTCAGCACATGTTACAACCCGTCAGCTGCTTTGGCACATGTTGACAGGTTAGTTTGACATGTACAGAAATAGATTACGTATAAACCAAGGAAGTGATTCATTCATGCAGGCTTGCCGCCGTCACAACAGCATTATTTCTTCATACTCTGTATTTTCTTAATGGCATCATTACTACATCCTTTCTATTGTCTTTTCAATCCTCTCTCTGGGTGTTAGCTTTCATCTCGCAGAGATCAAGACTGTTGTCAAGTTATCGTCACCTTCAGCCTCGACAGATAATCACCTTTAATCGTTTTAAACAGCGTGTCATCCCGAGCAGCTATTCAGATGTGTTTAGAAGGCGTTTGTGATGTGAGTGAAACTTTGAGTTCTGACATCGGTGATAGTTCATAAAGTACTGCAGGATGGGAGAAAAATAGAAAACACACATTTTGTTGCTATACTTGGATGAGTAGCCATATATTTACAAAAATAGCACAGTGATTCGACTATATTTAGATGACTTTGTTTGCAAAACGGCAACGTATCCTGCAGCTCATGCCATTTGCGTTTAGCTGTGTGTGTTTGTGAGTGTGTGTATGAGTAGAGGGACTTAGAGAAGGCTGAAGACTCAGTATCGGTGTGTCTGATTGCATTAGTGGGAGACTTGCTTCTCAGTGACGTTTCCTCTCATTTTTCTAATTGACTCTTGCCGGAGATGTTAAAGAAATATGACAGAGGGAGCGAGCGGAGTGCTAATCAAGTCAGTTTGAGTGGGGAAAAATTGAACTTTGGAAAAGATTCCTCATCTGCTTTTCCTGACTTGTTTCCTCTCTCCTTTATCCTCCATGCCTTGTCCTTTCTCTCCTGACACAACACATCATCACAGGCCGGTCTTCACAGGGACTCTACTTGTCGCTGAATAAATCACCTCGACAAAAGTGGGTCAAACAGTGATCGACCTGTGACGCACACACACACACATACAAGCACATTCACACACAGGACACACATGCGCAAACTGTTTCAGGAGACGAAATGATTGTGACCTGATTAAAGCGAGAGGAGGAAACATGAGCTGCTGCAGGCACCATTAAAGACGCTTTACTCATAAAAACACTGCCTCTTTCTGCTGTTCTCACTCCTGTGTATCAGGCGGTCACTGTAAACAACATCCTCATCGTTAGCACCTCCTCTCTTGTTTTGTCACAACCGCTGAAACAAGCTAAAATAAACAATAAGCTTCAGCTTATCGTCTCATAGTTTTTATGCAAATCATGCTTTTTTTCTTATTTTCTATTTTTTGCGTCGAGTGAACAAAATTCACACTCATTAATATACTTGAGGATTTGTAACACACAGTCTTAGATGTGAGACTGATCACGTGTTTCAGCAGCATGATTGGAGGGAAAACAAACGCTGCAAACCTTTTTCGGATTCTTTTCTCCTTCTTTGTTAACAATATCAGCTGTGGCCGTGGTTGAGAAGGTTATATCTACTATAGAACTATCAAGGAGGAAAGATCCAATGCAGATTGTCATCTCGCTGTAGCTATTTGACATCACTTCATTAATACAATACAATTGTTCTGTTTAACCACTGAGGTAACACACTGAGCGTGAAAGCTTTTTGTATCAAGGTTGTCTGCCAAGCCTCTGTAGACCAGTATTCTATAAACCCCCATCAAAAAGGACAGAAAGCCTCCAATGAACGCAAACAATAACAGTCAACCTCTTAAATAGCTGTGGACATTTGCAAAATACAGAGGAAAACGTGACGCAGGCCTCATGAATCCTTACTTCTTTATTCGGTATACTTATACTGTAGACCAATACAACACTTTTCTTCAGTTTCTGGAGTTTATTTAAAAAAAAGGCAGTTTCTGACATGACTCAACTAGAGAAAAGCACAAATGTATGTAATTTGTGTAATACTTTTGTGTCAGAACCCATGAACCATTACACAAAATAATATAAATCCAGTTTAAACTTGAATCCAGATGTTGATTGGACTTAGTTGGAAACAGTCTTGGCATTCAGATTTTATTCAGGTAATTTGATCACTCTTAAATTCTGCAGCTTCAGGATATACAACTGTTACCATCAGCTGCTTTAATCCTTTACTGTCACTTTAACTCCTCAGCAGACAGTTTAAAACAAGCAAAGAGCCAGTTTGAAGAACTTAGGACACATGTCGTCAACGGGTCAGAGGCCAATGATTGACAATGTGGTACCATCTGGGTGGGCAAGGGCTATCATACATTATCTGAAAGCTAACAGCCCCAGTTGTCTGAAAATGCATGATAACCTTTTCAACTTGTTCGCTTTGAGAAATTACAGCTCAGAAATTGCAAGACATATTGCACATTTCCAGAAAGCTCACAACCTTGCCTTCAAGATTACATTAGTTTTGGAGCTATAAAATATATGTGGCGGTATCTAGAGCATGTTAAATGAAGTCATATCCTTAATTTTGCGTGTTTTTTGACATTGACCTTGACCTTAGAGCATGACCTTGACCTTTAATAATAGCGTGCCATAAATTAATTATCCATATCAAATAAGCTATAAGTCGGCATGTATTGCAAATGTATATCACCTTTGTTTGCTGAGCTATTGCAATTTTACATTTTTACAGTTTGCCATAGTATTTTCCCAAAATCCAATTTTGCCAAGCTGTAACTTCTAAAAGCGACCACGTTGAAAAGGTTATCGTGCATTTCCAGACACCTGAGTATGTTAGCTTTCACAAAATATATGGCAGCCTTTGCCCACCAGATGGTACCACATTGACCTCTGGCCCATGGACTAATATTCTTTATTTGCCAACTCTTAATGTGTAGGACATTTTCCCATTTCACTAAAATACATTTTGAAATGATAAATATCTTTAAAAATAAGGGCCTTGTTTTCTGATGCAGGACCTCATTAAGTTATCAATATGGCAAAAGACCTTGAGTTCTAAAACAATAATTTTTAAATCCCTATTGTTGAATTTTACGACATCATGATCTTTTGCTCATCGCTCGCAGCATGCACGAGCAGTGACACCTCCAACGCAGATAGATTTCCCCGTTTTGCTTCATTCGCGTTGAGGTAATAGCCATGCATAATTACATTGCCATTAGACTGCGAGAAGTATAAGATATGAAGCGAGAAACAGTCTAATCTAGTCATCAGATTATATAACACCACATGAGTTCATGATGATGGAAAATATGGCCAACATCTATCTCCCATGTGAATAATAGATCAAGTTATTTATAGAAGTAAACAAAACCTCGGCCGAGTTTTTGTGAGGGGTTTAACCATTGTACATTTACATGTGTTAATTGTCAAGAAAATCCACTGGCTTCAAGCAGGAAACACAGAACCTGCTGCGCCTTGTTAAAGGCAGAACGAAATGCATTTTTTTCTGGTTTTGGTCAAATAATGGTGCCACTGGTGCTTATCCTCTGCTCATGCCCACTCTGGGTATTTTCTGACTCAGATACAAGCCGCAGTTAAAGATCCTGACATCTTTTTTTACATCTTGTTTGAGGCTGAGGTGAAATAAGCACTGCAGGGAAACAAAAAAAACTAAATGACACTTTCCTCCAACAACAGATTGAATCTGTCTCTAATCACACAGTGAACATAGAGGATGTGTTTGGAACTGTTCCATCTGAAAGAGAAAAGGATTGTCTGGATGATGTAGCAAACATAGATTTTGTTCATATTGTTTCAAAGCCCTGGGGAGAGAAAACCACTCAAATTGTGTTTTATACAATCTATGTTTAAAAATAAAATTCTGGATTACTCCAAAGAGCCGACGTTTCTGTCAGGGAAACCAAAGTTTATTGGGTGGAGTGAGTTCCTCCATGGTGGACTCTCATCCATCCGTCCATCCATCCATCCATCCATCCATCCATCCATCCATCCATCCATCCATCCATCCATCCATCCATCCATCCATCCATCCATCCATCCATTACAGCCTTGGTAACCAGTCATAAGCCGTGAATTTTAAAGCCTCCCACTGGTTTTGGACTGTGGGATTAAACCGCAGGTAGCAAGGATTTTGTATCTGTACGGCAGTTGTTCCCAAACCTTTTCTTCAGGGTATCACTTTCAGAAACACCAGTATTTCCAGAGTTTACTGTAATGATCACATTCGTCACGTCACTGAGATGCACTGGCTCCGAGCCCTCCCAGGGCTCTGGCCCCACCACTTTGGGAACTACTGCTGTGAAGCATGAGTAATAACCGCTTATCCACAGATTAAACCACAACATTTCCAAGTGAAAACCTTAAAACTGTTGTGTTTTGGGCGTCGGTTCACATGGCAGCGGTGCTCAGAGCCACTTCAAACTGCTCAGGTGGAATTTTTCAAAAACAAACAGAGTTTACTCCATGTAAGCAGGGGAAAATGCAACTTTTCTGAAACTCCACTACTACAAATTTGCACTGCGGCTGTAGTATATAGTTCATTGCACATGGATGGACAGTAAGAACAATGTTTCCTCCAGAGTGTCTTGACTCCCAGGACATAATCTCCTGGGACTTGGTGGTTTCACCATAATCACAATCCAGCTTAGTTGTCTGTCCATACAAATGTCTGTGCACTTCCATTGCTACTGTTTAGAGCACAGTGTTCTCATCGTTTTCAAAATGTTGACACATAAATGAAAATGCTAAAATGATAAATGTTCACTTGAACGTTGTCGTGCAAACGGGGCCTGAGTTGTTGCTTGTCTTTTTTCTATGAATAAGTGCTGACCTGTTTAGGTTTGTTTCAACAATCTGTTACCACTTATCAGGTTTCTGTCCTGCTACTCATCTTTTTCTCTCATTTTATTCCTTAATTCCAACCAGAACCATATAAACCTCCACCTCTAAGAAGGTTGTTTTTTTTTCCTTTTCACGGTCGCCTGCAGCTGCTCATAATGAAATAGTTGGGTTTCTCTCTGTAAAAGTGCCTTGAGATGACTTTGCTGTCACATTTTGATTATAATGGTTTAACTCCTATTGAAGCAATAGAGAATTACTTTCCACATCTATAAATGTGAGAACATTTTTTGAGTGTGTCTCCATGTCTCCTAGCTTGTTTTGCTTCAGGAGTTAAGTAGTGGACGCACCCGTTCAGATTAAACTGTCCATTGGAGTGGGATGAATATCACAGCTTGGTGCTCATAGATGACCTGTGTTCTCTGTTGACTTATTGGTGAGTCAGTGACAAGCAGCGGTGGAGGATTACCTCTCTCCATACCCACCACAGGGTCATGAGCAGATGGTTTGGTTAAGCTTTCAGAGAGTTTCAGCAGCGTGTGGCTTTGATAAATGACAACGGCATCAAACCCTTGATTGAACACTGCCTCTAATCTGGAGTCACTTCATTCTTCCTTGTTTTTTAATCAAGCAAGAGAAATGGGGACATGAAAGAGTGAGTTCTTCAGTATAATATTCAAAGCAGGAAAATGTTTTGGTGTTGGAAAGGAAGCAGCATAAAATTCACAAAGAGCATGTTATTGGGGTTGTCCTCAAACGATAAAATGGTAGAAACCTTTATCTGTTTTTGCAGCAGAGAGGAGTTAAGTACCCCTTGTCCCTTTCATGGTTTCAGCCTTTTTTTTCTCCAGAATCGTTCGAATTCACATTTGATGCACCAGAACCTCCGAGGAGCGAGCGCAGGTCAGTGACCTGGTGTGTCCTTGCATTTTAACGGTGTAATTAACATGTTTGCTGGACCTGTTGGTTCATCCTCAGGGATTGTTTCAACCTTCCTGCGCTCCGAAGCATTTGGAGCCAAACTCAAGTACATTTGATCCTTCGTGCAATGTTTAGACACTGAAGCTAACAGGACACACACACACACACACACACACACACACACACACACACACACACACACACACACACACACACACACACACACACACACACACACACACACACACACACACACACACACACACACACACACACACTGTCCTCGACTTGGTGACACAGATTGAATTCCCCTGCAGGGCTGACATATGGGCCGGCTGCACGGCAGGGTCCTGCTGTGCCGTTTTAGACTCCTGGCACACAAACACACCTGACCTGCAGGTGAAAGCCATCAGTTACAGCGACAACTCCTTTTTTTCATCTTTTTTTTCTTTCAGCTTTTAATTTCACCCAGCAAGTCTCCCCAATAGTTGTACAAACACATGGGGAAATAGTAAATATTGGTGCAGTTAAGTTGGGAAGACCTTGGTCTACATTGTGTCCCCAGTGAGTAATGGCAGTGATTCTTAGGGGAGAAACTGAGAATCACAAAGTGACACCAATCATTTATTGAAGTAAACAAAATTCAACTATGTTCACCATCTGTGTTCGATTGCCTCCTTTTGCATCAATCAACCCCCAACACACACACACACACACACACACACACACACTCTCAATGTCAAGACTTGATGGGTAGCTAGAGCACACTCTACTGAGACACTACCGCACTGGGAGAAAGCTAAATAATCTCGTCACAAGTAAGTGAACACAATCTGATGATGAAGTGAGAAAAAACAACTGTTGGTGCCTGGTGAGAGAAGCAGAGAGCAACAACCCAATTCAAGACGAGCGCATGACCTCTAATCAATTAATAAGGATGTTATCTGGTGGGAAATAAATTGTAGAACTGTTTGCTATGTAGTGTTTTTCAACAATTGTATGTAGTCCAATCAGTCAGACAGATTTCACTTTACCTTGTGCCAAACAGTCAAACCATGATGTCTGTACGGAACACATTCATTAAGTGATGACACTAGCCACAGCTCATTAGACGTGATAAGTCAGGAAACCTTTATTTCAAATCAATTAAACCAATGCAATACGACTTAAACATTTAAATATTTAAGTTGTTGAGCTACTCTGACTCAAAAACACTCATATCTCATAAACACATTTCTATAAGTCTTAATCAAGAGAATTGTGGTCACGTCAATATATCCACTGTGAGAAGCAGATTGAATTAAAGAGGATTCAGACCTTGTTTGCTTACAAGTACTGTACGCCTCCCGCCATGTTGTCTCAAAAGGAAGAATGTGAGTTTCCCATCGGGGTTTTAGTAACAAGTTTAGAGTAGCAGCAGATTGCTGGAAGCAATCCTTGAAACAAAATAACTTCTACATTCATGACTCTACAAATGCACCTTAGTAATTCCACGAGAGGAAGCTGCTGCCCTAGAAAATAAGAAAACAAAAACAAATTAAAAAGAAGTTTAGCTGTTCAAAATAATGAATGAATCTCGTCATACACTGCAGTGCTCCTGAAAAACTTTAGGAACCGATAACATTGAGGTTCAACTGTTGGTAACAACAGTGCTAAAGAAAGTGTGCCACTGGCCAGGATGACCACATTGTCGGCACTGTGAGGTACGGTGGAGGCAGCATCAAGATTTGAGACTGCTCCCCTCTCTCTCGGCCTCTAAGAATTAAAATCAACATGCCAAAAATCAATTCCCATCTAAATGTGTTGATGCAACAAGACAAGAAAACAAATGTACTACAGATTTTGTAATTTCAAAGAAGAAAAGAAAAGAAGAAAAGAAAAGAAGAAAAGAAAAGAAGAAAAGAAAAGACAGCTTTTGGAGAAGCTGATTCAGACCTCAGATGTGGAGGAATGACTTCAGGAGAGCTTTTGACTGGAGGAAAGAAAAGTACAAAATCCGGCTCACGGGGGTCTCATCAGCAGCGACCAAAGAAATATTTCCAGCAAATTAAGTTTGATTTGCTCAATGAAGCATGAATACATGTCAGACACGTTGTTCATGTCGATCGCTCAATACAGATCAAATCCTGTTATCCAGTCATGCAAAATGAATCCAAGGTCTATTTTAACACTGTGCTTGTCTGATGTATTTTTCAAGTACACTACAAGACTTGATGAACTCGACATCACTTTGGATTTCCAGATCGTAAGTATGAACAGATTTCTGCACCCGAGCGTGGTTTGCAGGCCATCAGACACCAGACGCTTCTCGCTTCTGTCCGACTGCCAATTGCATCCATTTGTCTGCAGTCCAGAAAAAACTGTTGACTGATAAAGCAGATAACTGAGCATTTCATTTGGTAAATGCATTGACATAAATGTATAATATGAAATATCTGATCGAGTGATGTGACCATTTTGCGTTTGCTCAGCAAAACCAGAACTTTTGAAATTCGTATTCCGATAAGGACACCAACAGTTATACAAAAGTACACGTTCAATGTATGCCTATTTTTCTGGAAGTTTTAAATGCATTTCGCTTTCTCTTCTGTGATGAATTCATTTACATGGTAGCACATTATGTTGTCAGCAGCTCAAGACAGAGATATGCACATGAGAGGTGCTAATGTCAGTAAAAAACCATTTCATGCTGAGAATTAATCAAATGTACTTTTTCTAATAATGTCCAGGATAAACTGGATTTTCCTCTTGTTTGATACAGATTTTTTTTTTTTTTCTGACAAACATCGGTGACAGTTGTGTGTTACAGCTCTGGTGGTTACACAGCTATACTGTGAGTCGCCTGATTAAACCACATTATTAAATGTGCTCAGCTGAGCAAATCCACAGTTGCTGTCAGAGCTTTGCAGGTTTATTCCGACAGGGTGTTCTGTATGCAGGACCTTCCACTTTGGTCAGTGTGTTGGTTGTCTCCATCTTTTGAGCCCCAGCTGCTCACTCTGACAACGTTGTATTTACTTTGTTGATTTATCTTATCTTCTGTTTTCACCCTTTCATTTGATCACACAGCTTCTCCTACACTACTGATAGATAAATATATCTGTGCTCAGTGCCGGCCTGCCGCTGCCTGTTCAGACTGATAGTCAGTGTGATTTATCAGAACAAGGCAACACGTTCCACCTAATTCCTGTTTTATAACTGAACTGAGCTTTGTGTTCACGATCCCTCAGAGACTGGTTTTCTAAATGTGCTGTGAGCCTTTCTCTTGACTCAAGCTTCATATTTACAGCACGCACTTCAACTCAATTTCAATTTCATTGTGATACAAAATGAGAATCTATTGCTTTAAACTGACAAGTTACTGTCAGACGTACATACATATAGCTTTGAAGAATCTGCACAATAAGATAAAACAGCAGCCCTAATGACTCTCAAAGGCAATCGTGTGACATGCTGCTGGTGTTCCCAACATAGTGAGAAGTAATTCATCTTGCCCTGGCCCATTATGGCTTACAATACAATTTGCACCACACAATGTATTACTGCAAGTCACTCAACATTTACTTCATGATTATCTTGATCACATGTGGAGACACATTTTAATTCTTACACACAGATACTGAGCGGATCAAAACCTCAAAGAAAGACAGTTTAGATTGGTGATCCTCACTGTCTGTTTCAGAACAGCCACATTGGCAGAGCAAACTCAGGGGGAGAGACACGTTTACGACAACATACCAAGTCATCTTTGCAAATGTGCAGTTCTACATGTACATTGTGAATCCCACATAAAAAGAAACAACACAGCCAATACACTTTCAATCAAGATCATATTCACCTTAATACTGTTACGAGCTGGCTCGCAACTCTGTATTTACAACATAAGGCCAAACACATCATTAACATCAACCTGTTAAATCACTAGGAGAACAAACTATGGGAGAAGAACAGCAATGGAAAGAAACAATGACTCCACTGCTTAAATAATAGAAAATGCCAGAAGTTTAAGTACAAAAACAGAATACGGGTCATTTTAAAGTCACAGTATCTTTGCTGTAAGGAAAGGAGCAGGACTGTCTAAAAGTGCCACATTTCTGAGTATTTACAGATCTTCACATTTTGCATGATTTACAATATCCCGAGTCTCCCGTTTGCATGCCGAACGGCAAACTGTGATGAATTTCTCTATATCGAGTTTTTGTGTCACATAAAGATTAATGCAGGAACCTGAGAGGGTTATTTACCATCCAGTCGGCACATTTCATGAGCTCAGCTGCCTGATGACGTCAACTTTTAGCCTGTAAAATATTAATTAACTTAAGACAATGGGTGTGCATTTACATAGGTGGTTTTATTACATAAAAACAGCACCACTAGTGGCCGTACATGCAAACCACATAGTTTTCAGAGTTTATGCAATTTCTGAGTAAACAGATATTGCTTTCAAAACAGGTCAAAATGCAAAACTTCACAACCGACATCAGGAAAACGATGCATTTTCATGTGAAAGGTTTGATGTAAATGTGGCCTGGAACACATCATTTGGAACTTTCAACAGCCATAATTCCAAAAAGTTGGGCTGGTTGTGAAAATGTCAATAAAATCTTTTCAAAAACATCTTCATGAAAAACAAAGGATAATAACTGACATATTAGCAGAAGACCCTGGTTCGTCTCAGCGTTCTTCCTGTGCATTCATGCGTCTCCCTCGTTCCGGAAACATCAAGTGACTCAGACTGCCTGTCAGTGTGAACGTGTGTGTTCATGTTAGTTTTGTTTGAGTTGGTCCTGCGATGGACAAACAACCACCTTTCGCTCAATGAAGCAGATGTAGTTAATGGCTGCAAATTGCTGCATCCTGTTTTTTGTTTATTTTCCTTAATGCAAAGGCCCAACTTTTTGTCGGGAGTTTGGGTTGTATATTTTACACACCGAGCTAACCTTTTTTAGAGTCTTGGTGTCCATCCAGGTTTTGTTGAAGTCTGTGCACAGCTGTGTGTCTCTATATCCATTGTTTCAACACTGACTCTGCACATCAAGCAGCCCAGACTTTCTGTCAACAGTACGAGCTGGACTTTTCCAGCAAAAATCCCAATCCTCTCTGCTTATCTACAGGCTCCACACACGCCCACAGCCCCAGTGCCTCTAACGAAGCACCGGTCCTCTCTCCACAATGGACCTCAATCCATCGTGGCATGCGCGCCGGCCCTCAACAAACTTGTTAGTAATGCAAACCACTCGGGGGTTGTATGCAGCCGCTTGTACGCTTCACTTCTGTCTCTTGAGTCGTTCTGATTTTCGCCGGTGTGAATCTTGTCATACAGCCTATATTGTCTCAATGTTTGCTCCCGTCACTCGATTTAAGTGAAGGTGCGAGAACTGAGTGTGCGCATAATGAAAATAAAAAGCAGAGCTGTGAATGGAGGAGGTGTGAAAATATCTGCACTAATGTGCGTCTGTGTGAAAGTTGTTTGTGTTGTCGTTTGGCTCGGTTATGTGCCGTGACGGCCAGCGATCAGAGGACACACACATGCGCCTCTCCACTCGAGAAGAGTTTAGATTGGAGTCAGGATGCAGAATAATTCATTGTTTAACACTTGGGGGAAAAAAGAATTATAGTTCTATTTTAAATGAGGCTGTAGAGTGTGATGAGCGTGAAATGTGTTCCGTTGCTTTGTCATCAATCCAAACGCACACAATTTAACCACGAGCCTCTTTTTGTCCTTCCCCTTTCTAATGCAGGTCAGCTTCCAGTCCCAAGCTGGTGGTTGGATCCCCTGGTCGGGCACCTTGCAGGACAGCTTTTTGGTGTGAGAATGGGTGAATGTGCTTAATGGTGCCATGCACTCTGTTTAGCGGTGATGTATAGCTGTGGTATGGCACGCACCTATCAGATACCACATGATCAACCAGAAACATCTGTAGTTCCGTATGTTACATTCAACTCATTCAATTTATTCTGCTTTGCTGCACTGTAACTGTCACAGTGGGTTCTAATTACTTAGATGAACGATACTCGACAATCAGGTTACAGTTATTTAATGTATGCAAAACAAAAAGACACAGGTGACTTGCATTTTCTTCTCCGATTAGTGCAACGTTTCATTACTGCAAAGCTCATAGAATTGCTCCCCTCCTGTTTTTGCATGCAGGTAAATAATCGTTACAGTAGGTGAACCCCGGTCAGGTGGATACTCCACCTTTTGGCTGTGTCACACCTTCTCTCTGTAGCTTCTGCAGCTTCCCGAGCATCAAGATCACACAGACGGCAGGTCAGGACAGGGAACTGGACATGTGGAGGAAGACACAACTAACGGAGAAGCTCGGCTCTGGATAGAGCAAAATATAAAAATATTCACTGCAAATCTCAGACAGGAGTCTAAGTGGTGGTGGAGCGGGGCGGGGGTGGGGGTGTTTAATCATTCAGCCTTTTGTGATGGCAAATTATCTGACAGCATTTCTGTAATAACCCAGAGGTGAAAATATAAGTGTGGTGACAGTTGCATCATCTCTGTCCTTGTCTCTTTTCTACCTTCCTCACTGGTGGGATTCAAATCCCTGCAGAGAACCAATCTCAGTGGAGCCGTGTGATTGGCTGGATGGTTAAACTGGGCTCAGCGCAGTGGCCGACCTGTACTCCAGGGCCAGAGAGGAAGGCTGTCAGTGTCCATTTGACCTTGATGCTTCACTTTCGCCTTTTGCTGATCTCGTGTAAGCATATGAAGACAGATTTCTATATTTCTGTATTCGGTGCTGCACTTCCATCCATTGCGTCTATCCTGGTCAGTGAGCAATTCACTTTGAACACCTGGGAGCACCTGCAGAGAGCCCAATCCTCCCTCCTGATTATTGGTTTAATGGGGCACAATTATTCATGTTTGTCGGTAGAACCACACTTGCACATAGATGCTTATTCAAGCCGCCAGTTAAAACATGCCGAGGTAACAAAGCAAAAAGTGGCTGTTGATGCATCGATGGAAGAATAGCAGCTTTAAAAACAGTGAAGACAGCAGGCTGCATCCAAAGTTAGTCAAGCGATTCATTGGCTGATAAATGTGGCTTTGCAGGAAGCAAATAAAAGAAAATTGCGTGACAAAACACCATAAGGTGATGACTTTTGGGAAAACTGTTCATGAGTCATATCTGTTCAATCTCAACTTTATTATCCAAGTTTCCTTTACAGGCTGATAGGAATCTGGCTCATTTTTTTCTGTGAAAAACTGCTGGGGACACATCTTTTCTCCAGCCTGAGCTCAGACCATCCTCAGATATACCTCTACTGCCATCTGTTGGAGGGATTTAAAATTCAGAGCTGCCCAACTGTCAATGCTCCTGGAAGGTTTTGTGTGGATGGAGACTGTATGCAGTCTCACTCAGCTCAAGTATCGGTGGCTGTTAACTTCTAATTTGGGAGCTCAAATCAATGCATTGTTCAAATAATGAAAAAGTCTCATCCATCTCCTCTAAAGGGCTTTATTTCATTCACTTCCTGATTTAACTAACACCAAACATCAGTTACATTTTATAAAAGACACTGTACATGTTGTGTGTCTCCTCGAAAAGATGCCTAAATTCAACGGAAATTTTAATATTGCTCTGACATGTATTTTTTATTAATTTCTTCACCTTTAATGTACACATATGCATATGTGAAAACCTTCTTTGAAAGGTTATACAAGAATATACAATGACCTTGTTGGAATGTTACACATAACGGAAAGCAACATGTATGGTAAATTTGTAGAAGGTTGATGAAAACTCTATAAATGGCCTTCCAGTTCACAGACAGAGGTGAAATTGATGTTGAAGTCCAAAAGCATTTGATTCACTCATTGTGTTCCCTTCCAGCCAGTGAAAATGAATCCTCACTTCACCAAACTCTGGTGTTCTACATGTGCTGTGCGTCCATGGTGTCCAGATACTTGGCGTCGATCAGTCTGGGGAGCAGGCTGGTCCTGAAATAAAAAACACACAATGCTCGTGCTTATTTCAAGAAATAAATAAAAGATATTCAAAATAAGTTTTGTGCAGCTGCACCAAAGTTTAGCACCTACACAGCCAGTTAAAATATTCAGACTACAAACCAGACTGCAAAAAAAGAAGTGAAACACTTTCATTAAAAGGGGGAACTGAAGCAATTTAGCTTTTCTGTTTCAACATCTTCCAGTTGTTCAAATTACATGATCGTGCTTGTTGCTGTTGTTGAATTTAATGCACAGTGTTACAGTTTTTGTCTACCTGTCTTCCTGGCTCTCAGTAAAACAGAGGCTTTACATTAAAACTGTGTTTGGAGCAGAGGTGGGCTCGAGGTGAGAGAAGCAGACTGTGGCAGCCCACTGCTCCTTGCATGTATAGTTAAGTTTAAATACGATAAGATAAGGGCTAAACACAGAGAAGTAATTTCCCCAAGGGGATTAATAAAGTGCACTCCTTTTTGTCTTATAGTTTAAATCATCTCATTACAGAATTATACAATGCTTGTGGTGTCTTTCTGAAGAGCAGTTCAAGTGGCTGGTAAATGTCTTTTTGAAGGGAACAAAATAAGATTTAAGTCTTGCCAGTTATGTATATTGGGTGTGAATGTTGAGTCTCTTCATTAACCATCTGAGTTTGTTAGTTAGTTGGTTAGTTTCTCTGCTTCTTGGCTGGTTGTTGTGCAGAGGTCCAGAGGGCAGAATGTGTTCACCGACAGTACTTCTCACAAAGACGACACCTTGATGTTGAACCCACCGCTACTGCTCTGTTCCCTATTCCACATCAGGCCTCTTTCAACTCAAGGCAACAAGGAATATTTTCTCTTTCAAAGAAGACTAAGGGTCCGTCCACACCAGAACCCTGGTTCACCTAAACCACATGTTTCTGGCCTATCATCCACATGAGGCAGTTTCAGAAGTGTGAAAACAGGTTTTTTTTTTAAACACGGGTCCCAGAGTGGGGAAATTCTAAAACCCCGGCTCGTGCCGTCAAACACGTTCATCTGTGGAAAAAAGATGAGGCAATCGCCCCCCTCGTCCCCCACCGCGGTTCGTGATGTCATATAGGACATAGACCTATAGAACTAGACTTATGAGGTTTATGAGCAGGAATCTACTTCCAATGTTCTATGTGCTCTATATTCACAGAGTCACAGCGCCCCTAAAGGCCTGGCACGTGTACTACATGCCCTGAAGGCTCGTGTTGAGCCGGGTTCACAGTGAGGTGTGAACGGAGGTTTTTTGGAGAAGGTTGGGGAGAAAAAAGATTGTTTTTCTCGTCGTTTAGATGTGACCTAAAGCTACCGCGTATACAGAGTTTCTTTAACGTTGCCTTGATAGGAACCTCAATGGCCTTCCACACTAAGCATGTTTTGAACTATAAATGCGTGCAGGTCTCAATAGCCTGACCCTTCCTCCTGCTGGACTGGGTGATCTCACCTGATTGGGACCAGCAGGATCATCAGCAGGGGGAACACCATCTTCATGTAGGGCAAAGGATACATGCCGATCGCGCAGAGGATGATCAGCTGGGTCATCTGCAGAGCGGTGAAGTAGTGAATCTTCCTCTGAGGCACACGGCGGATGTAATGGGTGGGAGGATATGACGTCTGAAAGGAGAAGTGAGAGTATATTATTGTGAGAACACATCGTGTCGAAAGAAATAACTCGTTGTACTACGCCCTTCGTTGGAGCTCATTTAAACTGGAGGAGGAAGCAATCAGATGAAACGGTGCACAAGGTTGCTGACTTTGCTGGCAATCTAAATCAAACAATTTCCTCATGCTTTTCTGCCACAACAGGAACAACTCCCAAATGTTCCCCAATTCCTATTACTTTCTATTTCTTTCTATTAATTTCTTACTTTTAGATGCATCACTTTTATCTACATACAAGATGTCATAAAACAGGCTCAACATCTAAAACATTTCTATTGTTTTGATTACACAAGTTTGAATGACGATTCCTGACTTTTCATGCAAATGGTTTGTGTGATAATATAGAGACAATTTGTCTTCAAATAGAAAACATAAAGTCTTTACTTTCCAGCTCAAACAAGAAACTCAGAATATACTGAATACACTGAATAAACCTCAGTACACTGCCTGTCAAAGCTGGTCAGGAAATGGCCAATTAGCAAACAATCCAGCCAGACGGCGTGTGTCTGTCCTTCCTGCTCACCTGTTCCTTCAGCAGCAGGGCCATGCGGTCCACCATCTGGTTCCCGTCCAGTGACGTGGCTGCGATGTAGAGGAAGAGGCCATAGAGGACCGGCTTGGGGATCCACTGCAGGGGGAGGGGCAGCATGAACGTGGACAGGCCGATCAGGATGTAGGCAGCCAGCGAGGTCAGGCGTGTTTCCCTCACGCTGACGATGCTATTTCATCACAGAGGACAGAGAAAGAAAAAAACAACAACAAACCATTCATTTAATTATACTGAGGATCAGTGAACATTTAATATTCTTTGACAACTGTGCAAATGGCCTCTGCTAATGAAGGTCCCGCATAATGAGAATGAAGCTAAAACTTAAGCTGATAAAATGCAGACATATTTTTTCAGAGTTTTGCTCATTTCTTGTTTGTCAAAAAAATCCTGCAAAAGCATTAGACAACGATTTTCTGAAATATTCTAAGACTATTGCTTCACATTGCTGCCACTGTTGTCTTTAATATACTATAATATAATATAATATACTATACTATACTATACTATACTATACTATACCATACCATACCATACCATACCATACTATACTATACCATACTATACTATACCATACTATACTATACCACACCACACCACACCATACCATACCATACCATACTATACTATACCATACTATGCTATACCATACCATACCATACCATACCATACATACCACACCACACCACACCACACCACACCACACCACACCACACCACACCACACCACACCATACCATACCATACCATACCATACCATACCATACTATACTATACCATACTATACTATACCATACTATACTATACCACACCACACCACACCATACCATACCATACCATACTATACTATACCATACTATGCTATACCATACCATACCATACCATACCATACATACCACACCACACCACACCACACCACACCACACCATACCACACCACACCATACCATACCATACCATACTATACTATACCATACTATGCTATACCATACCATACCATACCATACCATACATACCACACCACACCACACCACACCACACCACACCACACCATACCATACCATACCATACCATACTATACCACACCACACCACACCACACCACACCACACCACACCACACCACACCATACCATACATACCACACCACACCACACCACACCACACCACACCACACCATACCACACTATACCATACCATACCATACCATACCATACCATACCATACCACACTATACTATACCATGAGTGTCAAACATTAAGCCCGTGGGTGAAAACTGGCCATCAACAGCTTTTTTACCAATAGTGGACAATAGTGGCAGCACAGACGCAAGCTTTTGGTATTAAACGGTATTTTGCACCAGAAGTTACCATTAAGATTGGTTTTATTTTAAGATTGTAGTGATTTTCTAAAGTAATTGTATGGTTTCTGTCAAATATTTTTTATCACAGTACACTCTGCGCCACAACAAAGAAAATGTTGAGAGTGTGAATTGAACGGGTATCACTGACGTGGTGTAGAGGTGTCCGTTCTCCACGTGCTGCTCCACTTTGGCGAGTTGACGGGCATGCAGGGAGGAATGTGGGAAGGCGGCGTGCATCCATGGCAACCCCAGGCAGGACATGAGGATGTTGATGAAGCCAGTCAGCATTAAGTCCCAGTGGAACGCGGTGCCTTTTAGCAACCTGGTACAGACATTCACATTCACACGCACAAGCCGTCACGTGGTTTGTCAGTCAAGGAGCGCCGGTATTCCTGCTCCTCTTCTTGACCTCCTGCTGCAACTACTTGCCATAAAAAATGAATACCGACATGCGATATAACCTTGTCGCCTATGTACACCGAACAAGAGCTTGTGATTAAAAATCATTAATTATATAAAGATTAGTCATTTGCAATTTACAGAAAATAGGTAATAGTAGCGATTGCTCATTAAAAACATTTACATGGAGGTGTGCACAATATGTAGTGATACTTTAGCTGACCTTTTATATGACATCTAACAAACTTTTGTACGCATGATGTTCTCCTGAAGTTCCACCCTTTAGTTGGAGGAAGCTGCTCTATAATTTGGATGTTATCATATAAGAACAACACATTTCTGGATCAGTTAAGAGCTAATTACACAGAGAAGAAGGAGATAAGCAACGGCTGAGATAAAGGACAGCAGTGCTCTTAAAGTTCATGCTTCTCAGTTACAGCACACTCAGCTGAAAGTGAAAGGAGATCCACATGTTCAATTACACCAGAATTCGCCTGTTTAGTCCCTGAATAAAATGTTGTACCGTAATTATGACCATGTTCTTGCTTCATAATAGTAACCAAGCCCCAACAGTCACCATGATGAGTTATTGCTGACACTGCACAACATCTCTTTTATTTTATGTCATGGTTTGGGATTCGCACATGAAATCTGGATCTTACTTGTGTTCAGGCACATGAGTGAGTGAGATGACGATGTTCTGATCGATAAAGATGAGCAACGCGAGGAGAAACCCCAGCCCGACGGCGCCCAGCGTGGTCATTCCTGAGAGCTTCTCGAATGACGGGTACTTGAAGACCGGACCGTCATGGACACTGAACACAGGAACTGAACGAAGATAGAAAACACATTACGCACAGTTCAAAAAAGATCAATCTGTCAATGAACACCAGAAGTATGAAAACTACTCTTTATGTGCTTTTAACTTTTGTTTTGCAAGAAACATTTAAATTGTGGCTCTGTCACGTCTCAAAACCCAGCCTGGTTTAAAAGCTCACTGCCAGAAAATACTTTTCTGTTTTGTTCTTATTCAACCAGAGGATTTATGAGTGGAAGGTGCCAAGGCTGTGACGTTGAATCTCAAGGGTTCTTTCATTTCAAAGATCGGTACTCACGCTTTATGTCAAGGAAAAGGTAGGAGCCTATGAAGGAGAATATCAACACGGAGATAGGCAAAGCACAGTCAGACACCACCTCTCTGATTCTGCTGTTCAGATACGGGCTGTGGGAAGAAAAGGCAACACACATCTTAACCTTTTGCAACTCTCCTGGAATAAATTCCACTTGTACTGTTACAGCAATATTTACTGTAGCTACTGTTTTACTTTGTGAAACCATTCATGTCAAGACCTGAAAGGTTGCCACTGGAAGGATGGAACAATGACATCCCATGAGTCAGCCATGGAAATACATGACAGCAAAGTCACATTCGACCGGCTTGTGTATTAAATTAACTGAAGGGTGAAATTTATTGAATGTGATTTTTTTACTTTTCTATTTTTTAACCTTCTGTGTCACTCACGGGAAGTATTTCTTTTATTCCCACTCATACAACTTTTAGGCACGGTCTACCAGCTATCGTATTTATTGTGTGGCAAATTAGAAATAGTGAAACACACACACACACACACACACACACACACACACACACACACACACACACACACACACACACACACACACACACACACACACACACACACACACACACACACAGTCACCAAAGCAACAGTTTCAGGTATACATGCCATTTGAGAGCAGCAATCAAATATGTATAGTTATAATTTAACAGTACAATTTTAGTATTACTTGTTTGCATTACAATAATTCTATTCCACTGTCGAGACCGAATCTCGACTGATTCTAAGTTTGGAAAGAGAAACAAAAAAAACATATGTCTAATATTCAAACATGAATATGAATCCTGAAGTGACAGAAAGCGAAGCCATCGTTGAATATACCTTTGGGTTCTTTAATTGACTGAATAATAAAGCTACTCTATTTTATAAGGTCATAAAGGTTTATAATGAGAAATTCCGAAGAGCAGAGCTGCCGGATTAATGTTGTGGAATAAAATTTCTCTTTGGAGTGTCAGTATAATTGTGCAGTAACTCAATCCTTTGGGGATTGTGTGCCAGTATGGTATTCAAGATCATTTACCTTTCCCAGTCCTTACCGTCATTTTTAAAGGAAAATAGTCCCTTTTTTACTTCCCAAAATTCACCTGACAGTTATAATTAGTTTTTGCTTATTTTGTAAAGTGATCAATCTAGAATTGGTCTCACTTGGCTGTTATTTATTTTTTAAATACACAAAGCCCATCCACAGTCTGTTTTCTTCCCTCCATCTTTTATGGATTCCTCCTCTGGCGGTTTTCATAAATACTTTGCCTCTGCATGCGCACATCTTTATTGAAGCGTTGCAATGTTTACACTGGCTAAAATATTCAAACTAAAGAATTTTCTTTTTTTTATTGCTGCACCGCCGTGTCCCGTCAACACTATTCAGCATGCTTGATGCAACATTTTATGTGTCTTTCCCCTGATGCGTTTGTTTTGTTTGGACTCTTTCGGCTATCTTGTTTTTTTAATGATGTTTGACTGCTCAGCATTTGTTTGTAATGATTGACCCTCTGACAGACAATAATAGGGTTTGCATATAATATTTTATGTTTTTCAAACAACTCTGATTTTAATGGGGTATTTATACTTCTTCACTCTGGTCCAAGTATCAACAAGGCTTACCGCATGTATCATTTATATCGATGACTTAACTCTGTTCACTGGGTTTTGTAAATGTGAAGCAATTAGTGAGCATATAAATACCTCCTCTTGATGAGATAGAGGGCGTAACCCAGCCACAAAGTCCCCAGCATGAGCAGCAGACAGAGGATGGGCCTTTCTCTGGAGCATAACACCAACGTCTCCGGCAGGATGATGGACCCGTGCCCTTCAGCGTGTCGTGAGAGCGACGCTGTCTCATTATAATGCCCGGGCGCGTTCGCAGTCAGGTTGTTCTCCTTCTGCAGAATGTCATTAATCTGTTGAAGCACCACCGTGCTGTTTGTGGTCGCCAGGATGGGGCCATGGTAGTATTCCTCAAAAACTGGGAAGAAAAAGAGGAGTGAGGCTAAATAACACGTTTTAGGAGTTTGACATCGTAAACACAAGCTGCTATATAAGTAGTTCACACTTTGTTGGAAACTACTACAGCGTGAGACTGTGAAAGCTATACAGAGTCGTTCACCGACCAATATACAGTAATGGGAAAAGCAAACAAAATATACTCATCAGAACCTTGCTTTTCTCCTCAAATGCTCCTTTATGCATTTCCTGGGCTTCGCTCCCTTTACCTGCATGTTTAATGTAGCCTGACCTTGCCTTTACTCACGTTTGACAATGCTTTTCATGGCGTCCACGACAAACGCGATGGAGATGAACAGTGCAATGACTTCCTCTGTTGAACTGGGGAATGAAAAGAAGCACCATGTGAGCGTTTGTGATTTCACAGACACCACGGTGACAAAACGCTGGCTCAGATAGCGGGAGAGTACACTCAACAAAATGAATCATCGAGGCTGGAAAGAGGAAGTCATGACAGATGTGCCTTTTCTTATCAGTGAGTTCACTCTCAACACGCCGCCATACGGTGAGGGTTCAGCCACATATATTACTAGTTGGGGTTTTACATACGATGCGGTCATAAATGCTTATGAGTTTCATTGTGTACTCACCGTTTGAAGAGTTTCATCAGCAGGCTGACGTTGAATAAGCCTCCGAGGATGAGGAAGAGACTGTTCCACAAACCAATGCAAGCGTAGAAAGCATCGAAGTCAAGGTCGTAGTCATCACAGATGCCTCTGATAACTGTGAATTATACACACAATTCCGCTGTTATACATCAGACAGGCCTCTTACTTGTCCACTTTTTAAACACATCTTTTGACCCAACATGATTCATTGACCTGATTTTATTTGTTTAAATTTGTGCTTTTGTTCATATGGTTTTTGGGTTTCTGTTTTAGTCTTTTTTATTCCCATTTTAGTTGTATATTGTAGTAGAAGCTCCTATTTTGTCTAATGTACAGCACTTTGTATTCAACCATGGTTTTGTGAAAGAGCTTTATGAATAAACATATTATGATATTGTATGTTATTGTAAATAAACTCAACAAACAACAAACTCAACCGCTCCAAGACCAGACATGACAGTAGCAGGCCTGTTAATCAGGACCAGTCCATCTGACCTTGTATTAAATATATAATTAACAAGTTTCCTAGCCTCTGATAATTTACACATTTATTTATGTGTGACTTTTGATCCTTGTGAGTTGGATCTGTTGGTGAAGCAGTTATGAGAGTGAGATGAATTTATTTTCCCAAATGTCACACAATGAATTTCAAACCGATTCTCATTTATGTTTCTTTTGAGTATCGAGTAGCAACTCATTGCAAACAACAACATTTATCTCTGCTGTTAACACCTTCTGAGAATGATGAGGGTGAGCGATGGAGAGCAGTGGAAGTGAACCACACAGCAGGAGGTGTTGTGTATGTGTTCTCAGATGTGGGTCATTTTGAATGATAATATATTGAATAACACAAAAATGAAAAGATTATACAGAGACAGTAACTCAAAGAGCAGTCACAGGTTTCTGTGAGTCAGTTCTTGCCAGTGGCAGGTTTTATATTCAAAGCTGGCTGTCTTCATTTGACGCTATCTAAAAATGAGCATCTCACTTCATCAAGCTGCATGAAAAATGTGTTATATTGAGTAATATATACTCTGTGAAACTTATTAGCATTACGAACACTGTATTAATCTGAAATCCAGGAAAAGTTTCTTGTTTCTCAGTTTCCATGAATGATTTTTTTAATGTTTATAGAATAAAGGTTGGCTTTATAATCATTATAACCGAAATGCACATATTATTATTATTATTATTATTATTATTATTATTATTATTATTATTATTATTATTATTCCCCCAAAACAAATGTGTTTTTGAGGGCCTTAACATGTGTAATGTTCTGTGAAACTTTGCACACTCATCAGGTCATAGCTATACAACAATTCCCATCATTCACGCTAATTAGCACATAGGCGAATTAGCATATGGGCTAACATTAGCATTTGCGCTATTTAGCATACAGGCTGATGTTAGCATCTCCCCTAATTAGGATACACACTAATTAGCATATGTGCTAATATGAGCATCCAGGCTAATTAACGTATGGGCTAATTTTAGCATCCCTGCTACTTAGCATACACGACACAAGTATCTACATCTGATCACTGTTAACAGACAAAACCATTGGGCATAGCGCCACCTGCTGGAAACAGGAAGTGACACATACAAGCTCCTTTCTGACTGAAACTTTACACGTGCATGAGAGTCCACATCTCATCACAGCCGTGAGATGTTTACATTGCGCATAACGCCACCTGCTGTAACAGGAAGTGGGGAGACGTGCACAAAACCTCGACATGCAACACTTTCCGACGTGCGTGGGTGTGCGAGGACCCGTTCAACCCTGCTTGAAGCTTTAATTACAGTTAAAATGTTCATACTGTAGAAGAAACAATCCATTAAAGTATTAGTAGTGCAGAGAGCCACAGTAAACATCAGGTATGTGTGAAATCACACACATCATCTTCTGATGACATAAAAAGTGACGATAAACATGAAAATCCTCATGCTGCATTCCAATAAAAAGTTATAGATAGTGGTTTGGATAATTGTTTAAACCACCAGACACGATACACACCGCTAATGAAGAGAGCCAGAGGTGCAGTGGTCAGGGGAATGACGAGCGGTGAACCTGCAAATAAAGCATAGATCACGCCTCCGATGCTCTGACCAACAATGGTTTTCTGGACGTCTGTGAACCAAATCAACACAAAATAAAAACAGTTAGAAACACATCTGCATGTGAAAACTGTGTTCAGATCAGTGGTTCTGTTTTAGTTCAGGTAGTAAAAGTGCTCCCCTCCAATTATTTGTCCTTATCACAATTTATTTTCCAAAAACTCCTGCTGCTTCAAACTTTGAGGATCACTGGTGTCGATCAAGAGAACAATGTCCATACCGATTTCTCCTCTCGTGCTTTCATCATTCAGGGAGCCAAAGGCTATTGCAGGCAAGAGAATGGCAATGTAGAGGAAAATGGCGGTGGTGGTGTACTTCAGCAGACAGCGGTCCTTCCCAGTTATACCTTGATGGATGAGTCAAAGGCTCATTAAAGATATAAACAGCTAAAATGGCAGCACTTCCACCAAGGAGATATTTACAAGGTGTTGTTTGTACCATCGGTGAAGTCTGAAGGGTAGAGAGGCAGTCTGCGGCGAAGGTCA
Organism: Blennius ocellaris; assembly: GCF_963422515.1. Lineage (NCBI taxonomy): Eukaryota > Metazoa > Chordata > Actinopteri > Blenniiformes > Blenniidae > Blennius > Blennius ocellaris. The sequence goes on from NC_137658.1 coordinate 26,634,498, forward strand.
TTATAAATGCCTTTACCCACTTTGAAGAAATCAGTCCACTGTGAAGAACAAGGCAGAGAGGAAGTCAGGACTGAGGAGCTGCTGGGTAACGTGAAGGAATAATCATTACAGTCTGGTGCTGGTAAACTTCAGCTAGGACCATGTGAAAAGCTTTTCTCTGCAAAATATTATGGAGATGCCGAGGATCGACCGCAATGAGTTGAAGGACGAGTCGATCACAGAAGAACAGCGTGGTGTTTATCCTCGGCCTGCGTCTGAGCTCCTCAACATCAACGCCCGCTTTGTTCTAAACACACAACACTTATTGAGGGTGCCAGTACGGGTCTGGAAACGTTACAGCTGCTTTCAAATATCATCGAAAATATGTTGTGATCAACATTCTTTTAGTCTTCTATCATTTGCTTTTCATTCCTACAAGTCTATGAAATATATATTAAACACAAGGTCCATTTGGAAGCATCAAACCTGCAGGTATATGCTCTCGTGTGCAGAACATCAGGTGGAACCACAACTCGCTGTGAAGTTCAATCTTTTACGACCTGTGCACATGCATGCTTTGTTAAATCAGCTATATTTAGGTGTTCCTTCTCCTCCGACCCCCGGCTGGGAAGCAAACACTACCTCTCAATTTAAAAAGTGGACATAATTAAGTCGTTTATCATCACACGGAGCTGGCAAACATTCTGCTGCCAGCTCCATGGAAGACTTGGCAGCCTTGTTTTGTCTGTTGCCCAGCTGCCTCTCGTTCCTCGGGCCCTGCTAGCAGAGCATGGAAACAGATCCGCAAATCATTTGGCTTCTTTACTTTACTGGCCCTTGTCTTCATCTGCTCGGACCTGGTGGTAAAACACAACGGTGGCCTCCACATAAGGAGAAAACATTTGACAGAGAATGTAAATGTTTCTACAAGTCTGAATGCTTTGTTTGGTAAATATATTGCTTTTCTAGGTTGGTACTTACAGAGTCTATATTTTACCCAGTCTTGTCTAAAGTTCATTCATAATTTCAATTAACTCGCTGCAAAAAACAAACAAACCCCAGAACCATTAAGTCTCTGCAGCCCAAAGGCAACGTGTCGCTGTCAGTTTGAATTCACACCTGGGGAGGTCGGCCTTTACGCGGATCTGAATCCTCCACCTCTTCTTCCACTGGCTTGTCGCCGACCGCAGAGAGCTGCTGGCGCTGTTGGATCAACTCCTGTATGAACTCCTCCTGGCTCTTTGTCTCCAGAAGCTTCTGTCTGAAGGAGATGTCGGCGAAGATCGTAGCAAATGTTCTACCCAGTTCAATGGCCGACTTGGTGCTTTTCTGCAAAAACATCATCAGAAAGTGGAAAGAAAGGCTTAAAATCCGTTCAACATTACATTCAGTGTTAATTTGCCCAGCTGGAAATAATTCCAAAATTAACAATATCCATACTGAGCTGACATTATTTTTCTGAATAATGGAGTTCCCTAATTTCAGAAAATATTAACATTGGAAATTGTCCACTTAATTATGAGCATTTTTCATACTTGCTGTAATGAAAAGCTCAGAGAATGAACAATTGTTTTTGGAACGTTGAACAAACATTTAAAAAAAACAAGATAAAATAAAGAAATAAGTATTGATAACTTGATATCAAATTGGTGTCAACAAGCCTTTTTCTCATTAATTGTGGATCCAGAAACGATGTAAACGATGGTGTCTGAGCTTTAGGTGACTGTAAAAAATGAGGCTCTACGTGGAGCTGAGCTCATCTGACTCTGGGCTCAGTACAGTTCATTACACAGCCAACACACACAGTGGGGTGGAAATGAGTGTATACTTTATAGTCACTGTTAATTTGAACAAAAAAAAAAGCATGTTTTTGCATTGAAGGAAACCAACCATGCATGCACAGGGAGAATATGGAAACTGAAAAGCCCCTTAATTCAGGCACAAAGCTGTGCTCGCTACGACAACACCACATGAAGGTGAGACAAATGAATGTCTGCTCCAGCTTTAGTGGAATTAAATTATTCAGGCAAAGAGGGAACTTTCAGCCTCGAGACCAACATTTAAAGTGTGTGTGGACTCATCCGAACTGAAATGTCACACAAGTAACTTGAAATGTTAACCAGTCATTTGATATAGTGCAACAATGAAATGTGCTCTTAATTGTAGCCATCAGATATGAGGATGTGATGCGTTTTGCAGCAACGACCAGAAAATGTGCTCTTACCGTTCTGGGTGGAGCGAGGATGAGGATGACGTAGCGAGCCTCGCAGCAGTTCACCCCCCAATTCTGAGGCCTCTCGAGGCGGGCGATGCAAACGTGACGTCTTTGCAGGGTCCTCACATTGGTGCTAAATTATACGAAAAGTCCTATTCTGAGTCAGCGGCGTATGAAAGATGGATTGCACAGCGCTCCATATTGGCAGGTGTAAATTGGATTCTGACGTTCAAAGCACAAAATTAGTTTTTCATCGGAAATATTTTTCATGTGTTTCCTTTGTTGCAGTCAAAATGAAATGAAGGGGCCTTTGAAGGAGGTTCCACAGTTTAGTTCGTCAGACAGAGATATCATTTGGAAACCCAAAGGAGTCCAAACAGTTTCACTAATGAAGACAAACTCACAGAATACAAAGCCAGGACTGCTGGTAGTGAATGCCAGTGGAAGAAGCCGTCACACCCTGAATGGTTTCTGACAGAAGATGAACTGGAAAAGAGTGAAGCGACAAAAATAATAGCTCTGTCAAGCCCTACATGAATAGTCTAGTATACTTTGTGAGGAGTCACTCACCATCAGTGTCCTTCCCTTGTGTGTCTGTGAACAGTGAGTTCATGACCTCGTCCACATCACAGCTCTCATGGCCGTCCTCCACCACGCCAGCCAGCATCCGCCTCAGGACTTCGTCGAGAGTCGCGGCTCTCTCGTCCAATAAGATGCTTGCCTCGGCCAGGAAGCCATCCAGGTCTCTGTGAGCACGCACCTCCTCCTGGAAGTTCATGGGCTTCACATACTGGGGAGCACGAAAGCAAAGGGCACTTCAGGAATTGATTGGTGCAAATTGGTAATATCTTAATGAGCTTCTTTTTGCTGAGCATGCATCTCTTAAAGCAAATAAACCCCATTGCTGTACTTCTTCCCAGCTCCCTGCAGATGCTACAGATAAAGTGCACTTCTCTTTTAGTTTCAATTAATATGGTGATTTTAGTGTGCATCTGGAGCTGCAGTGGAGCTTTTAAACTGAACTGACATGTGGGCCATATATTCAGAGGTGAAAATCTGAAAGAAACTGCATAATGCTGAGACTTTGCAGTATTAATGTCAATGCACTGGAGAATAACAGTGAATCTTACTTTGCGTGTTGTGTTTAAAAGTCCAAATCCTGGTCCTCCAGGATCTGCGACACAGAAAACTTAGATTAATTACTTGTTGTAACGTTGCTGATTGGCAGTAAATCTGATATCATTGGAAAGTTCCTCTTGCATGGAACATGCATGTTTATTCTTTTATCACATGTACCCAAGATGCTGATACTAAAGCTTTCCAATGGTAAATTTAGATTTATTGTCAAGAGACACTGCAAAAAAAACTAAACATTTTCCCTGTTAAATCTGCTTTATTTTTCAGCCCTGTAAAGGTGCTTGGATTCCTGATGGTTGACACAAACTCAATGTATTAGCACACCTTGAAACCTAGCTTCTGTTCCAAGTTACTTGAAGAAGGACTTTGTCACGATACAGCACAAGATACAGCACATACATGAAAATGAACGTTTCCCGTGCATACCTGAAGCACTGATCTGGATATCGGTATCGTAGATGTTATCTTTGTTTGTATCGGGTTTATCTGGACCAAAGTCCTCCTGCTCCTCCTTGAGCTCTGGAAAAGTAAATGGGCACAGCCACTGAAATTCTAAGGTTCTTATACATTACATGCAAATTTGGAGTTTTTGTGTCACAATAAATTCAGTTTACAATTGAGTGATAAAACAAGAGAGGTAATAATGAACTTTATTGTGGTTGCTTTATTATGATAAGTCACAATGAGTCAAAACATTGATTCCTCGTCTCAAGGTTAAGATGCAACACTGGCCGCTTTAAGCTCATCTGAGGTAAGGGACCATTTATTTTACCCCTCCTACCATTTTGCCATCTGTTGACAAGCACACAGAGAGAGAGAGAGAGAGAGAGAGAGAGAGAGAGAGAGAGAGAGAGCAGAGAGAGAGAGAGAGAGAGCGAGAGAGAGAGAGAGAGAGAGAGAGAGAGAGAGAGAGAGAGAGAGAGAGTGAGAGAGAGAGACAGAGAGAGACAGAGAGAGAGAGAGAGAGCTAATAAAAAAAAACCTTAAACCAGACATGCAGCAATATAACAACAGCAGCCCCTCGTAAATTCCTTCATTGTATGGAAGATAAATTTGGCTTCTCGATTGCGGGTTTTATGGAGGAAGAAAGAAACTGCCTCAGAATTAGATAGTTAACCTTAACCCTTCATGTGCAAAGCTTTGAGCTATGATTATTCCCTCCACCCGTCATTGACTTAGAGATCATCTGCCTCATTATTTACCCATTAATTAAGCTCTCAGCACACAGCGACGGGACAGGCTGTGCCCACCAGAATGTGAAATGGGTCATCAGTGAGCAGCCAGAGAAGCTTTGACATTTGCATAAATAACTGATGCAACACATTTAGATGCGTGTTATCTTCAGCATTCTGAAAGAAGGAAACCCTGAGTAATGTTGAGCAGAATCGTGCATATCAAGTTCATAAAAGAGCAGATCTCAACCGAGGAAAGGAAAGGTTGTTGTGTGTTGCTGGAGCTACGCACCCATCTCTTGAAACACATAGCCATTCTGGGACCTCCCGGCCGATGGAGCCTCTGCAGGGTAGAAGAAGAAATATGGTTTATTGTCAAGTGAACGTAGCTATTCATCAATTCGTACTTATATGAAGAGACTCGTGAGGATCTATTCTGCTCCTTTTTAAAGAGTTAACAGCGAGCCATTGCAACTTAAACTGTCCACGTTACGTTTTCACACTGAATGCTTTTCCATCTATAGTCAGGATTTGAACATGGGTGCCCCACAAGGAGTACTTGACAAATACAACATGACAAGTGCAATATAAATTCATCAAGTCATTACAAAAAAGATTATGGCAAAGTCAAGCCATCAACAGCAAAATCTCACATTGTCAGATTAAGACAGCGTTGCACAATATCCCCTCATTTTAAATTCATTTTCTCCACTTTTTGGCTTCAACTTCCTGAGATAAATACAATGCTGTTCCTGCTGTTGTTTATCAGTTATTAAAACAATTGTATACCTTTAATTTGCAGTTTGATATGCATGTAAATCTGTTAATGAAGGATTTGTTACCTCTGATGAGCAATTAGCTACAAATCATAAAATGCAGCTGATACAACGATCAGCTTCATCAGCAACACCGATGAGACAGACTGCAGGGAGGAGGTGCATCATCTGGCTGCTTGGTGCGAAGACAATAACCTGCTCCACCAGGACGTAGGAGCTAATCAAGGATTTTAGGAAGGAGAGGCGAGAGGCAGTCCAGCCCACATCAATGTGATGGCTGCGGACTGCATCTCCACATTCAAATTTCCTGGGTTCCACGTGTCAGACTCTCTTTCTACGTCCAACAACTGACCGACGCACCGTCTGTCCTCAGTCATACTCCTGAACTCCTCCCACTGTGCGACAGAGAGCCTCCTGACCAGCGGTGTCACAATCTGCTACCTAGACTCCATTGTGGCAGAACACAAGGTTCTACAGCAGGTGGTCAGAACCAGCCAGAGCTGGAGAAAGACTCCACTGGAGAAAGACTCCACTGTAGAAAGACTCCACTGGAGAAAGACTCCACTGTAGAAAGACTCCACTGGAGAACGACTCCACTGTAGAAAGACACCACTGTAGAAAGACTCCACTGTAGAAAGACTCCACTGGAGAAAGACTCCACTGGAGAAAGACTCCACTGTAGAAAGACTCCACTGGAGAAAGACTCCACTGTAGAAAACGTGCCTTCATACGCCAAGGTGAAGCGGTCAAACTCGCAGGCCACGCCCCCTCGCGGTTGGCCACGCCCCCTCACAGCAGCCACACCTCTATGAAGCAGCGTTTTAGCTTTTCAACGGCAGTTTATTTCTCACTTCCAGTGCTTTTAGAAATGCATTTCTCTGAACTGTCTCAGTAATAAAAGAGAGGTTTTTTTCGGAGCCACAATGTTGGTCTGGTTTTACCTGCAGGAGCTGACAGCTTTGAGTGATGCGTTCAGGTGCATCACGTCAGCCACCTGCCGACATTTTAACAAGCTGCGGGGCTCACACAGTAGCGATGTTACAAGCCAAAGATGATTAAAATATGATTGATAGTCATTAGCGAGCTGGAACAGACATGTGCAGCACATGGCATTGCGGCTCCTACACAGTTCGACCAGGACGGTTGGCACAGTTGAAACAAATGTCTTGGGCCAGAAGGAGCTGGATGAAGGAAATGACGTCGACCCTGGAGTGCCGAACTTCCTTCTTGTTCTTATGGAGTATGAATCGGCCTTTAGGAGCTTTTTTCCCCATTGCAGTCTCCTTTTTAAGCTCCAATCGCTGCCGACCCCACTCCACCACAACTATTCTTAATCTGAACTCCTCCTCCTGCTGACCTGACCTCTACACATATATGATGCATATATACTTCTGTGAATGTTGTCTATTTTCATACTTAACCACATAAGATGTAAATCAATGGTCATCCATGGTAAAACTATAGTTCTTTTTTCTGTGCATACATATAGAGATATATGATCATGCATTCTCGGTATATACCAATGTCTCTTACATTTCACATCTGGATTGGATGCCAAACGACTTTTTACTGCTCTGTACTTGTGCATGTGTAATGACAATAGATTTAATCCTAAAAAAAAATGTGTTCTTTTTGTGTGTGTGATAATTAGCTGGTAAATGCATCACCTTGTGTACCAGAAACATGCTTACTGAGTTTTGTTGCGTGTTGCGCAGCTAATCTTTAGTGTTTTTATTAAAAAGATGTTTTTGCTGAAAAACAGCTTCCTCCTGTGGCGGCAAGCAACACTGGTAATTTGATAATGAACAGTTGTGTATAATTCCATGCTGGTTGTAATCGGACTGTTGAAATCAAAATACTAATTGTTATATCTTTAAGTTTGCTTCCTCTTCATCAAGTAGTTATCTGGAGCGTTAAGCACCAACATGCTGATAAGCACTTCACACGCTTATCATATCTACTCATCTTCTATCACTAAGTGATCCAACCTGGCCTTCCAGTGTCTGGACACTGAGCAGAAAATAAAAGGATTCAACTTGAATGAATCACAAGTCCAGTGCAAACAGAGAGATTTGTGTTTTCATTGAGGTTTGGACACAGTTTGTTTATCCAGCACATGGGAGTATGCAGTGATCGCAAAATACTTCGGACAGTCGGACATTACGGATAAAAATGCCCTTGGTCCAGTTAGTATCCTCTTACAACCGGTCTCATGTCTGAATTTCCGCTGCTTTGCAAAATGTGGGATGGATTTCCTAAACGGAGGCGGGTCTCAAAGTAATGAGTCACGAAAACCCATTCCACAGTTTGCAGCCATCGAGGAGGCTAGGGAAGTAGCATTGCAGCTATCCAACTTTTCATGACAACATGTCGCTGTTTGGCATCAACGTGGATGTTTGCAAATCCGTTGTACAGCAGGTGGCGCTCTGCCACCAGACGTCACCGTTTTAAAACGCCAGCTCTCCAGGAGAACAGCACTGACATCAAAACAATGAACAGCAGCTCCTCCACTGTAGCAGGAGATTCACACCTCTGTGAAGCTGCATCCTGCTCCACGCTAAACTCCCTGAAAATAGTCCCAATCATCTGTGCTGCATTAGAGCTGGAAACATTCTGTTGGTGATGTGTTCATAAAGAATTTCTCCAGGGATTAATAAAGGGATTGTGAGATTTTAAAGCTATAACTAGTGTACTATGAGATGATGACGTCACGCAGACCCCCACATTGTCCTGATTGAACAAAAATACTTTGTACTGCTTCCTTTTCTCACCTTCTACTAACCTCAAGTTGCATTTTGAGAGAATACACACATACATTCATATATTTCATACTTTACTGTACAGAGGAGTTTATTACAGCCTCATATAAGAAAAATATTTTCATTTAACCTTACTTCAGTCCAGTAAAAACTGCAGGATTACTGGACCAGTGTCTGGTAAAAAATGTTGGCATTTCGCGATCCCTGAATATGATGACCATGTTGAGACCACAGTCAACAGCTCTCACAACGTAAATGAGAAAAACAAGCCTTCAGAAAAACACCTTTCATGTTGTTCTTACAGTGATGGATTACGTCAACAATTCCAATAAGAACCAGTGTTTAGGAGACAGCCCCATTGTAACGTTCACGCACACTCAAATTGTTGTGTTTCACTACTTCAGGTACATGAATGACAAACAAAAAGCTCTATGGCTTTTTAAATAATGAAAATCCTCTTTATGTCCTCATTTGTTGGATGAGCAGCAGAGCATGACTCTTCTCCAGTACTGCCACATAGTTTTTTGTTTGCTGTTGACTCCTGCTTTAACCTTGTGTCACCCCCGTCTGCTCATGTTCGTTGTGTGATTGGCAGCACCTATAGCGTGAGCTCCGTTACAGTCAGGTGGTGCTTCGAGGACAATCACGCCACGTTTAACCCATCTCTTCAGGGGAACCACCTAGTTTTCCTTTAAACAAAGGTGCAAGTGGCTGTTTTGGCTTTATGTGGGTTTATCATACTTGTTAAAAATGATTATGTAAATGCAATTTAGTCTTCAATAAAACATTCAAACAAGTCAAATTCAAAATCGTAGAATAAGCTGACGGGCTGAATTTTTCATTGGTGTGATCTGTGGATACTCATTCACATTTGTGTAAAAATATGACCTACCAAACTCAAATTTTCTGACTTTTTTGTGCTACGTTTATGTACGTATATTTGATGCTGATGATTATTAATAAAAGAATGTGACTCATGGAATTACTGAGGAGGATAATAAGAATACCACATGGTTAGAAGTTGAAAAGGCATCACTTTGCTCTCAGTTACAACAAAAACCTTGTGCCAGCTGTGCCTGGTGTTTGCTCAGGCGCTCATGTATCTGAGAGACTCTGCTGCGGCTGTACAGGCGAGTTTTCTGTTGCCCGAGGCAGAGTTTGGCTCCAGGGCCTCCAGAGCGAGGCGATATCTCAAAGCAGATTAGACGGAACATTCCCAGGCCTCCTCCACTTCACAGACAACAGGGTGCCGCACGGCTCAGGCAGCGTAGCAGCGCTCGCTAAGGTCCTGGCTCATCAAGATCACGTTTATTATAAATATTCTCACCTTTCCAGCACTAGAAAGGATGTAAGGACATACAGAATAGGGATAATAAGGTGGTACTCATTGAGGAGAAGATCATCGACCTGTCTCTTCCTGCCACTGTTGAATCAGAACCAGCTCTTAAAATCACAGTGGACCAGACGGAATACTTTTCCGTGGTGCAGATGGCTCATGCTTGTCGGCAGCCAGGCTGGCTTTACCCAGCTTAGTGTGCAATCTGTTAGCATTTACAGCAGCACAAGTGTAAATCAAGACTGGAGGTGCTCCACATGGTGCACAGCAAACGTGACATTGAAACCACTTCTCAAAATAGTCTTGTTTTCTGACCCTGCCGGTGAACTGCTTCGGAGACGGTTCGGTCATGGCGGACCATCGCCCCGACGCTGCCGTGACATTGACATTTTGGGGCTTGTTCGTTAGATGTGTGAATTTTGTTTAGATTATTTGCTGTGAAGTTTCACCCTGAGTTGTCTACCATTTTTATGGCAAAAGTAATAAAGTGAACATCATGATATACGCGACACGTTATTTCTTCCTAAACAAAAAAATCTTTCTGCACCAGTTTCCTTGGCCAATGATTTGATTTAAAACCGTGGCTGCAATAAGCCAGTAAAATGACAGAACATCAGCCAACTTTCTCGTTAGCACCCAAAACAATACTTAGTTATGATTATTCATGTTTTGCACCTCGTTGGAGCTCCAGAGCTTCACACAGCAGTCAACCTCCACGAGACGATGCCGTTAAAACAGCAAGGTCGGAAACTGGGAGATTTTTGTTTTTATCTGAAATGTTTGTTTTTAAGTGCATGTAGCCTGAGTAAGGGGAAAAAAGTCATATAGTCTCACCCTTGGAGCCTTGCATTCACACTTTCTGGAGAATTTGTGGTCAACAACCTGCTGACTGAAAACTAAAACTTCTATTATATCTAACAAATGTATAAAATACATTTTACAAAACACTTGTATCAACAAATATATTTTGTACACTGCACAAAACCTTATTTACATTGAGATGACCTACATTTTCAAATTATTTTGTCCAATTCTCTCCAGAATTTGAATAATAAAAATGATGCTGTTGAAACAGTAGATGTCCATTTTTGACGAGTTTTTATATGCTACATTATAATAACACTATAAAATAACACACACACATGGATTTAAAACAATCATAACACATAAATCTCAACTATGAAGTACCGGTAGTATAAAAATTGTTTTGGCATTGCCTTGATCTGTTTGGGTTTTTTGGGCTTTGGCCAAATGATGATTGTGTAGCAAAAATGTAAGAACTTGATGGGTGATTAATGCATGTAGCCGGAGTAAGGAAAATATACTGTTAGAAGCTGGTTGGAGAAATATTTAAGAGTTTAAACAGAATTTATTGAAAGCAGTGGTGGCTGGTGGTAAATTTCTTTGGTTGGCTCTTCATTATTATTCAATTTCAGCCAATATCACTTCATTTAAATACAGTGCATTTATTAATCACATTCCAACAATCCTATTTTTTTAATTGAGAGAGTTCTCAGTGAAGAAAACATTGTTGTTCTTTTAAACAGCCAGTGAACAGAGAGCACTTATTAAGACTCTTTTATTAACATACTTGTAAACAAATACAAGCAGAAGCTTGTCCCTAAGTCCCTTTTAGAAAATGAATGGGTTTTGGGGCTGGTTTACTGTAAATTACGGTTAGTCTGAGTTTAGGGAAAACAAAAGGTATATCAGGTATATTTTCAAACAACACATCAATTCATCTTTCAAAGCAAAGTGCAAAATAAACTTCTTTCTTTAAGCGCTTCAATTTTCAGTCATAAAGAAATATGACCATATTATATACATTAACAAACCTGGACAGGTTTACACAATTCTAAACACATTTCAGTTTGTGTGCATTCAAAAATAACTAAACTGTAGAAAGTTGAACTTGACCTGCAGATTTTCAGCCAAACATCTTCTTTCAAACCAGTAAATTAGAAGAGATGTGACAGTTAATAATCACTTGTCTTCATCTCAACATCTAATAGAAACACCAGAACAAACCAGAACAGACTTTCAGCCAATCAGCGAGCTGGAGGCGATTTCAAAGTCGCCCCAAGTCTCCACATGAAATGATGCTGATTAGTAGTGATGACCAAATGAAGCTTCAATAAAGCTTCATGAACCACTGTCTTTATTTTCTGAAGCCACCAGATGGAACTGTCTGTTTAACAAATGTTTGAAAACACACTTCATTTCCAGTCTTTCAGACTCCATCTGCAAACCAAGAGCGCCATCTGGTGGAGTCAGGAAATATAGAACGTGGTTCATGTAGCTTCATTGAAGCTTCATTTGGTCATCACTGCTGATTAGTTTAATTCCATGTCAGTCTGGTGTTAATCAGTGATTGGTGAGATTTCTACTAAACCCGCCTCCTCGTGACCATTCTTCACGAGAAACAAAGCCATATGATACTGACCTAAATATATATATATATACATATACTGTATATATGAAATTTATAAGATATCAATTAGAAATAATAGTAAAAGGATTTATTTTCTCCAAAGATTTATGAAATCTCATCCATGGATGAGTTGTACAATCAACCAGACCTGTTGGCAAGGTGAGTTTTATTTTACAGTCTGTAACCATCAGTAATTGTTGAACAAGGATAGTTCATTTTGCCAGTGTTGTTTGTTTTCATTACATTCTGTGTTCCCTCTGGCGATCCACCAGTTTAATTGTTGACCTTCAAGGTGTTTTCCTCTTGTTTAAATCCCATTTGTGGCAGGAGGGCAGAAAGTTAAGCAGTTCTGTGGTGCAAGTTGGGATGAGAGAAATGTAAATGTGTTTTTGTCCCTGTAATTTCTTTTGACAGATCTCTTCTTATTTTTACTCCTAACCAGTGTCTGCATTGACGTCAGTATGTGGCACTTCGCCTTTCCTTCAGGTTGAACCTCACAAACTGGTACCAGCCAGCAGCTCATGAAAACTTAAAGTGTTTTGCTTTGTGTCCTTCTCTTCCTGAGATCCAAAACAACCAGAAGGGAATGATTTAGTGTCTGTACCTAGCTTATCTATCTGGATTAAAGAAGTGTAAACTTAAAGCACCTGGCTCGTGTTTTTATTTTCTTCCATCTTGCTCTCTAGTCTGTGAACAGATGAAGTCCTTGAGAAAGAGGACACAGTGGAATTCTTGTTGGGTCTTTGGAAACAAGCACAAAGCTGTGCTGAAGGTCAGGCAGAAAGAACACAGTGGCTGTTAAATCAAGAGGCCATACAAGCTTGTCTTGTCTTGTTTTTTGTTTTGTTTTATTTTATTTGTTCCCTTATTCTTTCGCCTGATATTGTATCAACTCATTTTAAACTTAGTTTAACCACGGCGGGTCCTCCTCGCAGCTCAACCATAAACGGTGTGTGCACTGTAGGCAACAATGTAAACATTTATGTGCTCCGTTATAAAGCAAATAACAGGAAGGAGGAAGCGCAGCTCATTCCACTTCAACACCTCAAAGGCCAACGATAAGGCGAACCTAATATTTGTTTATCCAGTACAGCGAATATGAGCACCGGACCAACAGGACTCAGACATAAAACTTCAACTCTGCAAAGCATCTCTCTCTCTCTCTCTCTCTCTCTCTCTCTCTCTCTCTCTCTCTCTCTCTCTCTCTCTCTCGCTCTTCCGCTCCCTCTCTCTCTCTCTCTCTCTCTCTGTCTCTCTCTCTCTCTCTCTCTCTCTCTCTCTCTCTCTCTCTCTCTCTCTCTCTCTCTCTCTCCTCTCCCTCTCCCTCTCTCTCTCTCCCTCTCCCTCTCACTCTCTCCCTCTCTCTCTCCCTCTCTTTCTCTCTCTCTCTCTCCCCCTCTCTCTCTCTCTCTCTCTCTCCCTCTCTTTCTCTCTCTCTCTCCCTCTCTCTCTCTCTCTCTCTCTCTCTCTCTCTCTCTCTCTCTCTCTCTCTCTCTCTCTCTCTCTCTCTGTCTCTCTCGATATCTCTAATCTTCTTGAGACAGAAGAGCCTCCAAGAGAAATGTCTTGATATTTTCTGTGGTGAATCAGGGTAAAACCACAAAACGTTAGGATGACATGAACATAATACGACTCCAGATGATTAATCAACAGAAATGATCATCAACTTTAACTTCAGAATACCATCATAAGAGTAGAAAATCCTTTGAGTTTGCCGGATTAAGACATTTGACATTTTTCTGCGAGATAATCTTCTTACGCCTTGACCTGAGAAAAACTTGAATTGGATTTTTTAACCCATTAAAGGCAACAAACAGAAGCTACTCGGTCTCAGTCTGCACTACAGTTGGGTCTCATTCTCAGTACTGAAATTGTTTTCTGCTAAATGCTAAAATTCACAATTTGATAAAGCAAAAATATGTTTTTTCGCCTTCCTCTGTGGTTTATTTAATGTATGGCTATATTTGTGTAAGTGGCATTAAAACTGAGAATTATTATAAACAGAGTGTAAAAATGTAAATACAGCTCTTTTGAAATAGTGCTCGACTTTCCTGATGTGTTCAACTAAGGAAAACTTAAGGTAACATCTGTGCTGCATGTGGGTCAAACTAGATGAAGGACGTTGTTCAGTCGGTCTGTTATTAGACTCTGAATGACAGACACGTTGACCAGTTATTGCCACATTGTAAATATTGACCCATATGCTTTGCTTCTCATCGCTGGCATGGCAATGAAAGAACCCTTCTCATATTTCAGTGTCAAAAATGTCTGAAGTTCTAAGTGGCATGCGACAAAAGAAACACTAAAAGAAGAAAAAGGACATTTTATCTGTAAAACTGATCACATGCTGTGAGAAAAACTAGCTGCGTACGCACACACACACACACACACACACACAGAGAGAGAGAGAGAGAGAGAGAGTACAGTACGCTGTACGGAAGCTTTCTCCACGTGGTTGACACAGTTGGCTCGGGTTGCACCAGCAGAGACCTTCTCACCCCACACCGCCCCTGTAAAACTTACCAGATGGCACAAAATGGAAGACCTTTTTGTCTTCCATGCTTTCCAGGTTTTCTAGTTGGGACGCTTTCCTGAGATCAACCCATCATTATCATCATCATCATCTTCAACCCCGCTATCCTGCACTGAATGAATGTCTTTATACAGCCCAGCACGCACACTGTGAGTTGAAATCACCTCCTCCAGGAGCACATGGGCTTGAAGGAGGAAGAGGGAGGGCAGGAAGAGAGTGTGAGAGGGGTTTTTGTTTCTGCTGGGTCCTTGTGCCTATGAATTGAAATGTACAGTGAGTGAATGAACATCAAATTCAGTGGTTGTGTAATGAGTTTTTGCTACTCTTGTGATTTTGCCTCACAACATCAAAAATCTGTCTGAAAGTAATGAGAGTAAGAGAATCACGCAATAGTTACTTTTTATAACTCTGTGTGTGTGTGTGTGTGTGTGTGTGTGTGTGTGTGAGTGAGAGTGAGAGAGAGAGAGAGAGAGGGGGGAGGGGGGGTTGGCCTTTTTTGAAACTTTAGAAGCAGTGTAATGTTACACTTGTTCTCCCCCTTTTGAACACTTTTCCAGGAAAGCCAATTATTTCTTCGTACCCTAACATTGTGCTGTGAGCGTTCATCGAGCTCGTCTGCAGACTGGACAGATGGCAGGTATGTGCCAATGAGCAGGGGAGATAATGATGGAAGTAGTAGGAGATTCGAACTCTATTTAACCCTCTTCTGTCAATTGACGCCAATTTGCGTCACGTGGCTACTTTGCATGGCGTAGCACAAAGCAGCAGCCACAGACTCCGTTTCAAGTGGCTGCAAAGTGTGGATTTTAAGCTTGAAAGCAGTTTTTAAATGTTGTTGATTGGCCAAATATAACCAGAGTTATGATCATATTAAAATCTTGATGTGTTGGTACGTGTTTTATGCGTCACGTATGTGGGAGAATTGATGGTAAAAGAGCTGATTCTGTGTGGTGTGATCGGTGGCAGAGAAAAAAAGAGAAACCAGACACGCTTTATCTATTGATCAAAAGTCAACTCCAACCAGCCAATCAGGAAATTCCACTGCTGTTGCTATGAGGGACTGGGCAGACTACGGCTCGCCTGGCACTGAAGAAATCCATATCTACTGTAAATTGGTTTCTTGTATTTTATGTAAACAGTTGCACATAAATGTGTATTTTGGATACATTTATGCATTGGTTTGTACATTCACTGGCTATAATTGGATATGCTTTCTAAGTTGTGAACGTTTTTCATTAGGCATCACATGTTTGTGGCTCTCAATATGAAAACTCTAACATTTTCCCAATCGAATTTTCTATCGTTTTTTTTTTGTAATTTTAGGTCCAATGTGTTGAGCCAGTATCAAAATGGGTACATAAATGTAGAATTACATAGATGGGGTTGTGCTGGGAAAAAGACACCAAGCATTGAAGTTAAACCGTCACTAATGTTGAAATATAGAGGTAAAAGCATAATTAGTTAAAAATGGCAAATTAACCCGCCTGACCCAAAAGTGTGAAGAAGACTTACAATGAAATTATGCACGAGTGAGTGAGTGAGTGAGTGAGTGAGTGAGGTGAAAGCAGGAACACTAAAATGTGTTCAAATGTGTTGTGTAGCAGAAAGAAGCTTTCCTTATATGAGCTGGTGGTTTGGACCAAACCACAGTGCATGGGAAAATAAAATAAAATAAAAAAAACCCTGCAGGTTAATCATACTTTTTATATTTCATCTTTGGTATTCTAGCTGCAGAGGAGTAGAGGTAGTTCAAATCACGCTCAAGCAGCCACACTGGTTCAAATGTTCAAGGCCATGAAGTTCTTATATAACCAATTAGAGGATTTAAAAATCAACCTTTCACACTGCGGTGATGTGATCAGTCCTTCTGGACGAGGCATGTCACAATCATTTCAATTTTATTTTTTTTACTATTTTCCTCTTCCTTTCGTTGTTGTACAAAAATGTGACGATAGGGTTTGACAGAAGTTGAATTTATTTGAAAAATGTTAAATTCTTCTGGAAAAATAATTGCAAAATCACCATAACAATGTGGAAATTCAGTGTTTACAAGATGTAACAATCCTTTAGTTTATGTTAACAGCCTCTTCTGCTCTGGTATATTTAACTCAAGCTTTAAATGGATGTGCAAAGACATCCACTCTGAAGGAAATGATGTTTTTAATCTATTTAATTGACACAGATATGCATGGATTCCTTGTGACTGCTGTGACTCCCCAAGCCAGATACATTTGCTGTGTGAGGAACATTGAACACCAGAGAGACGTTAATGAAGCACCAGAAACTGCCTTCAGTATCATAAACAGCAGGAATACAAATCACAGGGATGGTGGTTGTGGTTCGAGACTCTTTGCCTGCAGCATTTGAACTCTGGTATAAACTATAGTTACAACTATATAGTTCTAACTGCCATACCTGGAGGGAATATTGACTTATTCCAAAGGAGAGAATTGAAGTTTCTGGCAAAACTGCTGGATTGATTTCTCTTATGGGACTCTAAATGTGGAGATCCTCTTCTATTATGTGCTCTTTTTAAAGACGGTTTGTGTGGAGGTGAAGTATGGATTTCGTACACAATATTAAAAAATGTAAAGTAGTTTTTAATTATCCAAAACTTTTTAAACATCCAAAACTCCTCGAGTAATGTTCTCTGAATCCATGCATTTAATCCCATAATAATGGGACATGTACCCATCTGTAATTGTGAGGTTAGGCTGAAGAGAAAGAAAAAGGTAAAACACGAGGACCATGAACACAACCTGAAAATACTTTAATCACGAAACTACAAAACTAAGACGGCAACAGTATACCCAGAATATTCATCTTGTCTCTCTCTCTCTCTCTCTCTCTCTCTCTCGCACACACACACACACACACACACACACACACACACACACACACACACACACACACACACACACACACACACACACACACACACACGCACACACACAGAGTTGTAAAAAGTCACTACCTGAGGCTGTTTGGCGTTCATGGACGTTAATGATGCAAAACAAACATAAAAAAGATCTCACACAGAAGGAAAAGACAAAAAAACAAACCCTACCATTGCATATCGAGCTGGTGGGCATTGTGTTTCTTTCCAACATGCAATTCCTTTTTGCATGAAGTAATTCAACACATTCATACCAGTGTTTTATTTAGAAGTCACAAGCCTGGTAAAAGTGTAGAGATTAGTTTTAATTGACATCAAAGGTCATTAAGGGGAACGTCTTAGGTGCTCAGCAAAGTTTGTTTTTGAATTTGATACAGGGAAGGCTGGAGTGTTCATGGTTGTCTGAATGGAAAACCAAATAAATCGAAGTCTATAGACAGAAGAAGTTGTTAAATGGCGAGAATAAATAGAATTAGGACACTGGGATTATAGCATCCTGAAAAGGTTTACCTCCTGGCCCAACACTGTATGGAACTCGTGATGGTGATTATCATCTCTGTGATTCTCTTTTACAGTATTCTGACACAACCCTCAGTGAGATTCAACACAGCCTTTCAGTCACAGTCTAGATCAGACGTGGTCAACGTGTCCGGAACGTTTAATCCTCACTGTCTGCCCAACACTACATCTGAATTACTGTATCCATACTGAATCCATCAACATTTAAATGTTGTTCTGGTTTCCTATTGTAATGAAAAACAATTACATTTGAAGTAAAGTTCAAATATGTTCAAAATCCCTTTCCCTCTTTTTGGATCCTGTGAGAGAAAATAACTTTTGGAAACAGCCCTGGGACGAGCTGGCAGTTATCCAAGTCTGCCCAGGGTATGGTATTATAACCTCTTTAAATGAAAACACACACACACACACACACACAAACACACACACACACACACACACACACACACACACACACACACACACACACACACACACACACACACACACACACACACACACACACACACACACACACACACACAGTTTCTCGGCAGTAAATGCAGTGACAGTTCCCCCATCGGCCACAGGATGACAGCAGACTGTTATTTTTGCAGCAGAACAGTAAAGACCTGCTATGCTGCTGGAATACAATACAATACAATACAATACAATATGGAAAGTTGTATTGCAAATATCACAAATACATGGTTAAAAGCTTGATACAGTAGTTGAGATTATTATTATTATCATTATTATTATTATTAGTAGTAGTAGTAGTAGTAGTAGTAGTATTGTTATTGTTGTTATTATTATTATCATCATCATAATAATCGTAATAGTTGAGGTTGATGGTCAAACTGTTAACATGATATCATGGTATGCTGCATTTTAAGTCCAATAACAGTTAATAGTTGTTTTCTTTTCGGATTTAAATGTAAAGTCTACTGATATTTTTAGTAATCACTAAGTTGAATCGCCTATAAATGTCAGTGTGGATAATTGGGGTTAGTGTATTTTATTAGGTTTTTTTTCTTATTTTATATGCATTTACAGAAAAAAGAGATTGCATCACAAAGTCACTTTTCAACCATAATATTTTAAATTAGTCTCATAAATCATATCAGTTTGTAGGTGAAGTACTTAGTGGAAGGAGTAGAAGAGTCCTTTGTGGTTTGAGAAATGAAAACGATTCAATTAAATCCATTGTGGATTCACGTTCCAGACCAACTGTGACACATATAACATCCAGCAGGTGGCAGTGAAGTAAACTGTTACAAAATCAGACGCTCCAAAATCATCCAGTACAATAATTCCTTATCATCACTCCTATTCAGAGGCACCAGAAGGCTTTAACGTAGCACATTTGTACAGATAAACATAAATCCAGACGTATGCAGCAGCTGTGCATCAGGAAGAATGTGAATTTGTTGTACATTTGGAAGTTCCTGGTATTTATTATTGGTGCACAGTAGTGGTGTTGTTTGGTTTTGTGTCTCATTCTTTCCTAAATCCCAGCAATGAGTTAAATATGAAACCTGTTATCTGAAATGTAGTGAACTATAGTTTCTCTCTCTAAATATGCTTTATATTTAGAGAGAGAGAAAATATAGCCATATTAAATACACATCTATTGTTAAAAACAGGAGCAAAGTCATAGAAAATGTTAATTGTTTAAGCCTAAAGGCCCCTGCAGCTCCCTTACAGGCCGAGTCATACTCCCATCAGAACAAGAAGAAAGGTTCGGTTGTGGCGTCTTGTTCGACAGGAGACTTCTAAGCCCACACACATTTCACTATTTCATCGGTTTACTTTAGTTCTGCACCAAAGACTGGAGCACGACTCCACACGCCACAGTCCCCCTTCATAATGGGAGCTGTTGACTTTCCTTGCAGGTGTAGCCGTCACTAACACTGAGTCCAGAAAAGCAATGAAATACAACATTAATAAACTAATGTTCTGTGGTGAAGGGGTTCACTGAAAGTACACAGTGCGCTCCGCTCACTCTACTGTGAAACATTAATCAGACTCAACAAGCGCCGGAGGCACGTAGCTGATAGCTGCTCTCCCTAGACAACAAACCAAATATTTCCACTGTGGGCAACAAAAGAAATGAACACCAAATCTCTTTATGACAAATATTCAGTTTAAATCAGCAGTAAAGTCTGCTATCATCTGAAATGATTGTACTTTAACAGTGTGGCACTCCATGACATATAAGAGAAACTGCATGAATGCCTTGTTCATAAAAGTAAGATTTAACTGGCCAGGAGCTATAAATGTATAATCCAGTGTGAGTCCTAAGCTGCAGAATCTTTTTTGCAGTCAAACATTAAATACAGAAACACGTGGCTCGACGCTGCAATGTGATGACATTTATTCAAAAGCAGAAGAGCCACGACTTGATATTGTTACATACAACGATGCATATACTCTAGTATTCTAAACAGGAAGCTGATGTGTTAAAAGAAAAATAGACATTTTTTTGAGGTATTCTAATCTTTTTTAGATAATCTGTTCCTATGAATCTTTAATTGATAATTATTTCATATTGACCTTGTTCCACGAAGGTCATGACACATTCTAAAAAAAACTCTGCAACTCAAACGCATGAGATCAACTTTAATCAGATTGATCATATTTTCTCTCAGGTAATAAGGTTTGAGATAAAGAACATTTGTTGATGAATAAATAAATTTTAAAGCAAATAGTGCAAGTTTAACAGTTTTTTGAGTGACTGAGGGAAGTGCTTTAGTAACTTCTGTATTTGTTTCTTGTTCAGAATAACAAACAAACATCCAAACAACGAGTAGGTCAAATTTAGACTCCGATTTTTAAAATGACATTTTTCTGAGGAATTTGATAAGAAATCCATTATTTCGGCTAAACATGATCAAATATTTGTTCATTTTTTTTCCATTTTCTAACAGAATTATCTATTTTTAAATGACTATTCAGATAATAAAGTGAGTCTAAAAACATTAAATATGAAACAGACTTGATTAAACACCTCCGCAGGGCTCAAATTGTCAACAGGTTGAGGATTAAAGGGTTTTACAGAGAGTTAGTGCACCATGACAAGGCAATACTTCTGCTTTCATTTTACGAGGAAAAGGAATGCAAAGCTTTTCCTGGTGTCAAACAATCCCACCAGCATACGCTCAAACAAAGCACACGCTGTCTTTTCTACATGTATCATGTCTGGATTCATCGCAGCTTGATTGAGTCTTACCTTCAGCAAAGCGGTTGACGATGACTCCCGACATCTCTGCCTCCTTTTTGGGCTTCATGGAGCTGGGGTTTGTCAGTGCACACCGAACTCTGCCTTGTTCTCCGATTTGGCAGTAAAAAGCTCCGAACAGAGCAAAAAGTGCACAACGGGGCTGTTTAGTGTGAGCTGCTGCATGAGCGGTCCGCTAAAACAGGCCCCGGGGCCACACAGGTACCAATGAGTAACACCTTAATGCCCTCTCTGCCAATCACAAGCCAGCGGACTTTTAGTGCGACAGGTAATGTCGAAGGTTTGCTTTGGGAAAGGTGGAGATAAGGGCAAAGAGGGAGAAAGGGAAGGGGGAGGGAGCATGTGAGTGAAATAATTCTACTGCATGATGGGACTCTGCATGGAAGCTCTCATGATTGTTGCTGTCTGAACTTTGTGTTAACAAGTTTCAATGTGTGAATGCGTGACGTTGTGGCCAAGCAGCTCTCCACAGCTCACCATGAAGAATAAGGAGCTTTTCATGGTCACAGTCTGCAGATGATGTGTGGTCGTCCCAAAATCCATCTCTCTCTGACTTCTCTGACTTCACTGCACTTCAGAAGTGTTTGGCTCTAAAGGTTCCTGGTTAAAAGGTTTATTTAGAGTGCACGGCGTGGTGATTGCAGAGGATTTTGAGATACTCCTGATCTGAGGGGCAATTATAAATCTGCAAGATTCCAGCTTGTGTCAGTTAGACTGTTGTTCTGCATCGCACTCCTTCAATTTCACCAGCGCAGCATTGGCAATTATAGCTTGAGATTTGTCACCCTCTTGATGAGGGGCGAGAGAGCTCTGGCACAAACAACTTAAAACAATTCACAAAGCATTTAAAAACATTATACAGCAGATTAACCCCCATTAAAGAAATGCATTGGTAGATTTGTATTTTGAACTTGAAACCATAATAAATTATTAAAAATTAAGATTTTACCCTTTAAACATTTTTATTTTGTACTTTTGTCATTTTTGGTCATTTTCAAATTGTATTTATTTATTTATTTGTTTGTTTGTTCGTTTGCTTTCTTCTACTTCTACTTATTCAACGACATATATAAAAAAGTTACTTTGGGACCCTTAACTACAACATTAGTAATGCAAACTAAATTGTCTACATAAAAAACAAGACTACCTTTTGCATTATTTATTTATGTTGATCAAGAAACGCTGTTTGAACTTGTTACTTGTTTTTTTTTGCATGAAATATAAAATCCAAGTGAACGTAGTGTTTTTCCCGCCTCATGATCTATAGACCATCTGTATGAACTGGAGTTCATGTTTGATAGATTGTTCGTGGTCTGTTGTCCACTAAACCAGCAACAGCCCACTTCATTCTATCCATATGTGATGACAGGGTACTGAAGCCTTTGCTGTTTTTAAATACTGAATGAAACAGTAAAGATAACAAGATCTTTTTTTTTTTTTTTGCTGCTGAGTGGATGAATTTGAAAAGATTGGCTCATAGTGCATAAATTATTAATGTTCCAGAAATAAAAATCACATTGTTATGCATGTTGAACAAATGTTTTTGACATCAATTCAAGATATATCGGTGTAAAGACTCTAACTTGAAATGTTATTGTTGATTGCACAGTTTCAATTAAGTTCAATTCACGTCTCTTCAGATTTTTCCCCCAGTGAAACTGTTGGGTTATTTGAAACTGGAGTTAAAAAGTTTATGGTGGAAATATTGAACAAAAGATTTTACATTTTCAAATAAAAAAGATTTTGCACTCATAGAGTCAAATATAGATGCCCAGAGACATAAATACATAAGGCTCTCACAACTACATGAATGTCCTTCACAGTCCACGAGTGTGAAGCAGGAGAACCTCAGCTGCAGTAATATATGAGTTATTTCTTCATGTTTCAAACACTCAACAAGTCAACTAATAGTAAATTCACTGTCCTTTCAGAACGAGCGCTACAACTTCATCTTACAAACTGTGCAACCATTTAAAGCTGAAAGTCCACAGATTATAGATATAAGAATATACATGTTTGAGAGGGCAAAGAAATAGGCTTCATTTCAAATGTGAAAATCTGGATGAAATGTGCGACTGAGTGTCCTCTTCATACTTCCACCTAGTGTCCCCTCCATACTGCCACCTAGTGTCCCCTCCATACTGCCACCTAGTGTCCTCTTCATACTGCCACCTAGTGTCCTCTTCATACTGCCACCTAGTGTCCTCTTCATACTGCCACCTATTGTCCTCTTCATACTGCCACCTAGTGTCCTCTTCATACTGCCACCTAGTGTCCTCTTCATACTGCCACCTAGTGTCCTCTTCATACTGCCACCTAGTGTCCTCTTCATACTGCCACCTAGTGTCCTCTTCATACTACCACCTATTGTCCTCTTCATACTGCCACCTAGTGTCCTCTTCATACTACCACCTAGTGTCCTCTTCATACTGCCACCTAGTGTCCTCTTCATACTACCACCTAGTGTCCTCTTCATACTGCCACCTAGTGTCCTCTTCATACTGCCACCTAGTGTCCTCTTCATACTGCCACCTAGTGTCCTCTTCATACTACCACCTAGTGTCCTCTTCATACTGCCACCTAGTGTCCTCTTCATACTGCCACCTAGTGTCCTCTTCATACTGCCACCTAGTGTCCTCTTCATACTGCCACCTATTGTCCTCTTCATACTGCCACCTAGTGTCCTCTTCATACTGCCACCTAGTGTCCTCTTCATACTGCCACCTAGTGTCCTCTTCATACTGCCACCTAGTGTCCTCTTCATACTGCCACCTAGTGTCCTCTTCATACTACCACCTATTGTCCTCTTCATACTGCCACCTAGTGTCCTCTTCATACTACCACCTAGTGTCCTCTTCATACTGCCACCTAGTGTCCTCTTCATACTACCACCTAGTGTCCTCTTCATACTGCCACCTAGTGTCCTCTTCATACTGCCACCTAGTGTCCTCTTCATACTGCCACCTAGTGTCCTCTTCATACTACCACCTAGTGTCCTCTTCATACTGCCACCTAGTGTCCTCTTCATACTGCCACCTAGTGTCCTCTTCATACTGCCACCTATTGTCCTCTTCATACTGCCACCTAGTGTCCTCTTCATACTACCACCTAGTGTCCTCTTCATACTGCCACCTAGTGTCCTCTTCATACTGCCACCTAGTGTCCCCTCCATACTACCACCTAGTGTCCCCTCCATACTACCACCTAGTGTCCTCTTCATACTGCCACCTAGTGTCCCCTCCATACTACCACCTAGTGTCCCCTCCATACTGCCACCTCGTGTCCTCTCCATACTACCACCTAGTGTCCCCTCCATACTACCACCTAGTGTCCTCTTCATACTGCCACCTCGTGTCCTCACCATACTACCACCTAGTGTCCCCTCCATACTACCACCTAGTGTCCTCTTCATACTGCCACCTAGTGTCCCCTCCATACTACCACCTAGTGTCCCCTCCATACTGCCACCTAGTGTCCTCTTCATACTGCCACCTCGTGTCCTCTCCATACTACCACCTAGTGTCCCCTCCATACTACCACCTAGTGTCCTCTTCATACTGCCACCTAGTGTCCTCTTCATACTACCACCTAGTGTCCTCTTCATACTGCCATCTAGTGTCCCCTCCATACTACCACCTAGTGTCCCCTCCATACTGCCACCTAGTGTCCCCTCCATACAACCACCTAGTGTCCTCTTCATACTGCCACCTAGTGTCCTCTTCATACTACCACCTAGTGTCCCCTCCATACTGCCACCTAGTGTCCTCTTCATACTGCCACCTAGTGTCCTCTTCATACTGCCACCTAGTGTCCCCTCCATACTACCACCTAGTGTCCTCTCCATTCTACCACCTAGTGTCCTCTCCATTCTACCACCTAGTGTCCTCTCCATACTACCACCTAGTGTCCCCTCCATACTACCACCTAGTGTCCCCTCCATACTGCCACCTCGTGTCGTCTTCATACTGCCACCTAGTGTCCTCTTCATACTGCCACCTAGTGTCCTCTTCATACTGCCACCTAGTGTCCTCTCCATACTACCACCTAGTGTCCCCTCCATACTACCACCTAGTGTCCTCTTCATACTGCCACCTAGTGTCCCCTCCATACTACCACCTAGTGTCCCCTCCATACTGCCACCTAGTGTCCTCTTCATACTGCTACCTAGTGTCCTCTTCATACTGCCACCTAGTGTCCTCTCCATGCTACCACCTAGTGTCCCCTCCATACTACCACCTAGTGTCCTCTTCATACTGCCACCTAGTGTCCCCTCCATACTACCACCTAGTGTCCTCTTCATACTGCCACCTAGTGTCCTCTTCATACTGTCACCTAGTGTCCTCTTCATACTACCACCTAGTGTCCTCTTCATACTGCCACCTAGTGTCCTCTTCATACTACCACCTAGTGTCCTCTTCATACTGCCACCTAGTGTCCTCTTCATACTGCCACTAGGTAAGTCCGGATGACAGTAGCTCTATCATTGTGTCTGAGAGAGAGAGGATAGTATATATGTGTGTTAACAGTAATAGTGGAAAAGTCTCTGTATCTAGTTTGCATGTTCCTCCCTGTTCCTGTGTGTGTTCTCCCTTCCTCCAACACTTCCAATAGCTCTTGTTATGTGAACGGCTCATTTCACAAGCTGCTCTATAGGCGTGTTTACGACTCGTCCAAAGTGCAGTGCAGATAGTTGAAGAGTTTGGGATGTCTTCCTTCTCTGTTCATGCCAAAAAACAAGTTTTTGTGGCTGTACAAATAATAACACCCTGATTTTTTTACAGGATTGTTTCAAAACATGATTATATTTACTCATAGCTATCTGAAGTGTGTCTTGTTTTTATTGTTGGACTTTCAATAAGTTGACATTGTTTACAGGAGAGACGTCTAAAAAGAGTTTGAAAAGCACACTTCAAATTGAGAACTCGGCATTAGAAACGCTTACGGAGCTGGATCTTATCACTCTCCATTTCACCCATTAGTTTTGTGCTTCTTTGCTGTCTGATCATGTTAAACAATATAGAATTGTCCTAGTTAAAGCTTTATAGGAAGAGATATTCTAGACATCGTCTCTAGAGAAACCATCTAAATGAATGTGCAGTTTGCACCTTTCACAGGCAAGCATCACATTCATAAAAGTACTGTATGTATTAAATATCCCTCTTGTGCCAAAGAACTTTGTTCATACTTTCTCCATCTATCACTTTATCACGTGTTTCTCACTTTAGTTGCTTTCAACAGTTTATCTTCCTGTTGTTTTGGAGCTTAGAAGCAGAATCTCACTGCTCATAAGCAATCATTTAATAAAATAAAAAATAAAAAATAATTTTCTGTTGAAGATCAGGAATTTTAAAATATGCATGAACTACTTATCAATCTTCTTGTCCCTTACTCATAAACTAGTACATTTGGAAATAACTTTCTTGGATTGAAGCAAAAGATAATGAATAAAATAATAATACATTTTATACATTTTATTTTAACGCACTTTTCATTAAAAAAAAGAAAACTGCAGAGTGGCAGGAGGAATAAGAACAGACCGGAGGAAGTCAAATCTCTAAAAGTGGTTAATCTGTACCTTGTTGCTCTATGGATTGAGTTATTCATGAACAAATGTGCTTCCTTAATTATAATATTTCACCAACAATATCTCATTGCCTGCTGTGTTTCACTGGACTTGTCTCAGGGGGTTTATGAGAGAAATGTGTGATTCTTGTGTATTCTTCTGTACATTAGTTCATTTAAGTTAGTTTTGCTGTTCTTTTGAATCCTTTTAATGGAATGTCCCCATTAGGGAAAAAATCTCTTCTTTCCTCATGTTATCCTATTTTGCAAGCTGCCTGTTGCGTTCTGCTCGTCTCGTCTCGTCTCGTCTCGTCTCGTCTCGTCTCGTCTCGTCTCGTCTCGTCTCGTCTCCTCTCGTCTCGTCTCGTATCGTCTCGTCTCGTCTCGTATCGTCTCGTCTCGTCTCGTCTCGTCTCGTCTCGTCTCGTCTCCTCTCGTCTCGTATCGTCTCGTCTCGTCTCGTCTCGTCTCGTCTCGTCTCGTCTCGTCTCGTATCGTATCGTCTCGTATCGTCTCGTATCGTCTCGTCTCGTCTCGTCTCGTCTCGTCTCCTCTCGTCTCGTATCGTCTCGTCTCGTCTCGTCTCGTATCGTATCGTCTCGTCTCGTCTCGTCTCGTCTCGTCTCGTCTCGTCTCGTCTCGTCTCCTCTCGTCTCGTATCGTCTCGTCTCGTCTCCTCTCGTCTCGTCTCGTCTCGTCTCCTCTCATCTCCTCTCGTCTCCTCTCGTCTCCTCTCCTCTCGTCTCGTCTCGTCTCGTCTCGTCTCCTCTCGTCTCCTCTCGTCTCCTCTCCTCTCGTCTCGTCTCCTCTCGTCTCGTCTCGTCTCGTCTCGTCTCGTCTCGTCTCGTCACACACCAGGAGTAAATTATGCCTTGAACTGGAAAGAAATACGTATAACTTATAACTTTCTTGATGACAAAAATCTGATTTGATCAACATCAACATTGGCACTATCTTTGGTTTTTCACAGGATGGGTTTAGTTTAAAAAGTATTATGAAATCAATGAATGAAATACAGCAATACAATTCCATTAAAAACTCTCCTATACACGAAAAAAATGCAGCAGAAGGAAAAGTAGTAGTAGAATAAGCAGAAGACATTTCTACTGTTTGGTATTATTGGACATTGTGTTCAATAGAATCAGACATTGCCCTCCTATTCATATGAGTTTGAGTTATTTCATATTATGGTGTAGTTAGCACCAAATGCAGGTTTTACACCAGATATTTACTAGTGGAATAAATTACTTACACGAAAGCAATCGTGATTAAAAAACACATAATGAGTCGAGTTTAAGTCACATATTTATCTTCTCAAAACAGCCAATCTTCTTGAAGTGAGCATGACTGCAATGAAGACGATTCAAAATGTACATTTGCTTGGCTATGATTTAAAACTTACTTTCATACACAGCATTCTATAAGCTTTCACTTCTTGAAATGCTTTTGCTCGTATACAGATGTAAACAGCTGGTAGAAGTAATGTATTGCATGTTGTATTATATTATATGTATTATGTTATTGTAATATGTTGAGCCAATGTCTTCTTTGCACTTTTCACATTCCCCAAATATACTGAAAACATTGAGCATGTATTTCAATTTGCTAATTCAACTTCAATTCAAATCAACTTCATTTATATAGCAGAAAACACAATACAGTCGCTTCTCTGTGCTTTTAATAAAGAAAAGAGAAAAACCCAACGAATACCAATGTACTTAAAGTATTTTAAAACTTAAACGATGTATTTTGTCTCATAAGATTTCAATTTGAGTCTTTGGTTATAGAGATTAAATATTCACTCATACAACTGACTCTGAATCACATTCTCACCTCACAGACACTCTCTACCGTTTGCATGTTCCTCCGTTCATGACTTTCCTCCAGGTTTCCTCCCACAGTCCAAATACATGCATGACGTTAATAGTTGACTGCCCATCAGGGTGTGTGTGTGTGTGTGTGTGTGTGTGTGCGTGTGCGTGTGCGTGTGTGTGTGTGTGTGTGTGTGTGTGTGTGTGTGTGTGTTTGCCCTATGATGACCCAACGACCCCCCCAGGGGTCACGTTGCCTATTGTCACCTGGAGTGGCTCATCAACCTGTTGACCCTGAACTGGATAAGCAGTGAGGAAGACGAGTGAATGGATTAAGTGTGAAGTCTGTCATTTTCACCACCAAAACCCTGCAGTCACACTTCTGCTTCCCTTTTCTACCTTTTGATTGAACAAATTCAGAAATAAGAACAAAATTACACTTATGTTCCTGTCACTATCTACAAATGATAAAATACTGCAGTTAAAGAACAGAAACTAGGAAATAAACTTCTCTTAAATTAGATTGGCATAGATTGTTAGAACATGAGGAGTCGGTGTGGCTGCTCCTTCACACAGGATTGTAAAATGAAACAAAGTTAGAAATAAGCCAACAATTTAACAACATAGTTTATTATTTGGAAAATTGAATAAAAGTTACACATATAAACTTTATGAAGTAACTCTTGACTAAAGTTAAACTAGTGTGTGACATATGGATAAAACCAGTTTGTCAATATAAGCAGAAAAAGGTGCTTTATGTTTTGTTTTTGTTTATCATTAAACACTTTACATTTTTAAAATTAAACGATTTCTTTATTTTACATGTATTGATAAGCAGACGTTGCTCTTTACCCTCTTGTGATTTCTGCCATAATCCCCAATAATAGATCTGATTAGTTTTAAGAATATATTCCAGCTGACTGAGTATATTATATTTATTATTATTATTATATATATTATATGTCATCACTATAATGTGTGATCTAAGACAAGTTGATGGATTAATTCTATAGTGGTGGAAATCAACAATTTTGTGTAACAACACCTCTTTAACATACAGTCAAAAGTGTCTTCATGTTGCTTGCTCACATTTGATGGAAACTTTGAGAAACGTCAGAGCGTTGTGTAGAGCTCGCACACTGTTGTGGAGTTAATGAGCAACAATCAGGTAATAAGTGACCCTGGTGTTTGTGTGCCTCGCTAAAGATGTTACCCTTTCTGTCTCCAGCCGTTCAGTCTCAACAGGAAGCCACAGCGGGCCTGAGCCCTGAACGGCACAAAAATGGAGCATTAAAGCACAGATAGGTGACGTATTCCATGGTGGAGAGGCCAGAGGCACCAGGGCAGCACTAATGAACTGACCGGTTGAACTTGGATCAGTGCGGCTTGGCTCTGCAGCGAGCCACTGTGTGGTACATGAAGCTTTCGTAAGAGAAGAGTGTTGTGTCCATAACACCCAAATAAATATAGATTAGCTTCTTCCTCACCACTTTGAAATAGCAGCTGTGTTTTGAGATGTGGGTTTAGTGCATGGATTTAATGGTGGTCTGCAAGGAACAACATGTTTTATAACTGTCAGATAGATAGATAGATAGATAGATAGATAGATAGATAGATAGATAGATAGATAGATAGATAGATAGATAGATAGATAGATAGATAGATAGATAGATAGATAGACAGACAGACAGACAGACAGACAGACAGACAGACAGACAGACAGATAGATAGATAGATAGATAGATAGATAGATAGATAGATAGATAGATAGATAGATAGATAGATAGATAGATAGATAGATAGATAGATAGATAGATAGATAGACAGACAGACAGACAGACAGACAGACAGACAGACAGACAGACAGACAGACAGACAGACAGATAGATAGACAGACAGACAGACAGACAGATAGATAGATAGATAGATAGATAGATAGATAGATAGATAGACAGACAGACAGACAGACAGACAGACAGACAGACAGACAGACAGATAGATAGATAGATAGACAGACAGACAGACAGACAGACAGACAGACAGACAGACAGACAGACAGACAGACAGACAGACAGACAGATAGATAGATAGATAGATAGATAGATCTATCATAATGTTTTAGTCATGGTAATATATCAATGCAGTTGAAATCAGTATTCATCTTCTCTAGTGTGGAGGGTCAAACGATGACAGGATGAAAAGCAGACAGACAACCTATATTTAATTCTCTTAAATCTTTATAAAGCTTTATTTATTTTTATATGTCATTCAAAATACTAATTAATTATCAGTGATGATGTCACGCTATTAAATTCAGCCACTAGAGGGTGCATCGCGATAGTGGTATCCATAAATATATATCTATAGTAGTGTAGGGTAGTTTCAGGCCGCAGAGGAAGAATAAAACTTCCTGCATGAATACAACGTCAGCTAAACGGGTGCGTCTGCTCTAGTCCTACCACCTCCACGTGTTGAGACGACCATAACAACGTTGTCCTCTGGCAACAAATGTAAGGGCTCGTCTGGGATTAATGCGGTCCATCAGTTAGGAGTGTTAGTATTTTTGTTGTGGGTAGAGCAAGATGTTTACTGCATATCAATTTATTTTATGTTTTGCTGAAGTGGAATTAATGCCTTTGATTTTTGGAATTCTGGCTAATACCGATTACAAGTGGTTGAATGAATCTGGCACACAGTGGAGGTGAGAGTGGGCATCCTGGACGAGTTCCTCTTTGAAACTTTGTGACATCACCCCATTGGTAGTGACCGTCGCTCTGGGAGAGTTATGCAGGACTGATATCCACTGGATTAATGATTCTCCATGACTAAATGTATGGAGTGCAGCAAAATGAAAGGACCAGTTAACTTTATCAAATGCTTTTTCTGCATCAAGTAACATAACTACTGCTATTTTGTTGTCGTGCTGGGACATACTGATCAGATTTAGAAGTCTGCGTACATTGTTTAATGAATCCAGTCTGATCATTAACAATGATAGATGGAATTGTTGTTTCCAGTCTAGAGCCTTAGAAATAATGTTTTTGTCAGTGTTTATTAGTGATAGTGGACGGTAGCTGGAAGGCAGTGAAGGATCTTTATCTGGTTTCAGTCAGAGTTTAATTGCTGCTGTGTTCATGTGGGTTCTTATTTGTTCATTGAGACTGTTCTGAAGAGTGGAGTCAGGATCGATGAGACATGTTGTATCAACTCAGCAAAGAAACCACCTGGTCCAGGTGCTTTACCTGCCACCATCTTGTCGTAAGCTTCAGGTTCCAGATATGGCCTCAGACTGGCTGGAGAGCAGTTGGATCAGTGAGTCGTCAAAAGAGATTACCGAGTCAGCTTGTTGGGAGGTCCACATCTATTTATTTTTATTTCCAAAGGTGCAAAGTACAAAAAGTGCAAAGTGCCAAAAAAGGTGCATTGGAGGATTCAGGAGTGTGGCTCTCCAGCAGCAGAACAGATTGTAGGGATTTCTTACCTCATAAAGATCACTAGGTACCATTTATGTTGTGTTTGGCTATCGATAATGATTA
This sequence comes from Blennius ocellaris, assembly GCF_963422515.1. Taxonomy (NCBI): domain Eukaryota; kingdom Metazoa; phylum Chordata; class Actinopteri; order Blenniiformes; family Blenniidae; genus Blennius; species Blennius ocellaris. Next base: position 26,666,380 of record NC_137658.1, read on the forward strand.
ATAATTATTAAAGATAGTTATTAATAATGTTATTGAATTTTAATCTGATCTGTATCAGATACCTCGGAGCTCCACCTGTCTTAACAGGAAGTGATAGCCAATTCAGTTAAATCAGTCTCATAAGATATACTAAACAGTTCATCAGGAATTTGAATTAATAGTTAAATTAATTACAATTACCAGAATTAACAGTAAAGGTTGAAGGATTTCAGAGTTCTTGACACAGAAGAGGTCGACATTTCATTCACCTTTGTGCTCATTAATAAAACAGCAAGTATGATTCCAAAAATTATATTTATTAACAATGAAACAAATAAAACACAGATTCTAACTACCTATATACAGCTGGGTGTGTGTGTGTGTGTGTGTGTGTGTGTGTGTGTGTGTGTGTGTGTGTGTGTGTGTGTGTGTGTGTGTGTGTGTGTGTGTGTGTGTGTGTGTGTGTGTGTGTGTGTGTGTGTGTGTGTGGAGAGAGAGAGGTGGAGGGAGTGTGTGGGTGAGACGTGTGATGAACTACAAAACAAGATGGCGGATCACAAGAAACTCCATTCCAATGGAGGTTATCAGAGAGCAGGAAGTCTGTCCTGGGTCTCCACCATGTGCTGGAGAACAATGGAACATGGAAGCTAGTCTTTAGCATCTGCTTCCTGTGTGTCTCTGCTAAAGGACCATTTCTAGAATGAGTTGATGTGAATGAGATTTGTCTTGTAAAACGTCAGGAGTCGTCAGATGGTGTTCAGTTACTGTGTGATGTTGTCTTTGATGTGATATGTGTAGGATTGTGAGTTAACTAGTTAGTAAAGCAAAGATTAGCATGCAGACCCTGTGTCTGTGGCAGAGCTAACGTTGGTTTACAGGTTGATCACTGCTCCTAATATCATTATCTATAGAACTCAATCACTGTAATAGAATCAACACATCTTCATGAAGTTAAACAGTTCTATCATAGCATCAGGTTTAACTAATCTCAGGTAATGCCCAGTTGTTGTTACCACTTCCTTGAAGGAGTTCAGTTGTTGTCCTGCTGGAGGGAAGCTGGTGTCTTCTCCTGTAGTTAGCACCTCCTGCTAACTGTGGTTGCTGGTTCTGCAGGCTGAGGAGAAGAAGATGAAGTTGATGTTTCAGGAGTCCTTCTTTGCTCCTGGTTGTTCCTTTTGTCCAGACTGAGGAGCTGGTCGCTCAGGTCTGTGATGGTTTTCCTGCTGGTTGAGGAAAACACAAAGAAGTTCTGTGAGGCGTCGTTTCCCTGGTCCGTCCTGGAGGAACTGCCTGGTTTTCCTGGAGATCAGACTCTGGGTGCTGGTCTCTGGATCAGGGGAAGGTCTGACCCTCGTGGTGGGTCAGCAGAGGAGTTGAGGAGTGAAGGCCCTGGTTGCAGGCCTCTGTTGTGTCTGGTCTGTATGCTAACACTGGATGAGTTGAGCTGCTGGGAAGCAGCTCCCCCGGGTGTGTTCAGGAGACTCTCTGCAAGACTGCTTTTGCAGGCTTTTTCTGAAAGTTTGTGGATTTTAAGGTGTCAAATCCTGAGAGCTTCAACCAATCAGTGACTGGCTGAGTGCATGGGGGAAGAGTCTTGTGAGCAGAAAGCGGGGGAGGATTTGCATGGGTCTGCTGTGGAAAAGGCCCTGGGCACTGGGTGTGATGGTCAATCACATTCCTGGGTCAGAATTCATATGTCATGACTGTGTATCATGACAAATGAAAATTGTCTTTCCCTAGAAATGAACAAACTTTCTGTGGTCTTGTGAGATCCTAACAAGATAATAATGTCGAGATTTGATTTCATTCCATTCAACCCAGTCGGATCAAACCTTTACAACTCCAGAGGTGATAAAAGGTAACTCTGGTTTCATATAAAACTGAGTTACAATCCTCAAATACCAAACCATAACTATAAGTTAATGAAAGAAAAACCCACATTAACAAATAAACCTAAAAACCAAACACCTTCTTCTTATTTCATTTACATAGGTGCAAACAACTTTTATGTGCATACCGCCATACTGCCACCTACTGTACATGAGTAGCGTCACACGTCCACCTCTACATTCTGCCTATTAAACGTCTCTCAGAAAGTTCAACAATGTCTTCCTGACATCACACACCTTTTCTCTCCCCTTCTGTTGTGATAATACCAGCCAGGCTCCAGCCCCACTGTGCTGCTCTGACTTCCCCTTGAAGGTTCTTTCTTTCTGGTGCATATTTTACACAGTGTGTTGTCAAATGTTCCACCTTCTCTTCCACACCACATCTCTCAGTATTCTTTTTACCGTCATATTCATTATGTCATTCCGACCAGTCTGTCCCACACTAAGTCTCACGTTCATTTCTTCCCTTCTGTTCTGATTTTTGTTCTTACTGATTCGTCTACGTTGTATTTTCTTTCTTTCTCATCATTTTCACATAATCTTTCCTGCCATATTTTCATACTCAATTCCCTTATCATTGCTTTACCCTCTTCTTTTCCATATGGTATTGTATCTGTTATATTCTTCTACAGAGCCCTTTTTGCTTGGTGATCTGCCACCTCATTGCCCTTCAGCCCTGTGTGAGCTGGCACCCAGCAGAACTGCACCTTAATGCCCCCCCTGTGCAGACTGTGCTGCGTCTCAATGAGCACGTCTTCCCTAATGCTGTGTGTGGATCGGAGGCTTTCTAACATAGCAAGTGAGTCTGTGCACACCACCACCCTATCTAGTCTGGCCTCCTCCACCCACTGGAGACTGATGGTTGCTGCTCGTGATGACCAAATGAAGCTTCAATGAATTAAATAGCAGGATTACTATTGCAACAACACATCATCAGTAGGGTAAAACTAACCTGTCTCACGACAGTGAAGCTTCATGAACCACTTTCTATATTTTATATGTTATGACTCTACTCCTCTTGGTTTGCAAATCGAGTCTAAAAGACTGGAAGTGAAGTGTGTTTTAAACATTTGTTGAACAACAGCGCCATCTAGTGGCTTCAGAAAATAAAGACAGTGGTTCATGAAGCTTTATTGAAGCTCCAATTGGTCATCACTAGTTGCTGCAACCATTTCTGCTGTGAAGGCTGACAAGTGATACGATCGGCGTTTGGACCTGTATACTCCTAACATTGGTATGTACACCCCTGCTCACACACACCCCTTTGTGTTCTTGGACCCGCCTATGAATATTTTGAGATAATTGTAATAAAGTGTTCTTATAAACGTCACTCAGGCTCCATTGATTCTTCATATTACAAACATTCAAATCTACTTTTGCTTCAGGCATGATCCAAGGGGGAAGGACTGGGTCGTGTGAATTTTAAGGGACAGTCTCGTACCTTTTGGTCAATTCATTTCCTGTCCATCCAAACCCTCTGGTCTTGTACCTGGCATATCCCCAGCAGCTCTGGATTGTTTTCCTCTCTACCTTTCACGTTCAGCCCAAGAGCCAATACCAGTTTCTCTCTCCTTAACTCCAGAGGAATCGCTCCTGATTCTACTAGCAGGGCATCAATGGGGGTCAACTTCATGGTCCTGTGCATACCCGTAGAGCCCTGCATTGTAATCTTTCCATTTTTCCCAGATTACTTTGAGCTGCTGCTCCATAGATTATACACATATGATCAAGTGTCGACCTCATACGTAAGTGCCCTATATGTCAAGGAAAGCCTGTTTGTCTGCCCCCCAATCACATCTGGCCACCGCTTTCAACAAGTTTATGAAGTTCCTACATCTTGCTTCCATTTGCTCAACCTGCTTTTTCCATATATATTTACTATCAAGCCATAAGCCCAGACATTTAAATTCCTCTACCCTTTCTCATGGCTGGCCATACATCATTAGCTTCTCCACCTCCACCTTTCTCTTATTGGTGATCAGTGACCATATATGTAACAGGACTTACTTGCTGAAACCTCAAACCTCCATTCATAGGACCATCTTTCTTCTTTTTCAACTGCTCTCTCTGTTTTACCATCACATATGACACATTTCTCCCCTTAATCCAGACGGTCCCATCACCTGCATACAAGGCTGATTTAATGCCTCCTTCAGCTTTTGCACACATCATTTATCATTATGTTAAATCATACTGGGCTGATCACACTACCTTGTGGTGTGCCATTTTACACTCTAAGATCTTTTGACAATTCTGCCCCAACTTTCACACTTAAATATCCAATTGTACCTTCTGCCATTGATATACACCCGGTTTAACTTTATCAGTAGATCTTCCCTCCACATTGAATCGTGTTCTTTTTCTATGTTGAGGAAAACAATTGTCATTGCCTCTTTCATTTTTATTGCCATATCAATATCATCAGTCAACCTCACGAGTGTGTCCACAGTAAATCAGCTGTTTCTAAATCCACACTGAATCTCGCTTATGAGTTCTGTTTTCTCCAGTTCATAAGTAAGTCTGCATACCAGTGTCTTCTCCATCCATTGACACGTGTGACGTGACCGCTGTTGGCCTGCAGTTACTTGGGTTAGTTTGGTCTTTCCTACTTGGAAGCTCCCCATTTCTCCGTATTTTATTGAAGAATTCCAGTATTTTCATCAACGATTCTTCAGCAAGCTGCCCGAACATGGTGCTACGGAGCTGATGGTCCCCTGGGGATGTGAACCGCAGTGCCTTTTAGCAGAGCTTTAAGTTCTATTCCTTAAGTCCTTGTCCGGTGTTGTTGTGAAGGTCTCTTTCTTTTTTCCTCACGTCTCCCACTTCTCTAAGTCGTCGCTCCTTTTTCTACTCATCATTCCCAGATATTCACCACTAAGCAAAGTTGCAAGTGTCTCACCCAGCACATCTGCCTTTTCTTTGTTTGTTACTATAACTGCTCTTATATCTCCCTTAGTTGTTTGTTTTTGGGGGGGTTGGGGGTACCATTATTTGCTGCATTTAAAATCTGTTCAGTAGCTTGTCCAGCACATTCCTGTTTCCATCAAGCATTACCATGTGAGCCGTCTCCTCACACTCCCCTCCCATCTGATCGCAGTTAGCTTTACTAAAGCATCATCTTATGACTGCATATCCTTCCTGCTTATACACATTATCATTTATTATGCAAATGATCACTTCCTAGCATTGCCTCATCCTTAACACACCATTTTCAGCTGTTGACCATTTGTTGTGACACCAGTGTAAGGTCTATTCTCAACACTGTATCTCTGTTCACATTTAACCTGGGTGCTTTACCATCAGTCATGCACACCAGATATCACCCATCCACCAGTTCCTCAACTATATTCCCTTTACTGTCTGTATGTAGACTGCCCTACAAGCCATTATGGACATTGAAATCCCAACACCAAATTTCTCTTCCATGTACAGCACTGCTATTTGTTTAAATGTGTCACAGGATAAGGTCCAGCATGGATTATTTACATATATATATATATATCTTTTAAGCTCTTGTCCATTAGCCACTGAAGTATGTGTATAACCATGATTAATGCATCAAGACACTTCATTTATGTTTTCTGCTGCTTCTGCTACCGTCACCAATGTGATCTGATCTGCTTTAATTTCTTTCACGTCCAGAAATGTAACTTAATTCTATCACTTTTCCTCTTCATGCTTGCTGCTTCATTTATGGCATGATAGATGAGAAACAACAAAGTTCTCTTTTTTCACTATCAAGGTACCATCATCCACTTCACATTTATGAGAACACATGCTTTGCTCTGTTGTGGATGTCACTTGCAATTGGACTTGCTTTTCTTGTGTGCATGTTCTCTGCTCCATCGCTCTGTCGCTTGTCACTGACTGTACTGTGTTCCCTCTGTTCTCACGGTCTTTAGAGCATCTGTATAACAGACATTTATTACATAGCTACACTGTGATCTCCTAAACAATTACAGCATGAGCCTTCATTTTCAACCGGATTAAAAGCTGAATATAATTTTTCACAGAATACCGGCTTTTCTCTGCAACTTATGACTTTGTAGAAGTGACTCTTATAAAGTCCTTATAATAATGAGTGTAGGGTTATTGGGTGACTGAAGACATTTACTACTGCTGCACCTCTTTTCACAAGGAAAGCATCGATACACACTTCAACAATAACAAAAATATCACCAACAAATATCTGCCATGTGTCTTCCTCTGGGTCTGGTTCTGCAGGAAGTCTCCCCTCCTCAGTCCAGTTCTGCAGGTTCTTCCTGTTAAAAGAGAGTTCTTCCCTTTTCACATTCTCCTCTATTGCTCATGTGGAATTCATATTTTTTTTCTCTCTGTAGGTGTCATGAAATGATATCAAATGTTATATTTGATGCTGTATCAATAAAATGTAATTGATTGTAACACAGATGAGTAAATCAAATCAGATTCAACCAACAGAACGTAATCCTTGTTAAATAACTGACTTTATCCACACAGAGCTGAATCTCTCCGAGTGTCGTCGATGTTTTAAGGCTCCATCATGAGTTCATGTGCTCGTCTCCTCCAAGCTGCTCCTTCATGTAAACTTGAACTTCTCTGGTTCTGAAGCAGCAGAGTGGAGGAACTCTGGTCATTTCATTTTGACATGCAGAGCGTCGATGAGCTCCACGATCTCCCGGAAGTAGCTGTTCTCCTCCCCGAGGATCATCTCGGACTGGATGAGGTCCTGGTACTGGTCCTGGAGGGAGCGCAGCGAGCCCAGCAGGGAGCTGTGAGAGCGGTACTCCTGCAGACAGGCCGGCGCCATGGCCAGCAGCGCCCGCAGAGCCTGAAGCCAACCACAGGAGGAAGCGTCACTTCGCTGCTCCACACGCCGTCACCGTGTGGCTGGAGGCCGGCTCACCTTCTCTCTGAAGTCGTGCTCGGTGGAGTCCAGCAGCTGAGGGACCAGCACACACCAGCCCTCCTCCAGCAGCGCCCCCTGCAGGGACACTCTGGAGTACTGACGCACACGCTCCTCGTGGGCGGAGTCCAGGAAGGCTTCCAGGCCTTTCTGGGCGATCAGCTCCTGGAGGGGAGGGGTCGGGTTAACTGAGGCCTTCAAACCCACTTCAGGAGACACTCTGCGGGTTTCACCTTCTCACTGATCATGTCGTACAACATGGTGACGATCCGCGTGCGCACAATTCCCCCTCCGTCCTCCCGGAACAGCGCCGACAACACCTGCAGCCCGCCACGCGACAGGAAGTGATGCTGCGCAAAGGGGAAGTGACGCAGCAGAGAGGCCATGGCAAACAGCACCTAACACACACACACACACACACACACACACACACACACACACACACACACACACACACACACACACACACACACACACACACACAGCTCTTTATTAATTTTCAAAGAGCGAGTGTCGATAAACCAGTGTTTGTGTTTTTAAAGTTTTTACTGTTAATGAGTACGTTGTACATTTTTTATTGCACTTTATTGTAATTTGCTTAAAATCTGCATTTTATCTTTGAAATTTTGTCTTCGGAAACCTGCACTCTCACTTTAACTATTTTATTCTGCCAGATCAGTTTTACATTTTTTAAATCTAATGATGTGATGTGTGCTGCCGTCCTCTTGGCCAGGTCAGCCTCGTACACGAGATCTTGATCTCAATGGGTTTTTTACTTCCCTGGTTAAATAAAGGCTATAAAATATCACTCAAAACACTTTGCAGCTCAACACTGAACCCGTGCACCAATCACCATCATATAAGATTAAGCAGGTTGTTTTCCAAGAGATCTGATTGGTCAGGAGGTGGAGCCTTATCGAGAACGTAACCTTCTCGGGAGCAGGTTAGACATTCACCGTCAGTTGTCAGAGTGATGTTTCTCGGAAGTTATCTTGATGAGAAAATCCAGCATTGTGGTACAGGACTCTGGAGAGTGAGTGTGTGTGTGTGTGTGTGTGTGTGTGTGTGTGTGTGTGTGTGAGTGTGAGTGTGAGTGTGAGTGTGAGTGTGAGTGTGAGTGTGAGTGTGAGTGTGAGTGTGAGTGTGAGTGTGAGTGTGAGTGTGAGTGTGAGTGTGAGTGTGAGTGTGAGTGTGAGTGTGAGTGTGAGTGTGAGTGTGAGTGTGAGTGTGAGTGTGAGTGTGAGTGTGAGAGTGAGAGTGAGAGTGAGAGTGAGAGTGAGAGTGAGAGTGAGAGTGAGAGTGAGAGTGAGAGTGAGAGTGAGAGTGAGAGTGAGAGTGAGAGTGAGTGTGTGTGTGTGTGTGTGTGTGTGTGTGTGTGTGTGTGTGTGTGTGTGTGTACCTTCTTCCTCACGTGAAGTGGCTGAGCCGTGGCCAGAGCAGTGAGCAGAGTCTGCAGAGCACCGTGCTCCACAGCTTTCACCTGAACCACCGGGTTACTGTGTGGACGGACAGACAGACAGACAGACAGACAGACAGACAGACAGACAGACAGACAGACAGACAGACAGACAGACAGACAGACAGACAGACAGACAGACAGACAGACAGACAGACAGACAGACAGACAGACAGACAGACAGACAGACAGACAGCTTATATGTTGATCTGACATCCTGCAGGCCTGGTTTGGAAGATCTTCTCACCTGGACAGAGCTGATCCTAACACGAAGGCCGAGCTCTCCTGCACCCTGAAGTCGGAGCTGTTCAGACCCCCCAGGATGAGCTGCAGACCCCCCATGGAGCACAGCGTCTGAGCATTATCCACCTGCCACACAAAACTGTGTCAGAAACTGGTGAAGTAGGTACTGCACACTGTGTGTGTGTGTGTGTGTGTGTGTGTGTGTGTGTGTGTGTGTGTGTGTGTGTGTGTGTGTGTGTGTGTGTGTGTGTGTGTGTGTGTGTGTGTGTGTGTGTGTGTGTGTGTGTGTGTGTGTGTGTGTGTGTGTGTGTGTGTGTGTGTGTGTGTGTGTGTGTGTGTGTGTACCTGGTGAACCAGGTACTCCAGCTCCTGCAGGACGCTGACCCTCTGCTCTGTGCTGGTGTTGTTCTTGTTGAGCTGCTCCAGCAGGCGCTTCATGATCTGTGCACACAGAGAACCTCATGCTGACCTTCATCTCTCCGTCAGGACTGGACCAGGACAGGAAGTTGGCATACCTGGACATCCGTCTCCACCAGCAGGTCCAGCTGAGCCATGTCCTCCTTCAGCTCCTCCAGGGGGCGAAACCTGGACTCCACAGAGGCCTGCAGACACAGCAGGGGGGCTGCTTCAATAGACTGTGGTGAGCTTTCACTCAGGTCATCAACTGTCAGAAGAATCATTACGAAAGAATCATTTGAGCTGGCTTCCATTGAGACAGGTTGTTTCCTCTCCTATCTGAGCTGGAAACTGTCAGTCAGATCTGGCAACCCTGAAGAAAGGAGGCTCCTCCAACATTCTGCTACCTGATAGTGTGCAGTGTTGGAGTCCTCCTTTATCTTCTTCATGGCTCGTTTCAGCTCCTCTGGACTGAAGGAGGACAGCGTCTCCCCCTCCTCCTCCCTGCACACACACACACACACACTGTCAGAGCTGCTCCCTCCTCCACCTGCTCAGTAACAGGCGGTGCAGTGTGAGGGTGGAGGACTCGTACCTATGCTCCTGTCTCCAGTACTTGAGCTGCTCCTCTCCCAGTCTGACCTCCCTCTCACCTGTCTGCAGGTTCAGCCTCACGTGAGAGCCTGCAGGCACCGCCTGGCCTGCACACACAGAACACACCCCCCAGGTGAATTTATGTGTGTGTGTGTGTGTGTGTGTGTGTGTGTGTGTGTGTGTGTGCGCAGAGTGCAGAGCGTTTTGTGCCTGTCTATACTGTCAGTCAGTAAACCAGGAGGGGGTGTGCTACCTGGTTTGAGGGTCTGCCACAGCTCAGTGGGCTGCACCACCTCCAAGTCTCCTTCATCTTCATCACCGACAGTGGCCTCCTCCTCCTCATCCGCTCCTTCTCCTTTTGACTTCTCCACCACTGTCAAGGCACCTTCAGACTGGACATAAGATGAGATCAGTTCCTCCAAGAACACATTTTTTCTCTCTTATTCTCACCATGTGTTTAATATTTTTCCTTGGATTGCAAGTTGAGACTGTTTCACTACGAGAAGCTGAGGATTGTTTGTGCAGCGCTGGTACTCTTTATATTTCAGTCTTTGACAGAGAGCAGAAACAGTTAAATGTAATTTAATACACGACGTTTCACGTGACAACACTGAATCTGTAAAAAAAAAAAAAGGGGGGGGGGGGTTTCACTGCAGGACCGGACACACCAACAACGATTTAGTTAGTATGCCAGGCCACGGGGGGGGGGGGGGGGGGGGGCTGTTGCTTGTTTATGCAATGAAACCACACTGGCTTTTGTGTGGAGAACAAAATGGAGAGTACCCGATATCCATATGGACTGATGATGAATCAGATGCTATCAGAGGAGAGAAACTAGAATATTGCCCGCGAGCAATACCACTACGGGTCCGCCATGTTTTTTTACAAGTGGATGAGCAGAAGGAACTATTTTGAAGAGATGCTCCATAGCTTCCGGCAGTCTCTGCAGGAGGGAACTGTGAAAGAAACTTTCCACCTTGGGAGCCGGCATAAAAACTTTATAGATACAGTGGATCTGCACATCGGTGTTGTGTAAACAGACCCCCCAAACGTGAAGAACGTTTTAGAAGAACGTTGTATTCGTTGCCGTGTAAACGAGGCCTTTACACACGCTTTACTGCTTCACAACTGGGCTGCAGTCCAAAGAGAAACTCTCCAGCTGTTTAATTGTGGGACCTGCTGATAAACAACCAGCTCAGAAAAACTCCTCACCTCTTATTCTCACACTTGAGATGGCAACAGATTTTTAAAATACAAATAAATAAATGTGCAGCTCACCTTTTGGCCATGGATGCGGTCTATGTGCCAGCAATGCAGCAGCAGGAGGGTGAACAGTGTGAAGCTCGACCTCATGGTGTCTGAAAACAGCAGAGATCATCATCAAGCCTCAAACCACAACTTCCCTACTCTCATACCTCATTTAAAACTGCATAACATCACTTTTTTATTTCAAACTGTAAAGGGCTGAAAAAAGTAAAGGAGTGTTGTGATGTGGTTATATGACCACGTAATGTACCAATCTGACTGAAATGAACATACAAATTAAAAAGGTGTGCTGGAGAGAATTTGAAAATGGTCAAATGGAAATATTTGCATAACCTTAATTAATACTGATGAGTATTTGTGTATTCCATAAGATACCAGCGGATACAATGTGAAATTAAAATATATAATGATTAATTTTTTTTAAACCAAGGTCCAAGCTGAACTCGAACCCGCGCCCCCCCGTGCTGGATGAAAGAGAGCGGACGCGTCAGCAGGCCACATTACATTCACAACTCCGCCGTTTTAAGGAGTTCTGCTCATGTTGGGATAAAGCTGAGACTATGGAGATACACACTTACTGCGTGGAGTCCTGTGGTGTTTAATAAAGAATCGGCTGCGAGCAAACACAAAGTAGAGCCACAGTACGAAAGTAATTCGCGATCATTTGGACTGAGTTGTTAGCCTTCAACCGACAAACCCGGACCCGAGTTGGCGTCCTGCAGCGGGTTCCTCGGGTCCCACTGGAACCTGCTGCAAGCTGCCAAAGTCAGTTTACGGTCGGAACGGATTCACCGGTGTTCCAGATGAAGTGGTGACCGTGTTAACTGGTAACCGACTTCCTGTATCGTCCGTTGCTACTGCCAGCAACAGCAGATGTCAACAATCCGATAGAACCGCATGGCTAATCTTCATTCACAACGAAGTTTACAGTGTTTTACCTTTTTATGAGCGTGTATCCTTGTTTAACGAACATGTGTCAAACCGTGACCCATAGCTGCAGCTGCTCGCGTTCTCACACTGACGGTACGTCGCGGAGTTGACACGTCACTGAGGGGCGGGGCTAAAACGACATCACTGAGTGGTAATACCACTGAAGTATAGGGAATATGGTCTAAGATTTAAATATAAATGATCAAGTATATTCTTGGATCTGATATCAGCTCTCAGGATTTCTAAAGGCAGCTTCCATGTGGCATTGTGAGTGAATGATGATTTTGAGGCAGACAGAAATGTAAGTAACCAGTTATTGTAGAATAAATCTAAGATTTCTAACAGGTGATGTTGCAGGTGACTATCAAACATTTCTTACACCTCGGATACTAAACTGAAACAGATGAAGTATCACTCAGACGTGATTCCACAGAGTATTTATTATTTTTTCTGGTTTAAAACACATTTGCCCAGGGAAATATGAGTGTGACACCTTTTCTTTACTATTGTAGTATTGGGTGGACGGAAAGAGAGAGCACACGATGAAAAGACAACAGCTCATGTATAACATCCAGACGGAGGAGATCAACGCCGGCGGTTGGACTGGGACACAGGACTTGTTCTGTTCTGATTGTTTCCACACAGCTCTGCTGTCCTCATAGAGGCAGTTTGAATCGTAGTCCTTCAAACGTCAAACATTGTAAAATGAAATATTTTATTTGCATGTTTTTAAAGGTTATCGCCTTCACATGAGGTCCTCTGCACTAAATATAGGTTTTGTAATTTATGCCAAACATTTGAGGAACATTTACATTTAATGTGAAGATTCCCCAGAGCTTATTCCTCAAAGAAGAAAAAAGAAACCACATCAGTCTGATACCCAGTGAATAATCCAGATAGTTACTACTATTAAAAAATAGTCATCTTCGTATTTTAGCACTGAGGAAAGTGTGGATTGGCCCTTGGGTGGGCCACAGGTCTGAGCAACACAGATTCTCCAGAGTGGAGACACAACATGCTGCTGCAGTGTGAGGCTGGAGTTCTACTGAGCTCCTCCCAGCTGCTGTGCATGGCTTTATGTAAAGAAGTGGGATGAGGGGGAGCAGAATTCGAAGAAAAAACAATCGACTAACAGGGTTTTGAGTTGTAGGGCTTGTTGGTTTATCTATGTTTTCTTTGTTTACCTTTTCACTGGCCATGTGTGTAGTTCTTATGTTCAGGCACTCGATGAAGCTGGGGTCAGTGTAATGAGGAGATAAACTCCAGGTGAGGACGAGAGAGCAGACAGATCTTTGAGATCTTGTCAGCGTGACAGAGGGTCCGAGGTAACGTTTATTAATTGTTTTGAATTATTGAAATCAAACATGAAATAAAATGACTTCATGATGCATTCAGGGTCAGCTCAGTAACTATCAGCGTTAATGAAATGACTTCATGACGCATGCAAGTGTACCACTGACAATTCGAAATGTAACTGTAGTCCAAAAAAGGTACACAAACAACAAACAAAGCCAGTAACTGAGAGGAACATAAAAAACCCAGACCCAGAGTATTCGTCCACCTCTGGTTGAACCTCTCAGCTCTCTTCTGATCTATCTGTGTTCAAACAGAAGACCTCAGTGCTGCCCCCTGGAGGCTCCTAGGTTTTCTACAGAACATCTGGTTATCAGACTGTTTATCGGGGGTTTTGACCTTTTTTGCTTTCCAACGTCTGTCTGGGAGGATCTCATGTGTTGAAACTTGCTTCATTAAGTGTGAATGGCCTGAGTAGCCCAACCAAAAGGAGTAGAGTTCTGGCAAAAAGTTAAAAAAAGATAAAACAGGTTGTCTTCCTGCAGGAGACACACGTCAAGAGAAGAACATGACAAGTTAAAAAGGTTTGGTTATGCAAATTCATTTTTCAGCTCCTGTAAAAATAGTAGAAAAAGAGGGGTGGCCACCTTCATTTAAAACACTCTAAATGTTTAATTGATCTAGGCATTGGGGACAAAGAAGGCAGAGTTGTAATAGTTAAAGGAAGGATTGATAATGTAATGATCACATTTGCTAATATAGACCTATATACTTATACAACCTCCACATACTCATTAAAGAGGTGGGGTTGTTTGACGTTTGGAGGGAATTACACACACCAGAAGAAGACTTCACCCACTACTCAACTACTAACCAGGTGAATTCCAGATCAGATTACTTCCTGTTGAGCATCACAGATACACAGAGTGAAGGAATGTTCAATGGGAACATCAGATGATTCCAACCACAGCATGGTTTACTTATAAATACATCTAAATATCAGACTAAGAAACCCCGTCTGCGTAAAGAACACCTGCAGAAGTCAAAGCAGGATGGCGGCCTAGCGCTTCCAAATTTTCGACATTACTACTGGGCTGCTAATCTTTGTGGTTTGTCCTTTTGGACACACTCTTGTTCTGGTAATAATGAGCCAAAGTGGGTGCAGATGGACAAGCTCTCCTGTAGCTCCCTGTCCTTACCAGCTGTAATTGGTGCATCAATCCCATTACCTGCAAACATAACATTTAATAATCCTGTGGTTCATAATTCTGTTAAAATCTATTTACAATTTAGAAAACATATTAATCTCAGTCTCTCCAGCCCAATAGCATCAAACATATTTTCCCACCTTCAATGCTAGATGCCACTCTGTTGGCACGCCGCTTGATCCTCCTGAAGTGGAAAGATGCTGCCCCGCATGGGTGAGAGACGTATTGCATCATTTAAAACTGGAGGAAATTAGATTTGTGTTGAGGGGTTCTGAAAAGAAGTTCTATCAGGTGTGGGGGCTTTTTCTGACTTTTTTTTAACAATCCATCGACAAAGGTGCAGGAGTGATTCTTTACTCAGTATTCTGGCTGTATGACTCACTGAACGTCTATAATAATTGTGTTTTACGGGAATGTTGGTGGGGTTTTTTTGGTATAAGTGACAGTAGGGGCAAGGAGTTTGTTGTTTGTGTGGGTTGGAGCTTTTTGTCTGTCTTTTCATATATAACTCTGAAAAATTGTAATTGTTGTTTCTATATTTCTGTCCAAAAGTTAATCAAACATATTAAACACTAAATATCAGACTAAGGAATACATTGTGGAGACTAAATATTGGCATTTTTGATAATGATACGGTGGTGGAAGATATTAAAAAAGAAATCAGTGACTGCATTATGAATAATAAAGATGGCCAACTGGAGCCAAATATTGTGTGGGACACAGTAAACGCAGTTATGAGGGAAACTCATCTCGAGAACAGCTTATTTGAAGAAGACAAGGAGGGCAAAATTAGATGAATTGGAGAAAACATTGACAAATCTAGAGAAGCACCATCAAAAGGATAAAGATATTAAACTGATAGGCCTGATAAGAGAAACTAAAAGATGCAGAGAGAATATTTAAAAAAAGAATTAGAAAAGAAATTGAGATTGAAAATCACTACCGGGTAAGTTCCCGGATTCCTAGTTTACAACACGGGACAAGATGAGATCCGGGTTCATCTGGGCAGGAGCACGGCCAACGAGACAATTTAAGACACTTCAAATTGACAAGAACCATGGTAGTCGAGCATCTCAGAGAATATTACTATCTTCCAAATGATATACATGTATGTCAGTGTTTTCCTGAATATCAGGCCAGATGGACACGCATTGAGGAGCGTTCCCCTCCCCAGACTAAGCTCAGTGGGAGAGACAAGTTCAGGAAGAGACAAGTAGCATAGTTGAGGACACCTTAACCCTTACATGCACCCGTGGGGTCATTTTTCACCCCACGGGTTGTTATTCTTCAACATCTTTAAAATGAAAAGTTGTAATATTTTCATATTCCAGGTATTACTCAAAAAACATGTTTGTGACATGAGGCCATTTGCATTCTTATTTATTTTTTCATAAATTTTCGGTTGTTCGAAAGAGAGAAAGAGACATTTCCTGAAAAGGGCTTCAGGGTTGAAGGGAGTGTTTGTCTCCCTCTAGTGTCACAGTCTGCACCCTGCAGCTATGAGCAAATGTTTTGACTTCAAATGACAAAACTGATTTAAAAGACAAAGCAATTCCCCTCCATTGTTGAAAATGACAGTTGAAATGACAAAACAGCAATGATGGCTGAACTATTGAGAGAAACTAAAGCAGAGTTATTCTCCGAGCGAGCAAAGCAAGTGAGGAGACTTATCTCGTTTCAATTTCACTCTGAACCATCTAGCCTGTGAAATCCAACAAAAGTGATCGAACCACATGGGTTTCAGGTACCGCAAGGGAAAGAAAACCAGCAATAGTCAAGTCTGGTCGAGTCGAGTCAAGTAAAGTAAAGTAAAGTAAAGTAAAGTAAAGTAAAGTAAAGTAAAGTAAAGTAAAGTAAAGTAAAGTAGAGTAGAGTAGAGTAGAGTAGAGTAGAGTTGAGTTGAGTTGAGTTGAGTTGAGTCAAGTAGAGTCGAGTCGAGTCAAGTAAAGTAGAGTAGAGTAGAGTAGAGAAGAGTAGAGTAGAGTAGAGAAGAGTAGAGTAGAGTAGAGTAGAGTAGAGTTGAGTTGAGTCAAGTAGAGTCGAGTCGAGTCAAGTAAAGTAGAGTAGAGTAGAGTAGAGTAGAGTAGAGTAGAGTAGAGTAGAGTTGAGTTGAGTCAAGTAGAGTCGAGTCAAGTAAAGTAGAGTAGAGTACAGTAAAGTAAAGTAGAATTGAGTCGAGTAAAGTAAAGTAGAGTAGACTCGAGTGAAGTGAAGTGAAGTGAAGTGAAGTGAAGTCGAGTCGAGTCGAGTCGAGTAAAGTAAAGTAGAGTCGAGTCGAGTCGAGTCGAGTAAAGTGAAGTAGAGTAGAGTCGAGTCGAGTCGAGTCGGCTTGGGTCAAGTGAAGTAGAGTCGAGTCGAGTCGGCTCGGGTCAAGTCGATTTTAACTGACTGGCATAGGAAGCCGGGAAGCTGGCTGACACAATGAATTGTCTTTCAGGTTGTGACTGTTGATTCATCAAAATCGACAAAAGCTGAAGTACAACAGCAACTTCTAGCTCATGGAATTGAAAATGATCATAATCTTGACAAGCAGAAAACAGAACTGAGAAAGTGTCTTGAAATGGAACATCCTATGACATCTGAGTTAGTTGGTTTAACCCAAAATGCTCTGGCTACATTGTTGTAATTCTTCAACATCTTTAAAATGAAAAGTTGTAATATATTCATATTCCAGGTATTACTCAAAAAACATGTTTGTGACATGAGGCCATTTGCATTCTTATTTATTTTTTCATAAATTTTCGGTTGTTCAAGGCTGGATTCTCAGTTTGGACGGTTTTTTTTGCTCCAAAGTTTCCAAGTGAGTCTCCGCTCCTGAACTGGACCTCTCGCTCCAACGGCTTCTGCGTCACTAAATGCTAGCGCGGCTAACAGCTAGCAGCGTTACGTCAATTAAAGTGTAACTGCCCCTTATTAACATGGTAACAGCTTCCGGAAGCTCCATCAGCAGAATGTCTCCACAGTGAATGTGTCAAAAACATTGGTTTTCTGTAACTGCAAAGTCAAGCTTATTTGGGGAAAAATTCTACTTTTAATTACTTATATTTCTGCCATTTTAATGTTCGTTTAAAAATGGAAACAATTAAAAAAATTAATTGAATAAAAAAATTCAAATTTTTTAAAGTTTGTTGATATATATGTATATATTGATAATTATATTATTTATATTGATTAATAATGTGTCATTATTTTAATTCATTATATATAATTATTCTTAGGTCATATTTGCAAAATCGCTCTGTCATAAAGCGACCCGGTGGACTGGTGTTTCGGATTAACTGGTTCCCGTGTTAACTGGTGACAGTTAACTCGGGATCATAGGATATTCTAGGATATTCTACATAAGATATTCCAAACCCGACAGAACTAATAACTGTCATGGCCAGCGCCGTTTAACTGCATTTACAATAAAGTTTTGAAGTGAGTCTTATTTTAACATCTGCAGCAGGGCCTAGTGGCCAAGTGGGGGCCCTAAGCAGGATTTTATTTTGGGGCCCCCCTTCCAATAACATAATAATAATAATAACAAGAAGGCCGTTGCTCGGCTAATCCCCCGCCGGAGGGCTTTTGGTTCTTTGCTTTAAACCCTTGAATAAGTGCATCCTTTAAAGAGTAATATGGCTTCCTTGTTGAATCTCCTCTAATCATTCCTGTTAGTGGATTTAGCAATCTAAATTGAAAAATCTCATCTTCCACATCCACAATCATAGGAAGTTCAGATACCATGAGATTTCCTGGATCAGCTACCCCATGTGTTAATCGTCTATATAAAATGTCACCATCCAGTCAAATCTGATCCAGAGTCATACCTGTCCAGACAGAACTAGACAAAACAATGTTCTTACATGCAGCTACATAGCAATTGCATGAACACTGGCGTCCTTGTGACTGTGCAGAGAACATTCTTATGTCTCCCTGATGAAAACTTCCCACTACTGTACAACCTGACTGAGAGGACATATTAAGTTTGTGTTACTTTATGTTCCTGTTACTTTATGTTTGTATACTTCTCAGCTCCTCACTGTGATGTCACTTCCTGCTCCTCACTCTTCTCTGGTATGTCAACTGCTCCTCAGTCACCTTCTGCTCCTCACTGTGATGATGTCACTTCCTGCTCCTCACTCGTCTCTGGTATGTCAACTGCTCCTCAGTCACCTTCTGCTCTTCACTGTGATGTCACTTCCTGCTCCTCACTCTTCTCTGGTATGTCAACTGCTCCTCAATCTTCTTTGGTATATCACCTTCTGCTCCTCACTGTGATGATGTCACTTCCTGCTCCTCACTGTGCTGATGTCACTTCCTGCTCCTCACTGTGATGTCACTTCCTACTGCTGACTGTGATGATGTTACTTCCTGCTCCTCACTGTGATGATGTCACTTCCTGTTCCTCACTGTGATGTCACTTCCTGCTCCTTGTTGCGCTATAATATAGTCGTAGTACTAGATAAAGATAAAAACTGCAGTGATTTTCTTTTCAAAATGTTATTCATTAAGAATTTTAGGATTATTTTTTGAGAGTTTCCATGGAGAAAACCGAAAGTGACGTCACGTCATTGCGTGATGTCACGTCGGTGCGTGACATCACGTCGGTGCGTGATGTCATAATGCCCTTGGAAATGAACTACTTATCACCTTCCTCAAGTTATATTATTTGATGGTTTGATACCTTAGGGTATTCCGATTTTGACAATTTGGGGCTCATTTTAAAGGGGACAATCCAAGGAATAATTTGGTATATACATGGACCTAGTATGTGTGTATAAAATTTCAGAGCCCTAGCTCAGAAACTGGTCTCCAGAGCCCAAAATGTGTTTTTATGCACTTAGTGGCCCTGTGAACTACTTAATATGCTAATTAGGTCAAGGTACCCCTTTCCCCCACAGGGAGTCTCCATGTGTGAAGTTTGGTGACTGTGGGCCCAGGGGTTGCTGAGAAAGAAGGAGAAACATTCATATGATAATACATGTACTGTGTAACCATGGCGACCAAACTTCAGACCCTACCGATCTTCAAGGTCAAGGTCAAGGTCAGGTCACTTGGTATGCTGGAGGGTGTCCCCAGAGTACTAGTAGGTGTGTATAAAATTTCAGAGCCCTAGCTCAAAAACCTAGGCCTCCAGAGCCCAAAATGTGTTTTTAAGCACTTCGTGACCCTGTGACCTACTTAATATGCAAATTAGGTCAAGGTCACCATAGTATCCCTTCCCCCTCTGAGATGTATCCACATGTGAAGTTTGGTCACTGTGGGCCCAGGGGTTGCCGAGATATAGGTAGAAACGTTCGAACGGACGGACGTACGGAGACTGTTTCAAGATCCCCCTTCGAGCCTATCGGCCACGGCGGGGGATAATAATAATAAATTACAATTACTAACGAATCAAATGAACAGCCTCTATCAACAGTGGAACAATAACTTTACAGATGCACACGTCTGGAAAAAACAGTTTATGCCACAAAGTTTTTTCTTTTTTATTTCAACAACATCCCACCTTCAAGTGAAGCACGAGCCTCTGACTGTTTGGACTTTTTCTTTCTTTTGCTAGCTCCAGAATCGTATTGACGCTTAGAAGCCATCTCTCTCTGTCTCTCTCTCTCTCTACCTGGCAACTGCCTGCCGGCCCATCTGACCGCTGATTGGTCAGATGGTGACGCTTCGCGCTTTCAATCATTGCGTCTCTCTCTCTCTCTCTCTCCTGCCTCAGGCTGACTCGGTGGCGGTGTTCTACGCGCCTCTCGGCAAAATGCAGCGCATCCTTTACGCATTTGCAGAGAATGATGATACATTATTGATCCTGAGGGAAATTCAATTCACTTGCGCAAAATGGGGCCCCCCATGGATCGCGGGGCCCTACGCACAGCGCGTGTTCTGCGTGTAGGGAGGGGCGGGCCTGAGTGTGTGTAATGTGCGTCTCTCTCACTCACACAGAAATACAAAAACACACTGATATCATGCAGCAAAAAACAGAAGACAACATGGTGTTTTCAGAATCATGTTTATCATATAAATACTGAATATTGTACAATAAAAAGTACCTGCGCCCCCTACAGGCCGGCCCTCTGAAACCAATGCTGATGTTAAACCTGGAATCGGACAGGATCCAAGGTTTCTGGAGTTTTTCAGGTCCAGAATTGACCTTTTTTTTTAGAAGGTGCCACACTGGAACGTTTCCTTCCTTCACACCTGTGAAGGTTATTTTTTTCTTTTGTCTTTACGTCAGGTTAAACCGCTTTCCTTTAAATGTAAGTTTAGTAGACGTGCTGGGAGGTTTTCATGCTGGATCTAAATGACTTGAAAGACGTTTATGTTTTTCTGGGATATTATTCAGTTTATAAAGTAAAATCTGCTCTTGGGACAGAAACACTTTAAACTTTCAGACTGTCATTATGTAAAGGTTTGCAGGGTTTGGTGCAGAAACTTCAAATCTGGGAGTTTGTGAAATGACTGGTCACCTGTGGTCTTTAGCGTGCAGGCAGCCTCAGCTCCAGCACAGCAGCTTTAACAAATGACTGTAACCAAGATCACATAATACATTAAAGACACATTTTACCTAAATAAATACTCTCTTTATGAGCCGTCCTCCTTCAGAATAAAGCTGGACCCTCCAGTCAGTGACGTCACAGCAGGACACGTTTCTCCTTTTGGTTCAAATCTCAAAGAAACTCTAAACATGCGTCAGCCACTCGCTCTTCGTCCTATGCTTTATACAACTTTCAAAACAAAATAAATGGAATAAAAATGATCACAGACCAGCAGGTACTACAGAAAGCAAGAAAGGTCGTCGTCCGTCTCAGCTGCATGTCACCTTTCACAGTTTGTTTGAATCGTGGTCGAGGAGTGATTTAACCTCCGGGTTCCTCGGTCAGTCATTCTGGTTTAAAAATAAAAAACAAAACAACAAACAAGTAGGCCGTCTATCCCAGAATGCACCAGGGCGTCTTGCTCGTGTCGCACTCCAGCTTGATGTGGACGACGGTGCAGGGGGCGCCGCTGATGGTCATCTCCTGCCGGGACTCCATCTTGTACCGGAGGTTGGACAGACCCCCCTCGGGGTCCACCTTAAACTGCTCCTGTGTGGGGGAGGGGGGGTTAGAAACTGGGAAGTCTGGGTTTTCTAACCGGTAACGGTCCGGCTCAAGTCTGCAGCCGCGGTCCGCAGTAGTGTCAGCGTACGTGCTGGACTACAGGGTGCACCACGACACGTTTTGACTTCAGAAACGTTTTGTGGTGACATGAACGACGTTCATTTGCCGGGCCAAGACTCGCCCCCGTTGGTTGTTTTCGTCATAAAATGAGTGCGCCGAGCCCGATGCGCTGAAAACAACAGAAGAACCACTGACTGGTTCTGATGAGCAGCAGCAGCGTTTCAGCAAAGTTGTGTTTTCATTTCCATGGAGACAGCATCAGGACGTTTTCCAAAAAGGTATGTTTTCCCCTCATTTCCCAGGAGACGAGTCGGGAGTTTTCAAAAGAGTTCTGGTTTCAGTGCCTTTGAGCACGGTTGTTGTGTAAACCGACACCCAAAATGCAATGCAACTTTTTCACTTGAAAAATGCTGTCGTGCATCACTTTTAAAGTGAAACTGATCGAATGCTTCAACGACATTCTCAAAATCATGAAAACCCAACGAAACGTGTTGAGTTACCCGAGTTCAGTGGCTAGAGGTGTGTGTATGTGTGTGTGTGTGTGTGTGTGTACCTGTTTCTGAGAGGCCACCCTCTTCTGGTCCCTCTTCCTCCAGGCGGGGTCGTGGATGTGCCGGAAGGTTTTATATCCCGTCGTGATGCCGCTCGGCCTGAACAGCTGCAAATGCAAAAGGTAAAACAAACAAAACAAAACTTCATAGAAGTCATAAGTTCAAAGATTCTCTCTCACACACACACACACACACACACACACACACACACACACACACACACACACACACACACACACACACACACACACACACACACACACACACACACACACACACACACACACACACACACACACACACACATTTCTCTTCCAGTTTAGCAAGATATGAGCAAATACCGTATTTTCCGCCCTATAAGGCGCACCTAAATACCTCAAATTTTCTCAAAAGCTGCCAGTGCGCCTTATAGCCCGGTGCGCCTTATATATGGACGATTGTTCTACTCGAGACTGCTATTTGAACGCTGAACAACCAGAAGCTTTTATTTTGACAACTCTAACTTCTCAACCGGATCTTCAGAGCGGACGACACTCCACACAACACCTTCATCACTCATGGTTGCACACCAACATTCTAACAAACCAAAATAAACTAGATGAAATAATGACTCCCTAAACTGGGGAACAAAAACACATAAACACAATCAACACAACACCAAGCCCAACAACGAGCCACAATAACCTCCAACAACACAAAACATGAATTTGTCGCTGCAAGGCATGATGGGACATCATGCCTTGCAGCGACAAATTCAACCTGAGCTCCTCAGTGCAGCCGATAGAAACTCCCATAATTCATTGCAGCTGTTTGTGGTGTTTTAAATGCAATTATTGGGGGTTATATTTGGTTTGTGGTGTCGGTAATAATTGTGTTGTGTTGTGTTTTTGTTGCTTAGTTCATGTAGTTTAGTTTATTATTATTATTATTATTACCGGTAGTTGTAAGTTGTCAACCAGTAGTGAATAAGGTTTTGTGTGTAGTGTCCTCCTGGCATAGGCTGCAGGTAGGACTATCAAAATAAAGTGTGTGCACCTCTCTGGGTGTTAGAATCAGTGGAAAATGTAACCTAATGGCTTTGAGCTTAAAGGTTGCTGACCACTGGTCTACTCCATGCGCCTTATACGGCGGTGCGCCTTATATATGAATGAAGTTGTAAATTATGTCAATCAATGTAGGTGCGCCTTATAGGGCAGAAAATACGGTAATAAAAATGTATTATTATTCTCAATAATAAATCCACTAAAATCACTGAACTAGTCCAAAAGCTATATTCAGATTTCAGGATTGACTTTTCCATTTCCCATTTTGTAGAATTTTTTTTTATTTATTTTTACCATTCACTTGAGAATTTCAGGATATTTTGAAAAAACAATAACAGTAGGAATTCATTGAATCACCTGAATACATACGACTCAAGTCTGGCAAAACAAACTCAACTCCTGCAGACATGTTTTTTATTTTTGTGATCATTGGAAATGTTAAACACTTATTCTTACTACTGCTTACACTAATAACGCCACAAAACAACACACCTATTTTTGACAATAGTAAAAGTGAAATGATACAAAATAGTCGATCATAAATATTTCTATAGAACCATTAAAAACAAAGCTAAAAGTTTTGAACGCAAACTGGGATAAAATGAAGAAATTGTGGAAGTTTTGCTCTTTTTTTTAACCTGTAACTTGGCTTTTCTCAGTCGTCGGTAGAACTCGTCGTCCTCTCGGCCCCAACCCCAGAACCTGTTGGACATGCCGTTACACTGAAACACAGAGGAAACGCTGGCGTCAGGCGGCTGCAGACCAGAGACGGCAACGAGGGCAAGAAAACTAAGTGTTTCTCAATGGAGTCAAAATTCAAAAACAAATCAAACAACCCCTCTGGTGGTCAGTGAGAGTATTACACTCCCAACAAAACGATGGCCTGGAGAAAAGAAATAAACACTGACCTGAGATAAAAGTACAGCTTCAAAACTGAAGCTAAATTATGAGAGAAAAAATACTCAAACACAAGAAGGCAAAACATGGAAGTATCAAACTATTTAAAAAGCAGAAGACCACCAAAATAAAACGATAAAAATAAAGAGACACCAAATTACCAAGAAACTCAACTATAAACTGATGCAAAAACAAAGCAGCTGAAACCTAAAGTCACAAGAAAAAATAAAAACAGTATATAAAGACTCAGACGTGCGTCTTCTTGATCGTCACGCCTCTGGACTGACGGAGCGTTCCAAAAACACAGTCACAATGCTTCTTCAATCTTTATTTTCTACAGTGTGGGTTATTTGGTGATTGTGATTCTGAGGAGGCAGATTTTCCACCGAGGAAGAGGATTGGTCAGACACAGTCAAGTGACACCTGAACTGGCTAAATGTATCTGTGGCATGAAGCTCGTTAACCCGTAAAAACACAAATGATCTGTGTCATTGTTGAAGCTGCAGGGCTCAAAATCGTAGTGGCTTATAGTTGGGAAATGACAGCATGAAGACCAATAAAGAAACGCCATATAAGCACTCGGCTCCATGTCCACTAGATCAGTGTTTTTCAACCTTTTTGAGCCAAGGCACACTTTTTTCTTTGGAAAACTCTGGAGGCACACCACCACCTGAAAATGTTAAAATTATAAACTCTGTAGCCTCTATTAACAATATAAAGTCATTCTCATCAAAGTTTTATCAACAGGAATCAAATAAATACAGAAAAAAGTATTTCCCTATTTCTTTTTTTAATAGTGCCTCCCTCAGTGTGAAACCTGGACCTGATGGATGAAGAGCTGAGATCCTGGTTCACATTCTTCCTTTTCTAAAACTTCTCCATCACTGTCACTGACACAGTACTTTGATACAAGATGGTAGCAGGAGGTGGAGATTAACCACACTGACTCTGTTAAGTTTCATTTCACCCGCAAATTTATGTGCTGCCCTCTAGTGGTGAAGAGTATTTATACACAATTACTCTGCACACTGCTCTCACAGCTGACAGCGGCTGTGAGAGCAAATGTTTTTTTTAGAAAAAATGTGAAATTGGATTATTTCCCACGGCACACCTGATCTCGCGGAACACGCAGTGGTTGAAAAACACTGCATTAGGCGTCCAAATGAATTAAAAACCAACGTCTGAATAGTTGGTGTCACCAGCGCTTGACGTTGTCAGACTTCAGCGGCCTGGTTTCTGGACCTCACACTCTCTCAGTTGCCCCAGAAGCCCGTCGTACCATGTGGTAGTGCTTCTTGGTGAGCAGCAGGATCCCGCCCACGTACGACTTGTAGTGGTAGAGCGGGTGCAGCTCCGGCGACGCCACGTGGAACGGCCCGTCGGCGGGGAAGCCGTAGTCCAGGGCCTGGTTCTGCGGCAGCAGGTCCACGTCGTGCATGGCCAGGTAGTCGGTGTCGTCCCCGCTCTCCAGGAAGCCCACGTTGATCAGAGACGCCCGGTTGAACCTGACCAACAAAACAAACTGTTGCGCAACAGGTCTGGAGGAGAGTTAAATACATCGTTCTATCCTGCTTGTCCAGTTCAGGGTCACGGGGCTGCATCCACCTGGACAGGTCGCCAATCTGGCACTGGGCAAACTCATACACACACAAACAGCCACACACGCTCACGTTCACACCTCGGGCCAACTCCACCTCATGTTGTGGGACCCTAAACATGCAAGAGCACACAGAAAGGATCGACTTGAGCCCAACCACTGCGACACCATGTCGATATGTATTCGATGTATGGTATTTCCAATTTTTAAGACATGATTTATCTCCTTTTGTTATTTTTAAACAGCTTAATGTGCATTTTATTCCGATTATCAACATCGTATTCGGGAAATTATACATTTTAAAGTCCGTTGCTTTTAACGCTTGCATGGTGTTCAGGTCTGTCAAAAGAAAAAACAAACAATTAATCCTTTTTGTAAACTGAGACTCACTGGCCCAGTTTCTGCCAAGAACAAAGATCAGAAGTCATTTTTTAAGTTCACACACTGTATACCCCCATGATGCATTTCAGTCAGAATCCTGGCAGAACAGACGGAGTTCATCTGAAGGAGACGGGAGGACAACCAGCCGGTGGTTTCCATGGTGACTGATCAGCACCAAACACCTGGCGGCGCTGCAGAGCAGGCAGAGAACCACCGTCCTGCCCTCACTGCCTGCACTGTTGTTGTTTCTGCCCCTGCTGTTGCCACACAAGTTGTGGAGTTCAACAAAACTCCCGTCTCCTCTCACATTCCCACTCGTCTTACAGGAATCAGTCTTATTGGGGTGCGAGCACTGACGGGACTGTTACATGGATGGTGCATAGCAACACGTTGCAACAGGAAGTGGGGAGACGTGCACCAAACATGCGACACGTGGCGCCCTGCATGGGCGCGCGAGGACCTGTTCCACGATGCTTGCAACTTAAATTATTAGAGAACAATTGGGAGCAGCTGCTGCAAATGTGGGGAAGTTCACCTGCAAGGACCAGTCTGTCCACCTGCAGCCTCTGCTCCACCTGGGCTGGACTCTGACGCCCAGACACACTCTCTCTCTCTCTCTCTCTCTCTCTCTTTCAGTGTTAGGGTAAAACTTGAAGTGTAAATTTAAAGGTTATTATAGCAGTATTTTACCAGTCTGGTCACTCAGGATGAAACTGGACTGAATGTGGTCCCTGAACTACTTTAAATCATATTTAATAAGTATTCTGTATACATCTTATATATATTCATACTGTATACATCTTGTATAGATTCAGTTGTTTGCTTTTTAATAACCATAATGTATTTGGTGTTTGGGTCATTCAATATCAGCCCGTCCCTCTGGAGAGAGGACACCTGTCTTCAGGGGACACTTGCCCTTACATTTTAGGACGTCCCGACATCAGAGGTTTAGTGCCAACATTTCAATTTCATCACAGTCTGCAGTAGTTTTGTTTTTACAATTAACAGTTTCTATTATTTATTTTTCTTCAGTCGCACGGAGGAACATTGAATTTCTGTTTCTTTCATCATGTTGAACTATTGATGGAGGAGAAATGTTATCATACAGGTTTGGACCAATATTAACAAAAGACTCATTAAACCTATTTACCACCCGATCCAAGTTATTGATAGCGAGATTATTTTCAATTCAATATTTTGGGAGTTATCCTTGGTGGGAGCTTGTTGAATAATAGTATTTAGTACATTCCACATACCTCTGATATGAGTTTTATTATTATCAATTATATTGGTAGAGTAATCTTTCTTATATCTCATAATATTAGTTAACTTATTTTTATATTTCTTGTATTTATTTTCCCCTTCTTTAGTCCTACATTGTATACATTCTCTGTAAAAGGGATCTACGGCATCCTGGCCGTCCTCACCTGAAGTGATCCACCTGGTTGATGATGAAGATCCTGTGCCGGATCTTCTTCTTGTTGAGGAAGGCGTGCATGTAGGGCACGAACACCAGCAGCTCCTCGAAGCGCTCCCTGAAGGGGACGATCAGGGCCAGTTTGTGAGGACCCCAGGTGGGGTCGTCTGACGCGGACGCCTGATCGGGGCACGGCGGCGGCGGCAGCTGCTGCAGGACATCCATCGCGGACGAGGACATTTCACCTGAACAGCTGAGCTGCAGCCACAGCAGAGAGACCAGCACCAGCGCCATGCAGAGCCCGAACAGCTTGTAGACGGTACAGCGACCCGACAGGAACCTGCAGGAGCAGCACACCAGAGCAGCGCCGCATGAGACCGGAAAGCCAAACGGAAAACTCCAGAGACATGACGACGCTACCGAACCATTTCTGCGACTTGACGTGACGTCGCCTGTAGATATGAAGTTCAGAGCTCAGTGTAAAGACGTTCTATGTGTTCAGAACAAGAACAGAACAGATTTCTCTGGTCCGACGGTTTTGTTTCGTTGTGATGAACTGGAACGCCACAGTCCAAGTCTTCATTTAGTTTATTATGAATCCCGACAGCAAGGACTGAGAATCAAGCATCTCCCCACCCTGTTTCTGGATGATAGAACTCACAGGTCAGGTCCATGCAACATACGCTTAAGGCCGATTCATACTACATAAGAACAAGAAGAAAGTCCGGCAATGCTGGGTCCTGCTGAACAAAATGATGTCATTTCCTTCGGCCAGCTCCTTCTGGCCAAAGAAATTGATCCAACCGTCCTGGCCGAACTCTGTAGGAGCCGCACTGCTGAAACTTCAGCACTGACGTGCGAGTTGGGCAGCTTCTTATTGGAGCATGAACAGTCCTGCAGAAAAAGCCTTTTTTTCCGGCAGCTTGCTGACATCACTGCCTACTTTTCTTCTTGTTCAAAAATGGAGTGTACAGGGACCTTTAGAAAAATTAAAGAATAATATCCAAGAAGTGGAAAACACTCCTGAACAAAGAGTAGTACCCTAGGTGTCTAAACTGTGTTTGGGTATGTGTAGTTAGTATATTTCATATATTATTTGGAAATAAAGCAGCTATACAGATGATTAGACGATGGAGACACAACCATAACATCCCGATGAAGCCAAGAAGAAAAGATCAGTACGGTAGGGCTGAGCAAAAAAATCTATTTAATTGGAAACATTTATCCAAGGCAGTTTTACAGAGGGTTTACAGCCCCCCGGTAAAAGCTGCCGTGGTGCAGTGGTAGAAGGTTCTGTGGCACCCTGCAGCCACTGCCATGGGGTGCCACAGTATAACTGCCACAGCCACTTTTTGCACTTGGTCTTTCTGTGTCGCTGATGTCTGCAGCTTTCATACCAGCCCCAAGGCAGACTTTGTCATATTTGTTAAAGCCCGTTAGCACAACGCCTAATTTGTTGTTTGTTTTTTTAGAGCGGAAGTTTCCTGTTCCTGCTTCTCATTCGGGATGGACCAATGACATTCTTCACTTTAATAAGATGGAGACGATCAGGTGCACGTTAAACAGTTCTCTTGTAAAACTGTACAGATCCGGGGGCCTTTCTTCAAACATGTTGTGTTTGTTTCTGTCCCAGACTTACGGGTTTTTACTAAATTATCATGACTCACACAGCACACATTTGTGTGCATGATGTGGCTATAGTGTTGAAAAAATAGAATGTTTCTATATTGTGTGCATTTTATACTTGACTCCATTAGTATGTGGTGATCAGATAGTAATTTTGGCATATGTTCTCTCTTTCCACAGTCGCTATGCTTGTTCATGTGCAATTGTTGGGTTTTCCCTGTAAAACTGCCTTGAAATGGCTGCATTGTATTTGGTGCTACTTAAATAAAGTTGGATTGAATTAACCCGGACACATTGATATCTGAAATGTCACAATTTGTAATCATTTTGACATTAAAAACTCAAACAAACTTGAGCAAAAGAAAGCTGTAACAAAACAACCTACAGAATCAACTGACAAAACATGAAGTGCATTAGAAAAAACAACAACAACGGAACGAAAGAGACAAAGTTTAAGATGCGATAGAAAAACTAACACCACAAAAGGAAAAAATTCAAACTGCAAGGACAGAAATAACATAAAACTGCAAAGAGCAAATAAGCAGACACACAAAAAAGACCAAATTCAAACGGTAAATAAAAAGGAACTACGCAAAGTTCCTTATTATTATTATTAGAGGAACTTTGTCTCTGTTTTCACTACGAATAAAGGTTGTAAAGAAGATAAAGTTGTTTCTCTTACCGCCTCTCCTCCTTGAGGTACAGCACAGGCTTTTTTCTCGATGAATACATCATTTTTCTCTTCATTCAGTGCGGCCTAATTTCAGTCCAGTCACATTGAACCGCTTCTAAACTCGTCAAAGTGCTTCAACCCTCCGGGTTTCACTGCTCCGCGCCCCGGACTCATGAAAAGCTGCTGACCGACACCGTACCGTCCTCCATGCCGGCTCCCCGTACCCTCTGCCCCGGCTACAAGTTTCCGGCTGCTCGCTGTCACGGCGGCGGTCAAACGCCATGTGTATGTCCGCTCCGCCACGTCTCCATGTCGGTGTGCGGGAGCCGCGCGAGCCGCCGTTACCAGCTAACAGGCTAACGCTGGACACGTAGCATGAAGCGGTTCGCTCGTGCCGCCGCTCCGGGTCCGAACGAACGCATCGACCACAGGCTCCAAGCTCGAACCCGCCACAGCAGCCCCGCTTCCCGGCACAGACAGAGTCTTATGTCCGGAGAAAATTTTGATTTAACACAAAATACTGGAGAAACAAAACAAAAAAAGGTGCGCGGAATCAAACACAAGAAGCCGATTGTAACGCGGTACGAGCAGTTAATGATTCCGACTGGAAACTAGTGACGATCGAATTTGAACGAATTGTTCAAAACCCGCGAGTCACTTTACTGAACGGTGACTCACGAATTTTCACGTTCATTAACTCGTTCACTGAGTCATTCTTGCTACAGCCTCCAGCCGAAGAGAGGGAAATATAAATATCACTGTTCTGCAGCTCGTCTAACTCCATTACTCACTTTAGTCGCCCTGTGAAAAAAGCAGCTGTGATGCTAAAAGAGCTGCTAAAAGCAGCTGTAATGCTAAAAGAGCTGCTAAAAGCAGCTTGTATCCGAGCCGCTAACGCTAGCTGCTAAGCACAGCAGCTTCTGGCTCCTTTAATTCACATGAGGCTTTCAGCAGCTCGAGTCAGCTTGTCGGTGAAGCTCAGCACGGATGCCCGAGTCAGCTCGCTTCAGTCGTTCAGCTCACATGTCCGAACACCTCGAAACTCGAAAGAGTCGTTCACTGAATCGGTCAGTAGCAGTTCCGCTGTGTCGTTCACCTCATGAGCGGTGAGGCTCCGCCCCTCCCTCACCTGAAAATCTGCAGCGGCGCTCCGCTCAGAAAGTTTCTGAGAGACGGCGGAGGAAAAAATCACACATTGTTTCACAAAGCTTATAGAGATAAATACATGAATAATACATGGATAAATACACAATAAGCAATGTTAAAATACCACTGTAGTGTGTATTGTGTGACATTTAATATTGTCCCCTATACTTAGTTCTGCCCTATGAACATAACATTATTTATTGATACGAGTAAAAAAAAGAAAATCAGAATGTTGGAAGGAAAAAAAAACTATAAAATCATATGTATATATTAATATATACTGTATATGTGCCATTCTGGATGCCAGGTATTTAGTCAGTTTAATCATTTATCTAATTTATTTTCTGATTCAACTAAACCTCAGAAACAACACACATAATCTAGAAAAAGAAGACCAGGACCACTAAAAACTAATGTGTACTTATTGTTTATTTTCCTCAGAAGTGTTTCAGCATTTTACTATGAATACATGATTCTCCTCCGTGGTTCATGTCGCAGTTCAGCCTCCAGGTCCAGGAGCGGGTGGAAATAGTGCGCCTGCGCAACTGAATCAAATGACTCAGACAACCGATTCACTTGGATAAACGACTCAAAAATCCGTGAGTCTGTTGAAGGAGTCGGGTTTCTCATCACGACTCGTGACTGAGTTTGATTGACGCAGTGCTTTAAGTGGCCGGCCACGCGCCTGTACGCAGCACTTTAAGTGTTTACCTTTCAGAATACCGGGGCTTTTATTCTACCGTGTGGCTCGTACCGGAACCTTTCGTAATGTCTGGACTGGTCAGCCGCGACTTTATTGACACACTTTGAACTCAGCAGCTTATAAAATGACGCTAATTTATGGATTTTCTACAGGTAAATGAGCTGCAACGATATATGGGTGATGCGTTCAGGTGCATCACGTAATTCTGCCCTACGGGGCTGACCAGTCCTCTCCCCATAACCCCAGTCAGAAAATACTTTTTTAAACAAAAAAGTCAGAAACACCAGCTCACTTTACCAAACACAAAATGTTCCTTTAAACCACATTTCTAATGATCAAGAGAAGAAATCATGAATTTTTGAGAAGTCAAAGTTTTATTTGAACTTCTCAGCACAGTTGAACATTCATGCGTTGGTCTCTCTGCTGTCTTGCTTGCCG
Organism: Blennius ocellaris; assembly: GCF_963422515.1. Lineage (NCBI taxonomy): Eukaryota > Metazoa > Chordata > Actinopteri > Blenniiformes > Blenniidae > Blennius > Blennius ocellaris. The sequence continues at coordinate 26,698,133 of NC_137658.1, forward strand.
GTCTCTCTCTTCTCTTTCTCTGCTGCCACTCAGGACTTGTCTGATCATGGCTCTGGCTCTCACTCCTCTCTCTCGCTCCATTCGTTCAACAGCCGGCATCGCTCTCTCAGCTCTCTCTCGAGCTGCCTTCTCTCTCTGCTCTATCGCTCTCTGTCTCTGCTCTCTCTCTCTTTGCTCTATCTCTTTCTGTCTCTACTCTATATCTCTCAGTCTTCTGTCTCTCCACGCTCTATATCTCCGATCTCTCCCTTGCTGCTCTCTCTCTTTCCACTCTCTCTCCCTCTGCTCTCTCTCCTGTCTCTCCCTATCCTCCCTCTCCCTCTCCTCCCTCTCCTCTCTCTCCCTCTCCTCCCTCTCCCTCTCCTCTTTCTCCCTCCTCTCCCTCTCCTCTCTTTCCCCTCTCTCCCTCCTCTCCCTCTCCTCCCTCTGCTCTCTCTCTCTCTGGATTTCCCGGGCAGTGGAGAGCTGTCGTTGAGGTTTATGAAGGCTCTCCTCCTCCTCCCTCCGAGCAGCCATGTGGACCTGGGAGATCTTTTTGGGTCCCTGCTCGGTGCTCTTGGAGACCCAGTTGTTCTGAGAAAAACAAATGATTTTGATGAGTCGTCGTTTTCTGCAGTTTCAGTTCAGATACCAAAGCACATTCAGCTCATGTTGCTCAGACTTCAGAGTCTCTGTTGAAATCACACTTTTGAATTCTAAGGACTGAAAATGTTCCCAACTTTTCAATATTTCTAACTGTAATGTCACAAAAACACTGTTTGGGATTCTTTTAGTTTTACGTGGCATCGACTCCAATCACACTTTGTTTCATCATGAATTCAACACGACTTGGACTTCAAGTAGACGAGCAATCAAGATGTGAGCAGGACACAAATATTGTGTTTCAGGAAGTTCAAGAAATCAAGAAAATGACTCAATGAAGGGTAAGGCATGAGCTTTGCAGGACTTCAGACTCCAGCAAACATGTAAACAGACACTCACCTTTCTGAGGTCTACCAGGTCCAAAAGCATGAACTTCGTCCTGGAGGACATCTTTTTGGTCTGGATGAGGTTGTGGATGTCCTCGAAGACCGTGTCAAAAAACACAGAGTAGTTGAGACGTACGTTAATTTTTGTTTCTCTGCTTCAGAACAACAAAAGATAAACCCTCATCAAGGTCTCTGCAAACTGTGCTGAGCCACAAATCCACTTGTTCAGTCTCACCTTGGCCTTCTGGGCGAGGTGCCGGCCAGCAGTTGTGGTCAGCCTGCACAGACCCTCCAGACACTCCTCGGTGGCGTCTTGGAGGAGCCGGTCCATGCAGCCGACCACAACTGCCTCTCCTAGGAGCCGAGCCTTGAGGAGCTCACCAATGAAGGTGAGGTTCCCCAGGGCTCGTCTCCGGGCCTTCTGCTGAGCCTCCTCAGGCTCCGTGGACTGAAGAAAACAAGAATAAATATGAATCAGATATTAAAATTAGCCTTGGTAAGTTATTCAGACAAGTCTTTACAAGAGTTGTAGTAAAAAAGTTGAATCAATGCATACCGACGCAGCAGCGCCGCCTTGCTTCGCCTGGAATAGCTCTCTGCAGCGCTTCAGCAGGAGGGTGCGAAAGCGCACAGAGCTACCATCGTCCAGCTGGACGGTGATCTGTGAACCAGAGACAGAGGTGGAGGTGAGGAGAAGAAGTGGACCGCTATAACTGCATGTTGTCTTCCATGCAGGACAAAGACAGTGAGCAGACCAACAGGGACGTGGACATTTCCTCTGAGCCAGAAATGAATCAATCCTACTTACAGCAGCAAGGCTGCCACACAGCGTAGCGTAGGTGGTGGCGAAGCTGGGCTCCGAGATGGCTTTCTCGTGCACCAGCTCCACCACCCCTTGAAGCCTCGCCAGGCTGGTCACGGGCAGTGCGGTCACCTGCGCTGATAGGGAGTCGTATTTCTCCGGAGTCATCTTGTTAAGGATGCTCCGGAGTTTCCCAAGAAGCTCCTGGGGGGAAATGGATGAGAAAATACTGGTTAATAACTGAGATAATCAATCAACTGGCTTGCTCACATGCACATCCAGTCACATTGTGTTGAGGAATATTAGTGTGTTTCTCTTGTGAACTTGTGTCAATACCTCGGTGGCTTGAGCTTCAGGCTCCAGTGCAGGGACCGGCCTTCGTGCCCCGGGCTTCCAGGCGTTGGAAGCTTTCTGGAGCTGGATGTCCCGACCGGACATGTCCAGCAGAATCCTCCTCGGCGGTCGAGCGACAGCAGTCACCTCCTGTGGAGCCAACAGGAAGACACAATACACACTCAATGTATGCACAAACAAAATAGGAAAATCAAACACATTTGAAGTAAATGCCTGTTTTTATTCCTCAAGTCATAATATAATGAACTCTCCTCTATGTCAGGAGTCACACACCTCGCTCCAGCACCAGATCCTCTCTGGCACTCCTGCAGGCAATCAGCTAATTGATTGTCAAGCAGTCTTAAGCCCTGCAGGGAGGAGGGTCCGGTGCCAGAGGATTGCTAGTCTTCACTCCGTGTGGAGGTGCGTCGGTGTTGTCCTCCCCGGGGGGTGAGTGTCCTCCCCGGGGTGGTTCCCGTTCCCGTTCCCGTTCCTGTTCCGACGCTCGGCTCCAAGAAGTTCCCCGTCCGGGTACCGTCCCGGTTCCGTCCCAAGAAGTTCTCCGTCCGGGTCCCGTCCCGGTTCCAAGAGATTCCCCCGGGTCCCGTCCCGGTTCCGAGAGGCCCCCCTGAGATTCCCCCGGGTCCCGTCCCGGTTCCGAGAGGCGCCCCCCAAGAGATTCCCCCGGGTCCCGTCCCGGTTCCGAGAGGCGCCCCCCAAGAGATTCCCCCGGGTCCCGTCCCGGTTCCGAGAGGCGCCCCCCAAGAGATTCCCCCGGGTCCCGTCCCGGTTCCGAGAGGCGCCCCCCAAGAGATTCCCCCGGGTCCCGTCCCGGTTCCGAGAGGCCCCCCAAGAGATTCCCCCGGGTCCCGTCCCGGTTCCAAGAGGCCCCCCCCAAGAGATTCCCCCGGGTCCCGTCCCGGTTCCGAGAGGCCCCCCAAGAGATTCCCCCGGGTCCCGTCCCGGTTCCAAGAGGCTCCCCGGAGTTCCCCGGGTCCCGTCACCGTTCCAGCTCCCCGTTCCCTGTTTCCTCAATAAACATTAACTGTTTGCAAACAACTTTCTGCTTGAGGTCTGCTTTTGGGTTCAGGACACTCCACGCGCCGGCTCCCCGCCGTGACACTCAACATAAGTGTACAGGAGAGTATTGGGACCTCTGGTGAGGAGGGAAAGTATAGTTATATATTGTTCTGATTGAGAACTTGCCTACTGTTTTGTATCTTACACATGGGTTTATAATGCGTTCATGTTATTTTATAACTTGTTCAAATAAATGTCGTGCGCCATCTGGTGTTGATTAACGCCTCTGACGTCAAACATACTCAGCTTGAGCAGAGCGGCGACTGGACCAAGATGGCGGCAGCGTCTCGTCATTATAATGTCTGATTTCACCACTATATTCACACTTTTGTCATTTTTCTGCAGCGTCTCGACCGGCGGGGGCGTCGAACGTGACGTAGTGAAGCGAACAGTCGACGGCGACACCGGCAATTACGTAATATTGATCTACATTCTGTCAACACCTGATATGGTAGTTCTAAGTTGAATTTCCTAAGTTGCATTTATTAAATATGATTAAATTCTAAGTCTTCAAATCCTAAAAATGTAATCAACTTGTCTCACCTGTTGGTTTTGAAGGTTCGCTGTCCTAGCTGCACCAAGAGAGACGGTAGCGGACCTCATTGTTGCAGTAGGGTGTCGCAAAAATCCAAAAATTATTGAACAAATCCTTGGTCGCTAAGGGTTGAGGTTCGCACTCGAGACTCCGACACACCAAAGATGAAGGAACAATGAAAATTAGTTTGATTCAAATTGATTTGAGTTTTTAGGAAATGTTCATATACAGGACAAACACAAGTGGATTACTGCAAAAATACACAAACACTGAGGGTTTCATCCAGTGGCGGACCTGGATGGTTTTCTGCCCTGGGCAGCGGCCCACTTCGCCCATAGCAAAGTCCCCCACTGATGGTTGTTTTTGTAATAGAAACACACACACACACACACACACACACACACACACACACACACACACACACACACACACACTGGCTGGAGCTGATGAAACATGTCACCTCTTGTTCCAGTTGTGTTTTATAGATTCATCCGTTGCTGTAGCTTTTAGGGACCATGTAAAGAGCGTCAAGACTCTCATGTGGACGTTCAGGATAAACAGTGTTGTCTTCATGGACTGGTGCAGTAATGTTTGGTTTCAAATGCACGCTGGAAGAATATCAAACTTTTCAAGGGTTGAGATGGGACTGTGACACATTTTGAAATGCAGCAGTTGCCGGCCTCTCCGAGTCCAACCAGTAAGTCACGAGGCCTCCCTTCATCCCTTCATCCCGTCATTCATCCATCCATCAGGCCTCGCAGCTTCACCCGACTCTGTGCAGAAGAAGAAAAGTAAACAAGCCTCACAACTCTAAAGCCGAATAATTAGCGTGCTGCATCTCATTATGTTAATACCTGCAAAATCCAGAGTGGAAAAACCACAATTCTGGGACATATTTGGAGGTTAAATGGTTTCTATAACTGGGAGCAGGAACTTCCTCACCTGGCAGTGTGAAGTTGTTGTTTTGTTTAGTTTTTTTCTTCAGGGATTAGAGCAAACGAGAGGAAACCCGTTCATTAATGAGCATCAGCAGCTGCGGCAGGCGGATGTTTGTTTCCCCCCGATTCCCGCTTCATTTGACGCCCAGTCACAAGTTAACTCTGGGGCGAGAGAGCGATGACATGTGTCTCCAAAACACGTCACACTTCCGCTTTAACCCCCGTTTCACACCGGAGCAGGACTTTGTGCATCGCACCTGACAGGATAATCGAACGCTAACTTGAAAGCTTCCATTTCTAACAGTCACCTGTTGCTGTGGAGTTGCCGGCTCAGACTGATAAGCGGGGCCCTGTACACGATGGAAAATCAGCCCACACAAGCGTCTTTTGATTGAAGTTGCACAAGTTGCAGCCAGATTTCTGTGCCAGTACTGATTTTTTTTAAATTATTTTTAACAGCTCAGAGGTGTGAATTCGTCCCGTCTTTGTGGCACAAGCACACAACAATGTGCTCCAAGCCATCCGACCTGGAGCAGAGGAAGAGGAAGGAGGCCTGAACAGGTGATGAAGAGGGTTTTTTTTTAAGTACTTGATTACACCTGGAATTAAGCCTCCCACCTGTTTGGTTTTTTGGAGTATTTTACGACTGTGTACCAAGTCACGCCACTATACATGTAAATTCAAAGGAAGACACACTGAATATTCATAATTCAAGTTTACAGTGAAACGGGTGGTAAAGACTTTTGCTTTCCCTCTGTATGCCTTTACATCTAAAAATTGCCTTTATTTATTTTTCCTCTCCCTTCAGTTTTAACGACACAAACAGCGGGTGGTTGACTTTCACTGGATGCACGAACTCAAACGTTTCCTTCGATTGTATTTCACCAGCTTCACATTTAAGTGGCCGGCACGCTCCTGTACTGCAGTACTTTAAGTGTTTCCCTTTCAGAATCCCGGGGCTTTGATTCTACCGTGTGGCTCGTACCGGAACCTTTCGTAATGTCTGGACTGGTCAGCCGCGACTTTACTGACACACTTTGAGCTCAGCATCTTATAAAATGACGCTAATTTATGGATTTTCTACAGGTAAATGAGCTGCATGCCGAGCGGAAACAACACACACCAATTAAGGTTCCCACGAATATATGTTTCACACTGTCCAGAAGAATCAAATTAAAGGGAAATGTGATTTCAGGCAAAGCCAAGCAAATGTATCTATAGAGCACCATTCGAACAGGGACATTTCCAGTACGTTACAAAGAAATAAAAGAAATGGTTTAAAGCTTTACAAAGAAATACATTAATTCAATGTCATTAATTCACACTCCGGAGTGAAATACAGCGGGACCAGACAGCGAGCAATTGGAAAATAATAATTGAACACCGTATCAGAAAATAATTAAGAAATCAGTCACACACTTAATTCACGTTTGTGTTACATAACACTTCATTTTTTAAACGTCTTTTCACTGTGGCTCCTTCAGTAGTAAGGACAAAATACTTTAGTCTGGAATAATCTTGTATTTGCATTTACCACACATGCAACCGTCCTTGTCCAAGTGCTGTGAACGTTACCTAACCACACGTCCCGTTCACAAGACGCTCTTTCACACAAAAGAGAACTCACTTCTAGTTGATCCTGGGTTTGTTAAAGTCTGTTTATTTAGACCTTCTGAATATGGAACAAACTGCTCATCTGCTGGGATTCACTCACACAACCACCTCAAATACCCAGAGAGCTTCAATTCTCTGACAACAGGAACTTAAAGTCCTAGTGAAATGAAAATTCGACCTCCAAAACACTGGCTGTCGCTTCTAGGGACATTTTTTATGCCAACTGGCTCGAGGGTAAAATGTTACCAATCTGCGAGAAAATAGCCGATAAAAGGTGGTACTATAGCTGCTGGGCGGAGCTTCTGACTATAATAGAGTGATGTCACGAGTTGTGCACACGCCCAAGTTGTGTTTACATTATGGAGGATCAGAGTTTTGACCACGAAGAGGCTGAATTTAACCAGATTTCATCATCATCATTTCAAACCCAGTGATTGATGAAGAAGACACAGAAGGTGGTTCTGCCATCGGTGACCCCGTCTGGAACATGTTTGAGGAAGCAGAAGACGCTTCGTCCTCCATTCGTCCTCGTCTCCTCGTCTCCTCGCCTCAGCAGCCGCCACTTTTCACCTTTGAGGCTCCTGACTTTTGGCAGAACGACCGGCTTCCTGGATCATGTCGAAGCGCTTTTCCCACTGCGGAATCACCGAAGATGAGTCCAGGTGTTACTTGATCGTCTACTAGCCGCCTGAGCTAGCGGCTAGCTGCTAGCCGCTCCCGCTAGCCTCGCGAGCTAACGGGGAGCCGCTCCCACCTCCTGTGCTCCTTTCCTCCTCTCTCGGTCTCTTCCAGGCTCAATCTTTCATCAAGGCTCATAAAATGCTGACTATAACTTCAAAACACGGTAAAAACTTGGATATTTAAGAGGGAAACAAGCCGATATAAACACAACAGATGGAGATCTGCACATCTCTTAACGTCACGGCCAGGAAGAAGGATTCCCCCGACTTCCTCGGCTGGAGATTCAAAATTCAAATAACTTTGTTATGCGACAACAGTGGTGGGGTAGAGTCGGAGGAACCTTAGAAGTCGTACCACAACTATCATTTTTTGCAAAGTAGCGTTTTACATTTCACTGGGACTTTAAACATTCACGAGTTCAGACATGAGGTGTGCAGAAGAAGATCTTTGAGCTCTCAAGCAGGGTGGAGCTTCAAGCTGAACACTTGTTTGTCCCTTCATGGCCGCTGAAGGATATTACATGAGCAATACTATGATCACGGCTTGTGTATTTTAGATACTGAAAATCTGACCTTTCCAACGGTATGTAGGATGAAGTTGTTCTGCCCTCAGTCTGATGTATGATAGCTGAGGTTTGGTTGGCAGCAGACACCATGATAATCGACCAATCACACTGAAGCCCAACAAATTGATGGGGGTGTGGACACACTGGAAATATTCAAACTTAGCTTTTTGAACTAAAATGCCAAAACACCAAGATTTTGTATAAATGCTGACACTGATAATTTATACAATCATAAAGTACGGATGCCTTTAAAATTCAACCAATTTCAGCAAATACTACAAAATCTAACCACCAAGTATTATTAGACATTTGAATAAAAAGAATTTCTCATTTCTTTTTCTGAAACATGCCACATTAAAACTTTCAGGGTACTATAATTTGCAGATGTATTCGACATGTGAAGGGTTGCATGTTAAACAAGCACAGAAACAGTTTTCAGGTTCGTTTAAACTTTATTACATTTTGCAGTCACATTTCTTTAGTAACTCGACATTTTTTTCCCCCTCAAAGTACAATATTACAGCGTATAAAAACTTTTAGAAGCCGAGTTCTGCTGGAAACTCACTCACCATCCTCCACACCAAAATGTGACAAATTTAATTCGAGTGCAATTTTAGAAGATTTCACATGAACTCAAAAAAAAAAAAAAAGAAAAAAAAAAAGAAGAAAATGAATCAAGCCCCTCATCCCGGTTAAAACCCGTTACCGTCTGATTCCAACTTCCCACAGAGAAACTACCAGCAACAGAATCCGATTTCAGGAAATCTCAGTACAAACTCAGAAAACTTTAAAGAAACAGCGCAAGGTTGATGTAAGGACATTTTGTGCACTGGGTGGCAGCAGAGAGCTTCGCCACCTGCTGGTACAAGGTGGTATTGCACAGCAGAAAGGGTTAGTTTATCATCAAGATTTCTCCTGGGGGAAAAAAAAAAAAAAGCAGTATTCCACTAAAAATGTTACAACAGGATCTTTTAAGTTTTTTGGTGGTTTTATATGAATATGTGACTTAAAGTGTGACAATTCTCCTCGTCGCAGCACACAAACTTAAATTTTCACCCGTTGAAAGTGAAGGAAAAAAAGTGTATCCGATTAAAACGATTTATTGAATTGAGTCAATTGAAAAAAGTGCCTAAAAATAGCTGTATCAGACTTTGATGAGTTCAAATGAGGTAAATAGGTTACCCGCTTGTCTTTTTTAAAATTTCGAGCACCAAATGTTAAATCCAAAAAGGTTTTTATTTAATGATCTCAGGTTTAGAACCATGTGTGACTCGAGTTCTCATAATTCAGAGCTAAACATTTTGTTAAATAGTTTTTTCTTCAATTTCTATTCAAGTGCAGTTTCTAATTAGGACTCTGGTTAATTAAGACAAATGTAGTCAAGCTTTTCTTCAAAAGTAATTTAAAAAACCCTTTAAATGATATTTGTTCTTAAGGGGGAAAATGTAGTCGTATGTTAAAAATACATTTCACATTTAAACTACATTTATCATTTAAAAAGTTACTTTCCGATTTTCTCATTTTTAATTGGTACAGAGAAATTGAGCCAAAATTGAATTTTCAAGTCAAGTCAGAAAATCTGCTTTAAAGTTTTGATTTTCATAAAATGTCTTAAAGAAAAACAGCCTTTTTTCCCCTCAACCAACCAGAATTTAAATTATGAATAGAATTTCAAGATTAAGCAGTAAAGCGATGACTGTTTGTGAAAGTTTGAAGAAGCGAAAACTTGTTTGTGTGCCGCTTGGAGGAAAACCAAACATCTTGGGTCACTCATGAAACTTTGAAAGAAAATGTAAAATTAGTTGGAATGCGGTAAAAAACAACAACAACTCCCCTCTACAGCCACACACAAAAAGTCGTCCTTTCAGATTTGTTGAAATTCAATTTGAGACCTAAAAACTGTTCAATCTAGTTAATTTTGAGGATAATAAATAGTTTTTTTTACCTAAAATGTTACGTTGAGACTGATTTAAAAGAAACATCTACAAATTTAAGCAGAATTGAACAGTTTTGAGAGCAGAATCTGAGATTTAGGAATTTTTGATAATCTTCAAAACACGAGAAGTGTGCACATTTGGAGAAAGGTTGCTAATGGAAATTTAAAAATATTTGAGCCGAGAACTTAAACCAATCCCAAACATTTTGATGTCATTTTGGATTTCTGATCCCTCCATGTGGCTTTTCACTTTCTGCTCACTGGACAGTGTGACAAAGATCAGCGCCACAAACCACAACGAGACGGGAAAATAGAAAAAAATCCAGAAAAATCCTGCCAGTAACTGTCAGACCGAGTCGGATTGAGTCCAGATCAGCTTAAACTAACTCGTTCTGACCTTTCGGGGGCAGTAACGTGTCAGGAGTCGGGGTGGGGGGGGTCCGGTGGGGCAATAAATAGTCGCGACGTGTTCCTGAAGCTGTGAATGTGAGGAGCTCGTCACCCACAGAACCTGCGAGAACGTCCACATGACGGAGGTACAGAGCAGTGGCTGGAGCGGACCCCGCCCCCCCAGGCCTGCATCCATCACACACACACACACACACGCACACACACACACACACCGAGTGTCCTCCAGCAGGGAAAGGTTAAACCAGCTTCTTGGCCTCGAAGAAGCTCTTCAGGTGTCTCATCTGCCAGATGCCGATGGCCACCAGGATGAGGGTCTGCACGATGGACCACCACAGGACGCGCTGGTTGGTGCTCTCGCTGGTCTGACGGAAACGCTCCTCACGGTACTGCACACACAACCACATGGTTTCACCACACTGTCGTGCCTCTCATCATGGGAAACAAACAACAACATGGCTCTTCAGCCCCTCTGTAGAGGCTCCCTGAAGCTTAACTTACACACAGGACTATTTTCATGAATGCCACAGGTCTCAAGCCTCGATAAAACTTAAATGGAAAGAAAAGCTTTGAAAAAAACATCTTATACCACTAAAAGGAAAAAAAAACAACCAAGGAAAACAGCTCAATGAGTCAAAGCAGCTAAAATTCCTGAAAAAGTAGGGATGCACCAATACCACCATTTTGTTCCTTGTCGATACGGGTACTACTGCATCTATAGTAGAATCGGTGCATACTTATGGAAAAAAAAGAGCAAAAATCATTAAAAAAGATAAATACACATTTAAATAAACTGTTCTTTAAAAGGTCATAAGAGCAAAATGAGATTTGTATGGGTAGAATAAAAAGGCTGAGGCCTGCGCCAGTCTGACTATTAAAGAACATTTAAACACTTTCATCTCCACTGAATCAGGCGCTCAAGTGGAACGGAGATGAAAATGTGAAAGCTCCTCTGCTGCTCTGGACCCAGATCCCGTGTTTGAATAGAAGGAGACGCTCAAGCATGACGCCAACATCCAAAAGTAGATTTCATTGAATAAAAACCCAGACTCATTTCAACCAGTCTCTACGTGTCTCAGCCCTGTGTGGATGTACGTGCTGCTCTGGGTGGAGACTGACCCTCTGGTAGTTCTGCTCCTTCTGGATCTGGTCCACCTGCTCCACCAGCTGCCTCACTCTCAGCTGCAGCTCCGTCAGCTTGTCTTTGGCTGCGATCTCGGCGTAGTTGTTGGTGTGTTCTCCCACCTGGATGTCGAGGTGAACCCTCTGCAGGACGGGGAGACGTGCCGAGGTCAGAACGGCGAATCGGAGGACTCAAACGTTACCACGCTGCAGAAGCAGACGTCTCCTCACCAGCATGCCTCCGGCGAACAGGGAGAACTTGGAGGAGTTGGAGTGCAGGCAGATCTGATGCTCTCCGGGTGTGTGAGACGTGAAGGTGAAGCGTCCCTCGGAGCCGTACTGTCGAGACAGGATCACCTGCAGGAGGACGGCAGGACGCTTTAACCTCTCTGCTGCAGCCACTTTTCAATTACAAGCATTTGAAGAAACGTTCTGGCCGTTGCTCACCTTGTCGTCGGGGTCTTTGACTTCCACGAACATGCCCAGACCCTGAGTGGCCGGCATGTACTCCTCTTTCTGTTTGTCATACAGCTGAGTGCGGTAGTTTCCTGAAATATTAAAGTCATAGTCGACATGCATCAATCCAAAAGCATGAACAACTTGCACTTCTAATTGAAGTGTGGAGTAAGAAAAACACAACTTTGAATTACAACAAGCTTCTTTACAATGAATAATATCAACGTCAATGCTGAATCAGCAGTTTAAAACCCCGACGTCCAGGAACTCCTCCAGGCCTTTCCTGCTAGAACCTTTTGAAACTTCAGATTAACATTGTTTTCTTGAATCTCCAGGCCTGGAAAACTGCCCAGGATCCTCCTTGTATGATCAATTTACACAAAACACCGTAAAAGCGCCTCTTTTCTTCCGTCAGCACGCCACGTCGTCAGAGTGTGGATTTACTGAGCACCTCATGAGAAAACAAAGAGCGGAGGTGGGTCTTCTGTCTCTTCCTCTCAAACCTGTCAGACGCGTTTCAAAACTGGTGATTTAGTGTCTGAAGCACCTCAGCAGGAGAGTCCAGCAGGGGACCGTTGTAGGTTCAGAGATCATCACAATGACATTGGACGTTTTACAGTCCACACAAAACTTCATTGACCAAACAGAACATAGCTTCTTCTGCATCAGATTAGTAGAAAAATGCCCCTTTTCAAGCTTTGTCCTACGTTTCTGATCAGCGGCCATGTTTTACCTCGATAAGACGTTCATGTTTGAATGAAGACTGAAACCAAAAGGAATTCTGAAAATATTAAAGTGGCTGAATTGAATGTCGACATATTTAGGAAATTAGAGCAGTAATTCAGTGTCCCTTATTTAAATCATCATAACAGTTCTAATGTGGACTTGTAAATAAATCATGCAGTTACTTTGGTTCACAGAGAACTAGTAAAGCACTAAATTTGTGAGACTTTTACGTATTCTCACAAATTGAGTTTTACGTGAAGGACGAGACTCTAGCCGCAGCTGACATCACTATTCTGAGCGTTTATGAAGTTTTTGAATTTAAATGTATTCAAGGCAATAGATTAGAACTTTGCTTCAAGTTTTGGTTTGCTTGTGTTTTTATGTTAATTATGACTCAAAGTTCAAACTTGTGAAATACACTGTCAAACTTTCACCTTTAAAGCATCTCAGGCCACATACTTAAACTGATATTTCACTGCACTTCTTGCACTTACACAAACGCAGTTACGAGTTCGCCCACCCTGATGTAAACGTTGCCTAATTCCATCTATTTAAATGTTCTGCATGGTTTAGGCCTTTCCCAGTCTCAACACCCCTGATTTCAATGAGGGGCTCACTATTGGGCGTCTTTTTAACAGGATCCTGATTCAGGTGTGTTGAAGCAGCCAAGACATGCAGGACAGGAAGTCTCCACGACCAGAGCAGCTGTGAACACCCACAGTGATGGAGGCATCCAGCTCCAGTCCTCGAGCATCTGTCCTGCATGTTTTCACTGCTTCAACACCTGAATCTCATGATCATGTAACAAACCCCAGTAAAGGTCCCTGCAGACTCCCTTTTTGAAGCCATAAGAACAAGATGAAAGTTCAGCAGTGACGTCAGCAAGCTGCTGAATAAAACATTTGTTCGGCAGGACTGTTCATACTCCACAACACGGTGCTGAACTCTCAGGCCACGCCCCTCGTGGCATGTACCCTTGCGACAATGACAGAGCAGTTCTGGAGTTGATGACAGAGGAAGAGGATGAAGAAAGACAGATGTTCAAAGCTGACAAGGACGAAGAATTGTTATCAAGACAGTCTAGCGCGAGACAAGAAAAGCGACCGCGAGACACTGCTGGACTCGAAGGCCACGCCCCCTCACAGCAGCCACACGTCTGAAGTGGCGTTTTCACTTTTCACCTGCAGTGTATTTCTCACCTCCTGTCCTGGCAGAGATGTATTTCTCTGAACTGTTTCAGTAATAGAGTTTTTAAACGACCGCGATGTTTGTCCAGTTTTAACTGACCGTTTTTAGTGATGCGTTCAGGTTTGTTAGGGCATTTTAACAAGCTGCGGCGCTCAGGCAGTAGCGATGTTACAAGCTAAATATGACAGTGATTAGCGAGCTGGAACACATGGCCACTGCTGAAGTATCGGCAGTGGCCAGGATGGCCGGCACTGCAGACACCAATTTGTTGGGCCAGAAGGAGCCCGCTGGCGGAAGTGACGTCATTTTGTTCGGCAGCATACATCACTGCCAAACTTTGGTCTTGTTCTCATGGAGTATGAATTGGCCTTAATGAGCTTCATTGCAATCAGCTGTGTTGAACCAGGGAGAGCAAAACCATGTAGGGCAGCTGCTCTGCACGACCTCAAACCAGGTCTTATTAAGAAGACGTACTCGTGAATTGAGTGAAATTTTAATTTTGTTGTGATTCTTACAAGTTGGCTCTAAAAGTTGAGGGGGAAAAAAAATGAAGTTTTCACTCTCGCCTCTTGCTTTATTTACTTTGTAGATATTTTGCGAAGTACCCACATGTCTGACAGCTGCTTATTGAGCCAGATGACTCCTGTGTGGTGGGATTACCACACAAGACCGTAACGGCTTCAAAAGAATTCAAACCTCAGCAGAAATTCCTCAATTGTGGTATATGTTCAACTTAATTGACTAGTCAGGTTTGTTCAGAGATAACTCAATTCTTCCACCATATAGTTAAATTGTAGCATTTTTTCCATATTGTGCAATTATACCCTTGAAAACTCTTCCCATTTCCCCCTCAATACAGTTAGATTTCGAGCTGTGTCATGAATTGACGTACCTTGCACGACCTGTTTTGTCTTAGGTGAATCACTTCGAGTTCTACCAACATGCAAAATGAATTTTGGGAGCATTTCTCACTCAGATGTAGCTATAACTTTGATCATTCAAATGCTAATGAAGAAAATTTAATATATGTGACGTAGAGTAGAGGCAGTCTTAAATATTCGTTTGCTGCTGAAAAATGTATTTGCTGCCATTTCCCTGCGGCAGACTACGTTCAATGAAGTCAGAACAAATATGGACTATTAACCTCACAGAGAAAACGGCCTTCAAGAGAAACACCTTTAATTTGAATTACTGAAATGTGATTTTTTCTTGAATCATGTTGCAGATTTTAGATCTGTATCTGGAGAGGTTTGACCTACGTGTGATCACAATTAAAGTCTATTACATTCACCAGGAACACATCTTAACAAGTTTAGTTTGAAAGCATTTAATAAATTATGCAGGGACATTTCAAGAGACTTCGGCAAAGCAAACACCTGTTTCTTAATTTCCCCGTTTGGTCATTTGTTGAAGATTGTAGGTCATTAGATAATTCTAAAATATGAAAACGACCATAAATATAAAAGTTGCATTTTACACTTTAGTCCAAAACGTTGAAACTACTAAAAGTAAATCATTATTTGGCTCTTAATTAAGCTAATTCAGCTGTCACATACGAGAGGAAGGTGGTAAAACACGTGCAGAGGAATAATAAAACAAACTTTGTCATTAAGTACATACATGAATGAAGGACTCGCAGCTGGGGTTGCAGTTTTTGAATCGTTTTCTTGACTTTCGGAGGCGAAAACTTAAACTTTGACACTGGCGGATTAGCCATCTAGCTCTAGTTGAGCTAACTTAGCCGCTAGCTCTGGACGCAGCGGACACTCACCGATAATCATCGTCTCGTCAGGGATCTCCTCGATGAAACACTTCTTCTCGGTCTCCCCGATGTGGAAGTACAGAGAGGAGACGGAGCTGGAGAAGACGAAGAGGAGGAAAAGTTTTAACAGACTCGACTGCATTCTGTCGCTCTGCATTGACACCGCCATCTTGCTCTGAGTTCCTGCTCCGACTGAGCATGCGCAGCTGCGGCAGTGCCACGTAAACTCTCAGCGCGGCGCCGGCCAATCAGAGGACGATCGGAAGTTAGAGGGTAATGTAAATTTTACTTTTAGTTAATGCCTAAACTTACAACATATTCGTTTTTTTGTGCCAAATACTGTCAGTCCACATAAAAACAATATTGCTTTACCCATGCATTTATCTCAATGATAAAAATGCAAACACTGTGAACATATTTGTGCCTTAAAACACCTCTAATTGATTACAAAAATATAATGTGATTTTCTTGCTACTTGATCACAATGCAGTATAGTGACGGCATACATTTTTATGGTTGCAAACTACTTAAAATAATATACACATATCGAAGAAAATCCATTTTTAATCTATTTAAAGTAGCGGAAACTCTCCAGGTGGCAGCAGGTCTGTCATTAATCTGCAGGGGGCAGCACGTCAGCATGTCAGACTCATCCAGAGAAGAAGAAACGTCTCCATGGCAACGAGGGGGAGTCAAAGATGGCGCCTGGTGAGTGAAACATATCTCCCTCCGGCTCGTAAAAAAACCTCAAAATGAGCTTTAGAAGACATACAGTTACATGATTTACACTCCGAACCGTTGCGGCTTTTTAGCGGCAGCCCGTCGTTCAGGGACGATTGTCAACCTCAACCCGTGTTAGTGGCGTTTAAAGCGAGTTAGCTGCAAGCTAACAGTTTTGCAGGGATCGATGATGAGTGTTTGCTTCTTGCTCACAGTGTCTATATTGATCTCAGATTAAAGTTCAAACTGCAAGCTATAGAGACGTATTAGATATGGTCGACAATAAGTTTCCAATCGGTTTCCATTTTCAGGTAAATGCCAGAGAAAGAGTTGAAACTATAAAAGGTTTTCATATTATGTATACTTATTACAGTTCATTCATCCTGACAGCAACGCAGTTTTGCTTATGAAATGAAATAAAGTTTATTTTGATTGTTAACATTCATCAATCGCATATTCTCTTCAAGAACACAACCAAAAAAAGGGTTTGGGCAGAAGCAATGCTTTTTTTCAGCCTACCCTGTACATCATATCAACTAAACAGCAATAAACAAACAAACTTTTGTCACTATGCTCACATTCCTCTATAACCATTTATGGATGTGTTTTTTTTCAATTAAGGAAATTCACTGCACAGACTATTCACATAACTGATATGTATAAATTATATTACATTTTAGAGATTTTTTTAAAATTTTAACAGAGAAAGGTTTAACTTAAATTGATCAATCAATCAATCAAATTTTATTTGTATAGCCCTTTACAATAATTCAGTGGTACCCAAAGTGCTTTCCAACAAAGCTATAAAAACAATACATTAAGAAACAAATACAAGAATAATACATAAAAACAATAAATAAATCCCAGGTGTTGACTGTGGGAGGAGTGACGGTGCGGCAAGTTGGTGAAGCCTTCCAGAGATTCATCACAACAGAGCATACAAAATAAATACACTGCCCTAGACAGAGTTAAAAGACCACCTAAAAAAATGGGTTTTCAGCTTTGATTTAAAAAGGCCGAAATCAGTAGTGGTGCGAATGTCAGGGGGCAGTTTGTTCCTCAGTCTGGGAGCAGCAACAACAAGAGAGCGATCACCTCACTGTTTATTTCTCCACCTTGGAATGTCTAAGAGAAGCTGACCTGAAGAACGCAGGGCCCTGCCAGGGTCGTGTATAGTTAAAATTGATCACTAAGGTCTTTCCATAATTTAATCCAGCAACTGAGAAACACCTTTGTTTGACATTGGTTCTTATTTTACTTGTTTCAAACCGAAGCAAACCTCTTAAATTATAATGTCCTCTTCTTAATTTGAAGAAGGTGTGGATGCTCATGGGAAAGTTCCCGTTCACAGGACGAAACATAATTTCCAGCAATTCTAACTTAAATAAATCCATAAATGTTAATTGTTTGGATCTTATAAAAAGATGATTTGTCGATTCCTGGAATCCAGCGTTATTTATTATTCTAATTGCTCCTTTTTGTAGTTTAATGATTGGGTCTCGGTAAGTTTTACAAGCATTTCCCCAAATTTCTGAGCAATAAAATAAGTAGGGTAGCACAAGAGAACAGTACAATATATGCAGACATTTTATGTTCAATAGAGTTTTAGTTTTATATAATATATAAAATGGTTTTTGATAGCTTAGACTTAACATACTGTACATGTGGTTTCCGACATCCAACAATCAAATTTTAAAGCAGCATTCAGACACAAGTCGATTCAGAGTGATTTACAAAGAAATAAAGGATATAAATGTAAAAGCACTTTCTCTGAATCCTGCCTCGTGCTCTCCGAGTCTGGCTCTCACTGTTTCTCTCGTGTTTCTGCAGGAAACCAGCAGATCGTATCCTTCACATGAAACGGCCCGCTGCGTGGGGTTTCTGCTACTGTTCAGAGGTGGAGGCATCAGGATGCAAACTTGAGCTGCTCGACATCAGTGTGGCACCAAACTGGACGGATCCATGTCTTCATCACATCGTTGGGAGAAAACGTGAAGTCTGGTTGTTGCCAACTGGTAGGATAGTGAGGCTTCAGTAGGTGTTAAATCCAGCTGCTGGAGGTCTACTCACACTAACACACACTTAAGAATCACATGTATGGCACATTTCGGGTCAGCAATTAACCCAAACACATGTTCTTGGACTGTGGGAGGACGTCCATTCCTGCACACAGAGAACATGCAAACTGCAGAGCCTCCAAGCTCAACCTCGACTCAACGTGCTACAACACTGTACCGCTGCCCCAAATGTTAGAGCGATGCCAA
The DNA here is from genome assembly GCF_963422515.1 of Blennius ocellaris. NCBI lineage: Eukaryota > Metazoa > Chordata > Actinopteri > Blenniiformes > Blenniidae > Blennius > Blennius ocellaris. The sequence continues at coordinate 26,716,231 of NC_137658.1, forward strand.
CGGCAGGGGTGTGTTCAGAGTCTATTTACATGAAATTCAATAATCAACAATTAAAAAGTCTTGAGAATCAAACCTTTGAACTTGTTTCACAAAGAATGGAAGTTCATTGACATTTTAAGTGATATCTGCCATCCGTAGAAATAGTTATAATAACAAGAACGATGCCATATGAATTGACTTTAAAATACACCTGTGTGATGAAGATGTGGTCCCTGCTGGTCAAGAGAGCCGAGTTTCCTGTTGGATCAGAACTTCTGTTTTCTTCGATATCGTTTCCGCTGCAGTGAAGAAACGTGTTTCCAGTCCTTGACTGGTTTCCCTCCCAGCTGTCGTCCACTCCTCTGCAGGTCCTCTTCTACCTGAACGGCTGGTACTTTGCAGCTTTTTACCTGGCAGAGGTCCTTATGTTCATCTACAAAGGTATGAGTGACGTCCTGAGGCTGAAAATGGGAGTCGGTCGTCTCCGTCCATTCATCCTCCTCTACGTTTCGTCCTTCCAGGGATCCTGCTGCCGTACCCGGCAGACAACCTGGTGCTGGACGTGGTGCTGCTGATCATCTTCCTCGGTTTGGAGACACTGCGGCTTTTTTATGGTGAACCTTTGCCTCACATTGTCACTTATAATCAACCTCACAGATTCAGCTTTGACATCCAAGTTAACCTTTTCATGACACCGAACCCTCGATTCATGAGAAATGCATGTCTGTTCCTTGTTTTTTTTTAAGCTGTTTTAACCTTCAATATCTGACAATTCTTTGTTTGTGAGACGCCCATGTTTGTGTTTGGATCTTGTCTGATTGGACGGTCGCACAGCAGAGGTTCTGTTGAATGTGAGGAATAATACGAAGACACAAAGCTCAATTTCTCTGCTTGTTGTTGAGGTTTTAAGATACTTTCTTCTCGTTCCATCCTTCAATTCGCTTCCTTCCTTCTGAGATTCAGATAAACAGTCAAAGGATCAAAGCAGCTGATGGGAACATTTATTCCAAACTGAGGTGGGGAAGCTTTGCTTCGGACTAAAACCAGTAATTTAACAGACATCACTGTTTTGCCATCACACACACAAAAAAACACTTTCACAATTAAAAGATTCCCAGAACAGAACTGAACCAGAGCAATGTTGGATTTTTCATATTCACTCGGGTTGGTAGACATTTTCATTATGGCGCTGTGGCGTCATATTTGTCCATTACCTGCTCAATTGTGACCATCTGTGCTTTTTCCCCCCTAAATCTTTTATTTCAAATTCCCTTTACATAAGAGTTTTTCAAAGAAATACTTTTGTGTTCCTGTCAACATAATACTTACTCCGACAGAATCAATCTATTTGAAGCCGATTAGAGGAACAAAACTTTTCCTCTCACCCAGCTGCCGGAGGAGTTTAACAAACAGACCGGTGAAAGAAAGTCATCCAGCTGATCAATCAATGAAGCAGCTTGAACAGAAGATTGAATCGCTGCGTGAAATACATGAAAGTGAAGACTTCATCGACTCTGTAGCTAGTGTACATGGAGGAAATGTGACTGAACAGTCAGATTGTACTGCAAAAGGAAGCATCTGCTGCTGGAGACAGACGGAATGCATCGACTCCAGTCCTAAAGCAATATACTTTTTGAAAAGCTTTGTGTTTCTTTAATTTTTTTTGTAAAGCCCTGTGAATTGCCGTGTTTGAATGGTGCTTTATGAATATATTTGCCTTGACTTACATGGTCAAACACACAGAAAACGTTAAAGAGAAATGTTATTAAATTAGATCTTTATTTCACACATGAGAAAATCTGTTTAAAACACAGAATTACAGAAGAATAAAAATGGATTTATTGTGGCCTTAAATCCACAGTGTATAATCTCCAGCCACCAGCCAGCACATTGTGACCACACACGTGGTAAGTCACGCTGCTTTATCAGGCATTATGGGAGCTGCTGATAACGTCTTACATATAATCAGAAGTGCGAACTGATCATAACGTTGTGGGTGATCGCTGTATTATTATGGCAATTTTCTCAAAAGAATCACCCATTTTCTTTCTTTCTTGTCCCTTTTAAACATTTCTGTTGACTAAAACAATCATTTGACAATATTTACATTTTTGTGGGACTTTCGTTCAGAAAAGATGTGAAATAGTCACCAGACAGATAAACGTATTAAAAGAACAAGGTGCACAGTAACAAGAGGTCAGTAAACTCAGCAGTGAGTCAAGGTTCCTCCAGACAGAAGAGGAAACCCCACCCACACCCTGGTTGTCTGTGCAGGCTGCAAAGGGAACCTGTGTGAGCGCTCCCTGGCCCTGAGCGCCTCGCTCTTCATCCTGCTGCCGTGCGCCGCGCTGGCCGTGTACTTCCTGCTGCTGCAGACCTTCGTGCTGCGCCTGGAGTTCATCCTCAGTGCCGTGCTGCTCTGCTTCTACGGCCTGGAGCTGCTGCTGGGCCTGCTGTCTGTCTCCGCCTTCTCCAGGTGAGCCGCTCGCCTTCCGGGAACCCTTCCATTCTTCTGCCGGCTGGTTTTCACGTTCATTCACTCCAGATTCTCCCTCCGCAGGTCCAAGGTGTACTGACCACCCGCACACTGTCACCTGGAACACCACATGTAAAGTTGTTTAGTTTTTTAAGGTATCAACTCTGATGTAAAATACATTTTTTTTGTAAATAAAATATTTTTGTGAATAAAACTGACTTGACTTTTTGAACAGCATGAGGTTTGTGCAAGTTTGGGTTCGGTGTCAGATGTAAATTCAAAACGTTTGTTTAGTCCAACTTGGTGGTCTGTCCACCAGAATGTCCGTGTTCTCCCAGTGTTCATGCTTACAACCTGTCGTTGTCGTTCTCTGCTGCATGTGGGTGTGTGTTCAGTACTAATAACAATCAACAGCACCGACGAGTGGCTCAACATAAAAAACATCATTGTTTTCAGTGTTTCTGCCATTTCTGTGCAAATCAACGTTGTTTTCAAAACGTTGCCATCACTTCCCATTCTTTGAAAGAGATTTAAAAAAAAAAAATACTTGCACAGATCCAGATTCCCATTTTCCCAATTTTTTTTTCAGGTTTTGGATGAAATAATGTCACCTTTATAGAAATCTTCTGCACCCAAGCCATGTTTGGTTTTTAAGGTTTCAAAACTATGGAATGCCCCATTGTGGACAAATGAATAATAGTCTGCTAAACCATTTGAAATCCATATTTTGAATTTATTGTTGTGGCTATTGGGCGTCAAACCGTAGTCATAGACACACCACCTCAAGATTTTTAGTGCATCTCCCACTCCACAAATTTTAATTGCAGTCATTTACATTACACTCTTTGTATATCAGATTTTATTTCTGAAATCAGAGGTCCAAAAATCTATTTTTGTAATTTTTTTTGTCCATTAGGATTTCTTTACGGTTGTTTGTGTCGATTTGAGATAATTTTCGGTCTAATTTCAGTCAATTTGTGTCTATGGTTACTTTGATTCTATTCTGCGTCACGTATGGTCATTGTGGCCATGTCCCTATTTGTGTGGTAATTTATTTAAATTTAGGTTTATTGCATTTGTAATTTTGCACAATTTTTTGTGGTTTTATGTAACTTTTTTGTCTCAGTCCATCTGCTGGTTGAGTTCCTCTACCATGGGGGTAGTTTTACATCTATTCAGGCTCATTTACCAGCTCTTTTTGGTCATTTTGGTTCTAATTGGAGTCAGTTTGTAGTCACAGTGTGAGCTGCACAGACAGACAGCAGCTCTGCAAACGCGAGTGTTTCTTTGTGGCGGTAATACCGAGCTGCTAGCAGGACTTGGTGAACAACGCGACGCTGAACGAGCACATGACAGGCCACCAGAGGATCCACATCCGTGTGCTGTGGTGGATCTGTCGGAAGCGTTCCTCTCTGATCTGTGAACACACAGTGTAAAAGACTGGTTCTGTAAGCCATGAGGATCCAACTGCTCTGAAAAGATGGAAATCCAGCAAGAAAAAGACACAAAGTGCCCCCCCCCCCCCCCCCCCCCCCCCACACACACTGACCCTCTGGTAGTTCTGCTCCTTCTGGATCTGGTCCACCTGCTCCACCAGCTGCCTCACTCTCAGCTGCAGCTCCGTCAGCTTGTCTTTGGCTGCGATCTCGGCGTAGTTGTTGGTGTGTTCTCCCACCTGGATGTCGAGGTGAACCCTCTGCAGGACGGGGAGACGTGCCGAGGTCAGAACGGCGAATCGGAGGACTCAAACGTTACCACGCTGCAGAAGCAGACGTCTCCTCACCAGCATGCCTCCGGCGAACAGGGAGAACTTGGAGGAGTTGGAGTGCAGGCAGATCTGATGCTCTCCGGGTGTGTGAGACGTGAAGGTGAAGCGTCCCTCGGAGCCGTACTGTCGAGACAGGATCACCTGCAGGAGGACGGCAGGACGCTTTAACCCAGGGGAGGCCAACCAGTCAGAAAACTCATGCCGCTTCTACAAAGAGCCACGCCATACAAACAAACGCCCCTCCTCTCAAACACCAAATGACAAAGTGTAAATACATTCATAATGTATGATACGTCTTCATATGGAATTACTAAAGTTAGACATTCACAAGGTGTGGATTTACAGCATTAAAAGTAATAATTTCACCCGCAGCCACACTAATATTCAGGGACCATCATCAAATTGCAAAACTGCTACGACAGTGAAGGCAGATATTACAAACCGTATATCAAACCAATCAAACCAAGTGTTGTCGAGTTTGTGTGTTGATGCAGGAACATTCCGGAGCTGCTCTCCGCAGGTGTGTGTGTGTGTGTGTGTGTGTGTGTGTGTGTGTGTGTGTGTGTGTGTGTGTGTGTGTGTGTGTGTGTGTGTGTGTGTGTGTGTGTGTGTGTGTGTGTGTGAGTGCGGATCTGAAGAGTCTCTGGACCACAGCCTTGGTTTACAGGCCATCCTGGCTCCAGCTAGCCCCGCCCACAAGATATAGCGAAGCAGCAGCTGTGTGTGTTAACGCAGTTGGAAGGGGATGGCGCAGAGGATTATGTCTGTTACTTCCCAGGACTTTATTTCTACCCATTCAGCGTAGATATACCCAATACGTCTGTATTTCTGTTAATTTATCACCCTCTGGTATTGTCCCTTTATTGTTCTCCCATCGTTAGCATCTTGTTCAGGCAGGTTTTGTGTTAAACTGTGCGATAACAAGTGTGAGAGGGATATTGCGGTCCATGGTGCCTTGCCCTGAACAATGCATTTGAGTACTGCTAAAAAAAAGTCTAACCTCTGAGATTTACATGAGAATTATGTATAATTGGAAGAGCTGCACTGATGATTTCAGTTCATAGAAGAAAGAGTTGTGGGTTGGCCACCCCTGCTTTAACCTCTCTGCTGCACGCTGGTTTTCATTTACAAGCATATAAATAAACTTTCTGGGCATTGCTCACCTCGTCGTCGGGGTCTGTGACTTCCACAGACATGCCCAGACCCTGAGTGGCCGGCATGTACTCCTCTTCCTGTTTGTCATACAGCTGAGTGTGGAAGTTTCCTGAAACACACACACAGTTCATTAAAGTAACACAGTGGAGACATCAATCCAAGAGACTGAACCATTTACTCCACAATTATTATGCAAAATTCTCTTTCTATAGTTTTCCAACAGTAATAATCTTCCCCATAATCAGTGTTGCGTCATCAGGGGTTTAGCCAATCACAAGCAAGGTAGGCTCCTCCCTTTGACTCCTCCCACAATCAGGCAGCTCTGCTCTGGCACATGGCACCACGAGAGGAAGTACTTCCTCCTATTCTCAAGATGGGCATGTGTGGGCGGAGCCAGTCCAGCTCTCATAGACACAGCAGGTTCTGAATGTAGCTCCTATGATCCAATATTCTAATGGAGGAAAATCAAGGAGAAGCTGGATTTGGGGCAATAAACTTTGAATAAACAAAACACTTCTGTGTGCTGTGCAGACACGTTTCAACTTGCTGATGAATGCACCAGTCATATTTATCATGTTTAGCATAGTCTCACTAATGTGTGAGGCCTGAAGAATGGCCTCACACATTAGTGACCAGCATGGCGGCCTGAACACAAACTATTTCCTTTATTACTAAAACAGTTCAGCAAAATGCATTTCTGAAAACATTTGAGGAGAGAAATATGCTGTGCAGTTGCAAAGTTAAAATGCAGCTTCACAGATTTGTAGCTCCTGTGAGCTCAAGAGACCACATCACTCCAATATTAGCTTCTCTTCATTGGCTCTGTGTTAAATCTAGAGCACCATTTAAAATCCTCCTTCTAAATTATAAAGTGCTTAATAAGCAGGCACCATCATATCTTAAAGATGAATTAGTCCCGTATCTCTCAAGAACACTTGGTTCTCACAGTGCTGGCGTATAGGTTCCTAGGTTTTCTAAAAGTAGAATAGAGGCAGAGCTTTCAGCTTTCTGGACCATGTGGAACCAGATCCCAGTTTCAGGTAGGGGGGGGTGAAACAGTCTCTACTTTTCTATTTACTAAAGCTTAGTTTCAAGACACTTTCCATCGTCGCTCATGTGGATGTGTTGGGCTCCTCACTGTTACAAGCACATAGAAATGACTGTATTGTATTTGGCGCTATATATTAAAGTTAAAATGAGTTGAATTGAATGTGTTTGTAGAGACAACCCAACAACGGCGGAGGATAATCTGGACGTGGTCGTGGCTCGGAGAGACTGTGGTCAGGGTAATTGTTTGAAGGGAGTTTAAAGTAAGTGACTTTTAGCAAACTACACCCAAAGTTTTCACAATTCGAGTGTGTGGAAGGAAGACGTTGCATACACTCACGCGGTTCGTTTATAACATAATTGTACAGATACGGGGAGATAAAGTCGGGCCACCAGTGAGTGGTTTGCTCGGTGCCTGAATGGACAATCAGACAACCCTAACATATAATATATAATATATAATAACACATTGATTTGGTATCGCATCGGGCCCTCCGGCAAATCCTCTTTGTACTTGTATGCCATTTTATCCACGTATTGAAACAAAAGTAAAAGTTCCGTCGTACAATTACTCCGGCTTGTTTACCTTCCCCAAAACAAAAACGTCATCTGTGACGTAACCCCGACTTCATGACAGCCCCACCGACATAAACAAACATAACAAACAAAAATAAAAACAACCTTTGTCATGAAGTATACATACATGAAGGAAACACAGCTGGCGTCTTCGGATTGTTTTCTTGACTTTCGGAGGCGAAAACTTAAACTTTGACACTGGCGGATTAGCCATCTAGCTCTAGTTGAGCTAACTTAGCCGCTAGCTCTGGACGCAGCGGACACTCACCGATAATCATCGTCTCGTCAGGGATCTCCTCGATGAAACACTTCTTCTCGGTCTCCCCGAGGTGGAAGTACAGAGAGGAGACGGAGCTGGAGAAGACGAAGAGGAGGAACAGTGTAAACAGACTCGACCGTATCCTGCCGCTAGATATCAACACCACCATCTTGCTTGGGTTCCTGCTCCGACTGACCATGATATGGGCTATGCATGGACGGTGCTGTTTCCTTTTTCTTGTTCTTGGTCTTCTTCTTCTTCTTCTTCTTCTTCTTCTTCTTCGAGCTTTTAGGTGCATACCGCCATACTGCCACCTACTGTACATGAGTAGCGTCACACGTCCACCTCTACATTCTGCCTATTAAACGTCTCAGAAAGTTCAACAATGTCTTCCTGACATCACACACCTTTTCTCTCTCCTTCTGTTGTGAGAATACCAGCCAGGCTCCAGCCCCACTGTGCTGCTCTGACTTCCCCTTGAAGGTTCTTTCTTTCTGATGCATATTTTACACAGTGTGTTGTTAAATGTTCCACGTTCTCTTCCACACCACATCTCTCAGTATTCTTTTTACCGTCATATTCATTATGTCATTCCGACCAGTCTGTCCCACACTAAGTCTCACGTTCATTTCTTCCCTTCTGTTCGGATTTTTGTTCTTACTGATTCGTCTACGTTGTATTTTCTTTCTTTCTCATCATTTTCACATAATCTTTCCGCGCAGCGCCGGTGTCGTTTTAAAAAAAAAATTTGTACGCGCACAAAAAAAAAAAAAAGAGTACAGCATAAAACAATACTTTTTAACAACCGCCAGGTGGCAATAAACACACAGAGACAAAACCTCAGAATATTCCATCCAACAAAAACATTAAAAACAAGCACATAAATCAAAAGCCTTCATTGCTTTCATTTTGTTTAATTGTCTGACAGTTTTCATATATTTCCTGGCCTCATTTCCAAAGATAGAGAAAAGTGGTTTTTGAGTTGGTATATCGATATTTGTGACTATGCCATTTGGCTAAATGTATAATACATCAGATTAATTATATATATATATTTTTTTTATTATTTTTTTTTCCCGCAACAGAGAGAAAGTCAATGAAGCCAAACAATACATGTTCAAATCAAAGGGGAAGTGGTTCAATACAGGCAGAGCTCAAGGCGCAATTATCTTCCCAGAACTTGTTAGAAAAGGGGCAAGACCAAAACAGATGTAATATAATTTCCGGGAGTTCTTTACAGAAAGAGCAATTTATATCTATGTCTTTTTTTGATCATTTCATGAAAACATCTGATGGGTAAAATCTCTGGATTATTTTAAAAGATACTTATTTTACTTTATTATTTATCATACAGCTGGCAAATTCCAAATCTTTTTCCAATGAAGGTCACTGATAAAGTTCTTCCGATAAGATACCACATATAGAATTGAGACATCTTTTTGAAATAATGAACGTATGTTGACGAGAAACAAATTTGACCAATTTCTAGTTTAGTTGGATCGATTGGTAAAAGTGTCGGATTTTGTCCTGCTGTACGTTTAAATAGCAAAATTACCCCAGCAGGGATAGCATTTTTAATGATATTAAATTTATTTCTATGATTTGTAATACTATACTTTGAAATAAATGATTGAGAAGTCACTAATTATCCATCTGAGTTAAACAGCTGATGAACCAAACGTATATCATGAGTTAACCCGTCGGGGTAAAATAAAGATTTGTTTCTGTGTAAGTAAGTAAGTACATTTTATTTGTATAGCGCTTTTCACAGACACTGAGTCACAAAGTGCTTCACAGTAAAAAATCGATAAAACATCTGAAAACATCTTAAAAAACATAGCAGATGTTGACAATCATAGGCACAGAGTCATAAAGTGCTTTTCAGTAAGACAGGTAAGAAGACATCTTAAAAACACAATACAAGCCGTTAGTAAAAGGAGATAAGAGAACATCTGAAAACGGAGCATATGCTGATAGTAAAAGTAGGTAGGGGATCATCCTAAAAGCACAACAAGTGACGGTGGTCGGTGACCACGTGACAAGATGGGACTAAAACGCCTTTGTGTTTTTAGGCGCTTTTTAAAACTGAGCAGTGAGTCTGAGGAGCACTGGTGGAGTGGGAGTTCATTCCAAAGTCGGGGTGCAGCAGCCTTGAATGATCAATCTCCCCGAGTTTTAAAACAGGTACGTGGGACCATTAACAGGTTCTGCCCAGACGGCCTCCAGCTCCATGTCGAGCTGGAGGGCTTTATGAGATCAGCCATGTCGGCAGGGGCTTGGCCATGCAGGGCTCAAAAAGTTAGTACCAGGATTTTAAATTGAACAGGAAACTCAACAGGGAGCCAGTGGAGGGATATCAACACTGGGGTAATGTGGGCCCTCCTGCTGGTGCGGGTCAAAAGTCTTGCGGCTGAGTTGTTTTGCTAATTGCAACCAAGCCAGTTCTGTTTTGTTTCGGCAGGTGAAGAGGCTGTTGCAGTCGTCCAGGAGTGAGGACACTAATGCATGGACGATCATTTCAAGCTCTTCTCTGGACATCATGGACCTGAGCTTGCTGATGTTGCGTAACTGGAAAAAGCAGTTTTTTTTTACCAGCTGTCTGCAGTGCTGCTCCAGTGACATGGACTCATCAAAGATTACCCCGAACTTCTTCAGCTTTGTTTTGGCAGAAAGGCTCAGTTCACCCAAAGATGTGTAAGATGTCTTTACTATTCTATATGTAATGCCTTTGCCCGTGTATAGTACAGTGTTACTATCACTTCTAGGCTCCTGTACAGCCTTTATATTACTACGTATCTCTGGGGAGCTCAGTAACAATAAAAGCAGCTGATCTGAAATGTCCTACTAATACAACAAGTATTTGACAGTTTGTTTTACTGAAGATATATGTATATTCAATTAATTAAACAGTATTTCGCATAACTGCCTGCTTGTTGTCATACTTTTGGTCATGTTAGTATGTACTGTATTACATTTGTCTAATATACATGTGACAATTAAGCACACGTCATTTGGACTAATCCTTTCTCTTTAGATTAAATACATAAATACATACATGGGGACAACACACAATACCCTTGTTAGTGCTACACATATTATTTACAGTAATCACACTGATCCAAATATTTTCCAACTGTTCCAATGAGATTTAACCAGCCTGAGCAATTCTATCTAGACAGAAACATGACTTTCTAGATTAAACCAGCCTGAACAGTTCTATCTAGACAGTAACATGGTTTTCTAGATTAAACCAGCCTGAGCAGTTCTATCTAGACAGTAACATGACTTTCTAGATTAAACCAGCCTGAGCAGTTCTATCTAGACAGTAACATGGTTTTATAGATTAAACCAGCCTGAGCAGTTCTATCTAGACAGTAACATGACTTTCTAGATTAAACCAGCCTGAGCAGTTCTATCTAGACAGTAACATGACTTTCTAGATTAAACCAGCCTGAGCAGTTCTATCTAGACAGTAACATGACTTTCTAGATTAAACCAGCCTGAGCAGTTCTATCTAGACAGTAACATGGTTTTCTAGATTAAACCAGCCTGAGCAGTTCTATCTAGACAGTAACATGACTTTCTAGATTAAACCAGCCTGAGCAGTTCTATCTAGACAGTAACATGGTTTTCTAGATTAAACCAGCCTGAGCAGTTCTATCTAGACAGTAACATGACTTTCTAGATTAAACCAGCCTGAGCAGTTCTATCTAGACAGTAACATGACTTTCTAGATTAAACCAGCCTGAGCAGTTCTATCTAGACAGTAACATGACTTTCTAGATTAAACCAGCCTGAGCAGTTCTATCTAGACAGTAACATGACTTTCTAGATTAAACCAGCCTGAACAGCTCTCAGTCGACAGTAACATGATTTTCAAGCAGAAAAAAAATAGCATGTAGGCAACAACCCTGAAAGCAAGCAAGCAAACAAACCAACCAACAAACAAATAAATAAATAAACACATTTAAAAATAAACCTGGTTTTGACACTTGACAGAACAATAGCAGAAAACAAGAAACATCAGCAGCAAATCTCATCGATGAGGAGTGGAAGTGTGTGTGTGTGTGTGTGTGTGTGTGGTTTGTCCACTAGGTGTGGTTGGACCTGTTGTGGGGGGGCCCGAGGCTACCAGGGCCGGACGCTGCCACTCTGGCACCCGTCGTCCCCCCAGGCCCAGGGAGGCCCCGACAAACCACCACGGAGAGCCTCACCCCAACCTGGAAGGCACCAGACGGAGAGTGCAGAGAAGACCCCCCCCCCCCCCCCCCCCCCAGGCAAGAGGGGCCCACAAGACAAAGGATAAAGGGCGCAGAGTCCCAGGCTGAGTCCCCCCCAACCCGACGGGACAGAGGAGGCCCCAGCCCTCCAGCCCCGGACCAGGAAGAGTGAGTTTCTGTGGGTTTGGAGCGCAGGAGGAAATAAAGACGGAGAATTAGCGCTGGATGATTTATGAATTTCATTATGCAGTGCTTTTCTTCTACTGTTTGAGCAGCCCCACAAAATCACTTTGAAATGTTTTATCACATTTACAAATGGAGGCGGCTGTCCTGCAAAGTCACTCGGCCCATCAATTTAAGGCTCAGTGTCTTGCTCAAGGACAATGCCATGTGGACAGCGATGGGGAATCAAACCAGCAACATTGCCCCGTTGGTTGTGAGACAGGATTGGAGGACAACTCGTCCACAAAACTGCAACCCTGGGCGTCCATGCATGAAATTTCAGATTCTTTTTGAGAAAATAAATCCTGTATAATGTACTTTTACTTATTGTTATTTTTAATTGATATTATATGTGTTTCTCATATATAGTAAGTAACTAATTAAGTAAGTAAGCAAGTAAAGCAAGTGCCTTTCACAGATAAAAATAACAAAGTGCTGTACAAAAAAAGGGTGCAATAAAACAGAACAGACAAAATTACATAATTACATAAAATACAGTAAAAGTGAGGGAGCTATTTAGCAAAAAGCTTTCTTAAACATAAATGTTTTTAAGTGCTTTTTAAAATAGTTTGTGGGATAGATCTAGTATATGTCTATATATACATTATGTGGTATAGTGGCTCATGGCTGTGTTTCTTTGCTTACCATTCTCTTAATGGTAAACAAAATGAAAAAGTGCATGTAAGTACATTTTTAAATATTACTTTTGATGAAAGGCTCAGTTTGATGCCACATATAAGCACCCTGATGTCAGAATTAATCAAAAAAATATTGCCGTAATTTGTAAAATCAGATCAGTAATAAATCAAAATTCACTCAACTTATTATATAACTCCTTCATTCGTCCATATCTAAGTTATGGTGTGGAAATATTGGGAAATAATTATAAAACAAACCTATTTATTTTACTTGAGAAGAAGAATTAGACTAAAAAATCAAACTTATTATTATTCAGCTCCAACAAATCTTCTGTTTGTCAGACAAAGAGGCTGAAAATACATGAAATTGTCGACAATAATGCACGAGCATGCTTTTGTGTCAAATACACTCAAATATCCTTCCAAATGTGTCAAATATACTTTAAAAATCCAATCCTCCAAATCAATAATGCTGAAAAAAGTTGGTCACGGACGAGTTGTCCAGGGTTGCAGTTTTGTAGAGGAGTTGTCGTGGACGAGAGACAGTACGAGACGATCACATCAACGAGCACAAATGACAATTATTCAGTCAAACCTCACAAACCTGCCACATCCCGAGCTGATGAAGCAAGCCAGGGTCATAATAACAACAATAATAATAATACATTTTATTTTGGTTTATTTTGGTCCCCACAACAGTGAAATTGTAAATTGTCAGAATTTTCACCTTTACTTTCTCTCCATCAATTTTGACAAGTTTGAGCCACGAAACATACGAGGAATAAATTCAACTCCACCGGACGAAACTTCATTTGAAGTTTACAATGGAATAAGGAATACAGGTAGATAAATACACAACAAATGACGATTCCCTCTGCAGCTGAACTTCCACGTTTCAACTCTCAAGACTTTGTGGGATTCTGAGGACAAAAGGTGCAAGAAGATTCAAACTGAAGACGAAAGGTTTTACCAACTTTAGAACTGAAATACGGGAACTCCAAATGATAAAACAACACAGAACAAAGGTCCTGCAGATCTTTTAGAACTGGACTTCAGAAGGACAACTGGAAGTGTGTTTGTCTTGTTGCAGCTGCTGTGGTTCAAATGTCAGGAACAAGTCCTTCCTGCATGGTTCTCCTCTCCAATGTGATTTTAAGTGCCTTGTCACCTTTGATTTTTGATAATTCTCAGTGTTTCCTAAGACGTGCTTCGCTACGACGCGTCTCCCCCGCCCTTAAGCCGTTTATTCTGCTCAGCTGCAGCTTTTCTCCTCTGGTTTCACTTTTGTTTTAATGGCTGACTGATTAAATTCACTTGGAGGAAAAACTTGATGAAACAGCTCCCCCGTTGCAGTTTGTCTGAACGGAAACTTTCACGTTGCAAACGTCCACGTCTTGTTTTCTTTTTTGCATATGTTCAGCATACGTACAGTGTCGGAGCTTTATCAACTTTTGGAGGGGAAAGTTTTCTTCCTTAAGCCGCCTCTAATCTCAGATGACTAATTTAACAGTAAGCGAACAGGCAGAATGTGACTGCCGGCGTTGAAAAGAGGATAAAGGAAGCCGAATCCTGCCTCGGCCATCAGCGCCGCTCTTCCTGACCTGCACATGTTTGCGTTGGCGGGGCATTTGTTCTGCTTGTCAAAGTCGCCACCCAAAATGGGTGAAGCCCGTATTAAAGAGATGAACGTATTTGCATGTCTCCACGATGGCTGCCTCGCTCGTTTCTCTTTGTGAATATAAAGTAGACGGAACTTAGAGCGGAGGGGTTTCATTACCCAGTCTATCGCCGCGGCGCACTCCTGCCACACAAATTAAATTGTGCCACTTTGTTGAGCAGCGGCCTCCGTTCATAACCGCGGTTTCATCTCGGCAGCCGTCAGACGGAAAACCTTCCCGCACGTAATTCCCAGTTTTGCATGTTTCCCTTAAACACGGCGTCTCTAAATGAGCCTGGAGCAAAAGAACGTAAAAAATACAAATGTGAATCAGACTAACAGATTTCAGAATTTGCAGATATCGCAGGAGGGTGAGGCAAACAGGAAAACAGGCGAGGATCCTGCTTTTGTGTGTGTCGAGGCCAGCGGACGATTCCAGCAGCGTTTATGTGTGTACTGTGCTTCTTCTTTCAGCAAGACAAATAGTGTGGAACCATACTGGTACCTGAAAACACATTTTCTCCAGTGGACATGAAGGTGAAAACACATTTTCTCCAGTGGACATGAAGGTGAAAACACATTTTCTCCGGTGGACATGAAGGTGAAAACACATTTTCTCCAGTGGACATGAAGGTGAAAACACATTTTCTCCAGTGGACATGAAGGTGAAAACACATTTTCTCCAGTGGACATGAAGGTGAAAACACATTTTCTCCAGTGGACATGAAGGTGAAAACACATTTTCTCCAGTGGACATGAAGGTGAAAACACATTTTCTCCAGTGGACATGAAGGTGAAAACACATTTTCTCCAGTGGACATGAAGGTGAAAACACATTTTCTCCAGTGGACATGAAGGTGTAAACACATTTTCTCCAGTGGACATGAAGGTGAAAACACATTTTCTCCAGTGGACATGAAGGTGAAAACACATTTTCTCCAGTGGACATGAAGGTGAAAACACATTTTCTCCAGTGGACATGAAGGTGAAAACACATTTTCTCCAGTGGACATGAAGGTGAAAACACATTTTCTCCAGTGGACATGAAGGTGAAAACACATTTTCTCCAGTGGACATGAAGGTGAAAACACATTTTCTCCAGTGGACATGAAGGTGAAAACACATTTTCTCCAGTGGACATGAAGGTGAAAACACATTTTCTCCAGTGGACATGAAGGTGAAAACACATTTTCTCCAGTGGACATGAAGGTGTAAACACATTTTCTCCAGTGGACATGAAGGTGAAAACACATTTTCTCCAGTGGACATGATGGTGAAAACACATTTTCTCCAGTGGACATGAAGGTGAAAACACATTTTCTCCAGTGGACATGATGGTGAAAACACATTTTCTCCAGTGGACATGAAGGTGAAAACACATTTTCTCCAGTGGACATGAAGGTGAAAACACATTTTCTCCAGTGGACATGAAGGTGAAAACACATTTTCTCCAGTGGACATGAAGGTGAAAACACATTTTCTCCAGTGGACATGAAGGTGAAAACACATTTTCTCCAGTGGACATGATGGTGAAAACACATTTTCTCCAGTGGACATGAAGGTGAAAACACATTTTCTCCAGTGGACATGAAGGTGAAAACACATTTTCTCCAGTGGACATGAAGGTGAAAACACATTTTCTCCAGTGGACATGAAGGTGAAGACACATTTTCTCCAGTGGACATGAAGGTGAAAACACATTTTCTCCAGTGGACATGAAGGTGAAAACAGATGTGGAACAACAAAAACAGCAGTTCAATGTGAAGCAGCAGAGACTGAGAGAGCAGAGAAGAGGCTCCTTGGCACATTGGTGGGCGTGTCTTGTTTTGGTTTCTCTTCATGTCAATCTTCCTGGAGGCGGGGCTTCTCCAGCTCTGTGACGTCAGCAAGGTGGTGCAGCTTCCCCATCAAATAGAATCAAGGTGTTGAGCTCCCCCACCAGTTAGAACAGAGAAAGATCACTGTGAACTCAAGCTGGAGGGAATCAATGAAAAAAACACTTTGGGGATTATATGAACCCCAAATATCACGTTTATGATGTTTAAAGCACAGAAAAGTCGATTTAGTATAATATGGGACCTTCAACACTTTATTTCAGTTCAATAACATGAAACGAGCAGTAGATGTCAGTAAAGTTCTATCAGTCAAAGCTCTGTAAGGAGGAGGAGGAGGAGGAGGAGGAGGAGGATGAGGAGGAAGAAGAGGAGGGGGAGGAGGAAGAGGAGGAGGAGGAGGAGGAGGAAGGATGATGTGGATGTGAGGTGAATGTTTCTTGTCTCTTTTTATTTCACATCACTGTGACATCCTGATGTATTTATGTGAAAACCTTATTAATTGATGATGTACAGACACAATCAGAGGGAGTGAATGTTGTCAGATACCTACTGACTGTAACCAGAGAGCGAGGATATTCATGCTGTAGTACACAATTAAACTTTTCCACATATGAGAAAGAAACCCTGGAAATGATGCCAAAAACAACAAGCAGCAACAATAAATAAAGGTAAATTCCAGAGTTTCACATCACAGTTCTAGATAAATGAACAAAGTAAGACCCTATAATAAAAGTCAGTGCATGCAGAAATAATGTTTTTATGTTAATTGTCTTGACTAAATGAGGTTTGTGGTTGAAGCAGCCAATCAGAGTGCTGCGGAGTGGTGGGGGGGCGGGGCTTGTGGTGACTGATGGACACGTCTGTCTCTCTTCTGTGAGTCTGCTGTGTTGACAGAAAGCAGAAAATGATGATTTACTAGGTGAGCTTTTATTCATGCCGTGTCCCAGATGAATAAAGATCAAATTAGAGGTTTATGAGCTCCGCTGTCTGTTCTGACATTTATATGAGCTTCGGGCCCTGATTTATGTTTACAGCTACGCAAAAGGGAGAGGGGTAAATAAAAAAACAAATGAAGTAGCCCGAAATCATATTCTAATGCTCTGTCAACAACGGAGCAGACGCACAGAGGCATGAGGGGAGAAGGAGAGGAAAGGTGAGGCCATGGAATTCACCAAAATAAGCAGCAGAGCCTCATAGGTCAGGTCGGAGTTTTGTGCTCCGACTGAGACAAAACAAGAAATAACCTCATTTTATAGAGAAAAACAGCAGCAGCAACATGAGGCAACTTCCTGTATTTCAAAATGAAAGACTCCAGTGAAAGATACCAGGATGACTATTTCAAGCAGGGCAGTTCAGTATATATATATAATACATTATTATACATATATATAATAAATATCTATATCTATCTATCTATCTATCTATCTATCTATCTATCTATCTATCTATCTATCTATCTATCTATCTATCTATCTATCTATCTATCTATCTATCTATCTATCTATCTATCTATCTATCTATCTATCTATCTATCTATCTGTCTGTCTGTCTGTCTGTCTGTCTATCTATATAATACATTATTATACATAGATACAATAAATATCTATATCTATCTATCTATCTACCTATCTATCTATCTATCTATCTATCTATCTATCTATCTATCTATCTATCTATCTATCTATCTATCTATCTATCTATCTATCTATCTATCTATCTATCTATCTATCTATCTATCTATCTATCTATCTATCTATCTATCTATCTATCTATCTATCTGTCTGTCTATCTGTCTGTCTGTCTGTCTGTCTGTCTGTCTGTCTATCTATCATCTATCTATCTATCTATCTATCTATCTATCTATCTATCTATCTATCTATCTATCTATCTGTCTGTCTGTCTGTCTGTCTGTCTATCTATCTATCTATCTATCTATCTATCTATCTATATAATACATTATTATACATAGATATAATAAATATCTATATCTATATCTATATATCTATCTATCTATATTTCTACATAAATTAATTTCTATAATTTCATCAGTCATCAATATCATCAGTCATATTTCAGAAAGACTTATCTCCTGGTTGAAAAATGGCAAAACTTAAATAGGCGCTAAACTTGCTAACAAATACATCGTAATATCTCAAATAGTTATTAGGCAAAATGCCTAAATCAGCAGTGGAATTGTTTTTTTGTTGCTAAAAGTAATTTAGAAAAGTTAAAAGAGATCAGATTAAAAAAAGGGGGGGGGGGGGGGGGGTTAACCATGAGAGAAGATAACAAGAAAACAAATTATTAAGGGAAAAACACCTTGTTTCTGCCATATGAAGAAATGTGTTGTTGACGCAACATTTTGAAATTGACATGTTTATATTGAAATGGCACAAATGCTGAAATGTATAATTTTCATGTTGGGCCACTAGTTGGTGCTAGTTTTAGTACTGGAAGCACTCACACATGCAGCAGAAACCAATGGGCTCTAAACATTAACACTGGAAGAACACGGATATTACAGTGGACAAACCACAAAATTATGGTGACTATCAAAATATAAGTTAGGTTTTTTTTTATGTATTTCCCATGGAAACGGAGTCAGAGAGTTTCAAAAAGTTCCGTTTTTAGTGACTGAATACTGTCATCATGTAACAGACCCCGGCTTGGTGTCAGAAACTTAGTATGAAAAGCTGTGGACTCGCTTTACAGTGGACAAACACGAGTGGCCACGCCCACTCTCTCTCTCTTTTTTTTTTTCAATTCCAATTTGCTTTTATAGAGAAAATAGAAAAGCCCAACATATCCACATGAGCAAGCAGGAGCTGGGCCACGCCCACTCTCACCAACACCGGTGGCCACGCCCACTTTCACCAACACAGGTGGCCACGCCCAGTCACACGAACAAATGTGGACATGCCCGGTCCCCACCAAACTTTGGTGGCCACGCCCACCATCACGGGCGGACACGCCCACTCCCCCCCACAGACATTTATGGCCACGCCCACTCCCACCAACATGGGCAGACAAACCCACTCCCACCAACACAGGTGGCCACGCCCACCTCCACTAACATATAAAAGCAGGAATGTTGAGAGTGGGCAGGGCAGTTTTCCAGTTGGACTCTAGAGTCTAACAAGTAGTATCTTATGCACGTGACATTTATTTTATGTGAACCTATGAGGAGGAAGAGTCTTGGGAGCCGCCGCTGATCTTTGGGGAACCACCAGGACCAGAGGTTATTCTGCTGCTTCGTGGCAATTATCTCAGAGCTTAATTTCTATGGTCGTGATACCATGAGAGGAATGAAGGTTTGGGTCTGAAAACATCACGAAATAGAATATTAATGAGATTCCAGATCAACAGAAATAGAAATGGTAACTTTGCTTAGCTTTGTCAGTGAATTGAATTGAATTGAATTTCTGTTATGTTATCTTGAATGTGGATTGAATTCCGAAGAGGTGCAGATGAATCTGAGCTGGAAACTGGATGTGAGGTGAAGCCAGCCTCCTGCATTTCAGAGGAATGAAACAGCTGCAGCCACTTGATGGCAGTGAAGCACCGCCATTTGAGCCACGACGTGCAGAGAGAGAAAAGAAACTGCACATGTCATAAAAGGTTGGGAAAGAGAAGAAAAGGGAGGAGGAGGAGGAGGAGGAGGAAGGGGGAGCATCCATAATGTATGTGATCAGTCGGAGCTGATCACTGGAGGAAGATGCATATTTACAGGGGTTATGATACTAATGATGACACAGATGCACACGTGAACCCACTCGCCATCCGTCACTCAAACAAGAAACAAACAAGGGGGCAGCTCTGGCCACCAGGGGGCGACCGGGGGGGGGGGGGGGGGGGGGGGGGGCACCAGGGGCGACGTTTCCTCTACGGTGGGCAAAGGAGGAAACCAGCTGGATGTTGGTCCACGTGAAGGACTCGGTCAGGGGTCTGCAACCGTTGATGAGCTATTTTTGCCATTTTCGCAATTTTTCACCAAGTAAAATTTGTTCCGAACTGCAAAACATGTAAATGTTCTAACATGAAGCAAAAACATCTTTCAAAAAACCTTGCTCGACAAAGAAACAAGGTTTCATTCATAAAGTGTTACAGGTTCAGTTTAGGTATTTTATTATATATTTTTAGCTCTTGTAGACAATTTGAGATTATTCCTTATTTTCGTGGATTTTCCCATTCTAGCTATTTTCAGCATCTCGACCATTTTAGACAGTTTCGCTATTTAATTATTTTTAGGGACTGTGTGTTTTCTCGTGGTTCAACAAGTTTAAATTTTTCTTTTTCCGTCTCTATTTTTTCCACTTTCCTTCCAATTTCCCGTTTTCCTTTTTTTCTTTTCCCAATTAAAAAACCCCAAAACAAACTACTACTAATTTTAATAATTGTGTTTTTTACCTGTTCTACTCATTTTTTATTTATACAATTTTAAATATTTGATCTAAAATAAATAAATAAAATGGCAATTCCAGCAATTGTGTCTGTTGTGGCGGTTTCACTAAAGCTGTTGGAGATTAGACTAGGAGCAGTGGGGAAGAAGATCAGTGTGGTGTTCAAATGAAATAAAGATGTGAGCAAAATGTTTATGAATAATTTTCTCAAAATGTCCTGGAGCCGCTGCAAAGGAGCCGAAGAGCCAGCCTGCCACTAAATGGCCAGCAGAGGCCTCAAGACCAGAGAACCAGAAGTTCACTGGACCCCCCCCCATCAGATCCACGGAGTGCCCTCATGTGGCTGCAGTCCGCAAAATGTTGGGAAGGTACGGAAATAGGATTTTCCCAAAGGGGATTTATAAAACCTGATTAGTTAGTTTAAGGCAATAATAAACCTAAGACACATTTTGTTCTGGCTGGTGGGAGGAAACAGGGAAACTTCACACAGAAAACCTCTGAAGCAAATCCCAGACTCACTTTCTGTTTTACATTATTCTTAAATATCAGTTTAGAAATAGAGAAATATTTGAAGTGAGGAAAAAAACCTGCCATCCTTTATAAAAATGTGTCTTAATCCTTATAATGGCTGTTATTTTCTCAGTTATGCTCTTTTTTTTCAAAACTCAGTTATATCATTGAAATCTCGCTTTCAGCAACATATTCATAGAAATACAAATAACTACAGAACATGTTTTCCCCAGCGTTCCTTCAAATAGTGAGATGAAGCTGAAATCGCACCACAGTGAGTTTTAGCAGGATTTTCTGTAATTTCCTTACGGAAAGTTATTCTCCCAACTGGGAAATACCATTTTCCTCGATTGTTGCTTTTCAAATTCCCAGCTCAGACCTTGAAGTATCACAAGCAGGGTTTACTGTATTTCATTTGTTTATTTATTTATTTTAGCTGTCAAGACTTCAGCTTTAGAGTTGAATTCATTTGGGGAGAAAATGTGTTGATCATATTATAAAAGAATTTAAAATTAATAATCAATATATTATTTTGTGATGTAAAACTAAAGTTTTTAATACAAAGTTCCAGAACTCAAATTTTCCACTGATGCCTCCATGTACTTTATTGGTTGTAACATGTTGTTATTAGGGACTAGTTGAGATTATGACACATTTGCAAAGCTTTATAAATCTGTCAGTGGCCCCAAGAAAAATTACTATTCATGCTGATTTGTTATTCTTGCCTTCAGTACGTCACGTTGATTCATATTTAAAATTTTCTGCTGTTATTTTATATTTCATTTCAGCTCAATCTTACACTTTCATCAACTTCTGATAACTTTAAATTTATGAACCTCTATTACAAATAAGTCTTAACTCGGTTTACTGACAATGACAACCGTTTATATATTCTATTCTAAGATATTTTCACAATCTTTTTACGTTTATTTGGAATCGGTGAAATGCTACCACTTCAACTAAGAGGAATTAATAGTCCACGACCACATTTTTACACCTACTTTATACAATACAATGATGGATCTGAAGTAAATAGTGACTATTTCTGTCTATAGGCTGATTGCAACTAAGCTATTAAAAAGAAAAGAAAAGAAAAGAAAAGAAAAGAAAAGAAAAGAAAAGAAAAGAAAAGAAACGCAAAGAGGTCACGAATTATATGTGTGAGGTTGTTTCTGCGTAAACGAGCAGATATTGGTAAAAAATAAACAATTTCACACATTTTTGCGGGGGGCTCTGTTTCAGTGATTGGAGTCCTCTTGGCTCACAGTTGTTTCATGGCACCTGTGTGATGCAGAAAAACAGCAGAAAATTGTGAAAATATCTTTCTTTTTTCTAGCACGCTCTGCTGAAGCTGCTGATTAAAATCCAGCAACGCTTCTTCTGCCGGGAATCATCTGAATTATGTCGCCCTGTTTGAAGAATCAAACCTGCCTCCACGATCGTGCGGATGTGTTTCCACACAGTGTACTCTCCATTTGATCTGCCATAAAAAAAAAAATGGGCTCAGTTAAAGCAGGATAATGAAGGCAGCTCCGCCTGACCCCGATTCCCTTCAGACGCTGCCTGACGTCAAGTATTGTTTCTGAGCATGTTCCCATCCCGCAGCTGAAGTGTGTTCATACAAACCGGGTGGGAAACGACGCCGTCAGTAGAATTGTGTGCAGTCTGGCGGTCAGCGACGAGGTGAGACCCTCTGAGAAATGACAAACTGCCTGAAATTGCTCATTATTTCAGTCAATATATCGACTTGTGTCCACAATTTAGGGACTGATGTCCATTAAGTACTTCATTTATTATCCCAAATTAAAAATCTGAGCCCTGAGAAAACTAAATGCTGTTCTCCGGTTGCTCCATTTAGCCCTAATTTGTGTCTTGGCAGTGATTCAGCGTCGTCATCTCAGTTTTATGAACCGCAGAAACACAAACGCCCACAGCGAATAAACCCGAGACTCAAAGTCTCTCGAAGAGTTGACGTAACCAGGAGAAGGTAGAAGTATGAGAACAGATCCAGACGTATGTCCTGTTAGAGTATAGAATTGGTTTTGTGTCACAATGTCTCCATGGGGGCCAAAGTTTATCTCCCCACTGTGGAGTCATGGAATTGAAACTGCAGAACTGCATCTGTAACCCACAAACTCACATCTGCTGCTCATCCTACAAATGTGTACTCCTGACAAATCTGGCAACACTTGAAAGGTGAATGATTAATTTTTCCAATGTTTATTTCAAGTGAGAACGTTTTGTTTTTGCATTTTCGTTTCATGGAAAACCTGCATGGAAAAAAAAAACCTTCCTCGTACATGGAAAAGGCAGAAAACAATGACAACAGTGTAGTTAGCATGTCGGATCACTAGTGGGGGCTGTTGGTTGTCATAGTTACATACAAGTTTCTGATCAAAACACATACTTTGACGTGTTTTTGTTTCAGAAAAGTTTCACGTACAACTTTTGAAAATGTCTGTTTAAACAGTTTCCATGTTGGTCCACACACACACACACACACACACACACACACACACACACACACACACACACACACACACACACACACACACACACACACACACACACACACACACACACACACACACACACACACACACACACACACACACACGCGCGCCACCAAGTTGGAATGTTATTACGGTGACCGTCAAAATAAAACTACCAAGTTGGATTGTTATTACACTGACAGTCAAAATAAAAGACTGAAGACAGATTGTTATTATGGTGACTGTCAAAATAAAAGTACCCAGTCCAGGAGAATCAGGACTGGGAGTCATGACGCCATGAAGGAAACCTTGTGCTGATTGGCTCTACTGAGCATGTGCAGAAGAGCTGTTTACTGCAGTCGTGGTGTGCATGTGCAGTAGCAGCGTTCCAAGAAAATTGCACTTTCCTCCGTCTACATGGAGACGGAGAGGGCGTTTTTGAAAAGTTCCACCTCGGAAGCCGCTTTCAAAACATTTTCTGTGGCTGTGAGCACCATCGTCATGGAAACAGACCCAGAAAACACAACAAAAGTTTTTCGTTTGGGTTTGGGTCGACTCACCCTGATACGAGGAGACGTTTGATTGAAGTGTTGGACGTGAGGACATTCTCAACATTTCCTTCAACATTTGTGTCAGAAAGTGTCCCAGGTTGTTGGAGGAAAGTTGCGAACCAAAAGTCTTCCTACAAACGGACGTGCTGCTGCTGCTTCTTCTTCGTCAGATGGTTTTTTCCGGAGGCACACCAGATTCACCGTCGGTCTGTTATTGCATCAACCATTTGACGCCCGCAGAATAACTCGCCTAATGACAGCGGGAGACCTTCAGACTCATCCTCAGTCATTTACTTCATTCTGTGAGGAGGGATTTCTTTTCTTTTTTTCTTTTAAACTTTATGAGCGAGAGCTGGGAGCCAGTGTGGAGATCGTATGCTCTTAATGCACAGCCCTATTAGACTGGACACTGCTCATAATTCTGCGTCTCTCACCGATGTTTAATTCATGCTCCTCGCAGTCTGACACGTTGGGCTTCATTTCAGCTCCAACAAAGAGCAGCTGCTAATGGTCTTTTTGGAGAGGGGGGATTAAAATAAAGCACACCGCTGGACGGGACGAGGGAGGGAGCACAAACCACACCGCCAAGACACGCTGTCAGAAATATATTAACTATGTATAAAGCTTGACATTTTGGCCGAGGAGGTCTAAATCAGAAAATAGACTGATGTTAATTAGTGTGCTTGCTGCTTTCATATTTATCCTTTTTTTTTTCCAGCTTATCAGTGTGTCTGCAATAAACTCGGCTCATAGAAAGACCAATTAAAAGTGAGAAGTTCTGCAGTACATGTGGGCTGATTTGTTTCCTATCAGACGGCTGCTGATGTTTGGATGACCTTATAAAGCTCATGTGTTGATTCTCGGGTGCAGTAATATTAGGATCAAGTCGGTATCATCAGTCCGGAACATGACAAACAGTCCAGAGTGGATTTTATTGCTGCTCGGCTGATTGCTTCATCTTTTGGTTTGTATTCTGCGAGAAATATATTCCATTGTGCTAATACAGTTATTCTATCCTTGCTGGATGACAAGGAAAGCCAGTAGCTCCAACCTAAGTCCTGTAACGCTTTTTTCTCCACATTCACAGAAGAACAAGACACCACAACTTGTGATCTGCTCACTGCTTTGATTTGGAAGATTCTCTGAGCTCCTTCATCCATACCTCCTGCTCGGTGCCTCAGGTCAGCTGACCACTGCTCCTGGAGGTACCGAGGTCCAAACGGAAGCTCAGAGGGGAAAGAGCCTTTTCCAT
Source organism: Blennius ocellaris (assembly GCF_963422515.1). Classification (NCBI taxonomy): domain Eukaryota; kingdom Metazoa; phylum Chordata; class Actinopteri; order Blenniiformes; family Blenniidae; genus Blennius; species Blennius ocellaris. The sequence goes on from NC_137658.1 coordinate 26,741,268, forward strand.
TGCTAGTCCTAACCCCTGGAATGCCCCCCCCCCCTGTTAGACAAGCCCCCTCACTGTCCATTTTTAAAACTCGTCTTAAAACCCATTTTTATTCTTTGGCTTTTACCTCAGCGTGAGACTCTGCTCTGGTTTTAGTGCCTTCGTTTTTTATGTTTTGTTTATTGTTTTGCCATCTGATTGTTTTTATTGTTTTAACTTTTTTGATTGTTTTAAATGTTTTTATTTTGCCTCTTATATTTTTATTTCAATGTACAGCACTTTGTCTCAGCTACGGCTGCTTAAAGCGCTTTAGAAATAAAGTTGAGTTGAGTTGAGAGATTCAGAATTCACAGAAGACATACTGCACACGGTCTTTCTCAGAGGTAGTTTGGGAGCCAGTTAAGACAAAAGGTTAGGAACTTCTAGCAGAAGTTCCCTGTTTTCAATCACATTCTAGACCAGAGCGGGGAGGTGAAGATGGAAAGCAGTGGCTTGTACAAGAGAATAAGAGAAAGTGGGAAATGTACACTAGAGTCTTGTCAAAGTCTAAACTTCTCGACTGTAAAGTTCTTTTCCGGCGCCAGTCATTATGACAGCGATGTATTTATAATAGCATACAGACTGAGCCAGCCAGAAAACCCAAATGTGTAGAAGTGAAATTAATAGAATGCAGAAATGGTGTGTCCACTTATGTTTTGCTTCACTGTAGTGATTTGGTGAATCAGAGATGGAATAAAGTGTGGACTCCTTCTCCTGCTATTCTTAGACGTAAGCTGGACATCCTTCAGGAAGAATAGCGATTCATCAGTGGGAACCAGACCCTCAATTCTGTCAAACTTGGAACTTCCCAACTGAAAAGTGGGAAACTTCCTGGAGCCCTGAGACGACAAAGAATACGACCACGTCTCCAATTCACTTAAATACAAACTGTATTGTAATGAAGGTAAAACAAACAAACAAACAAACAAATAAACAAAGTACTTAGCAGGACATATGCAGTTAGAGCAGCAAAAACAGCAGGAGGTCCAAATATGTTGAAGTGAAATCTGGACTGCAGAGCAGATTTGTGGTTAAAGACCGCCGGCCAGGAGCTTCCTGGTTTCTTCCCACTGGCAAACAGGAAACATTTCAGAGACTCAACACAATGACACTGATGTAGCCTCATGAAAAATATCATCTCACTGATGAACAGAAAAACTAAGACCAACAACACTCTCATAAAAGAATAAAACCATCAATTCCCAGTGGGATCCCAGTCAGCACAGACATTTTCATTCCAACACACAAGAGCCTACATCTCTCCTTTTCATATTCTGGGTATTCGCTTCTCTCTGGCAGGAATTAAAGTCAAAAAAGGGAAAAGAAAAGAAGAATTTCAGAGCTTTGAGAAGCTGGATGTGTGATTCTGATTCTGTGTCTTTCATCCAGAATCAGCGAGCCTGAAGAATACTAAAGAGTCAGGAAGCACAGAGCTGCAGAGAGTGAGGCTGAACACAGATCAGAGCGTCTGCAGAACAACACATTAATCCAACAAGAGGCAGCGAACAAGCTGGAAACATCTCTCCACGTCGGCTGTGAACACCCAACAGCTCGTATTCCCAACACAGAAGAGCAAATGAACGGTGTGGATTTAGAAGTCCGTACCTCAACACGTCACTCAGCAACGACAAACTTATCTCTGCCAACCAAAGACAAATACATTTCCAAAGAAAGAGCGTCGGACTGGTGCTGCAGGTTGATGAATACCACTAAAATATGATTATGAAGTCTGACTCCTCTGAGAAAAGTACTTTGACATTTTGAAAACAGAGAAAAAGAAAACGTCTTTTTTTTTTCTGTCTCGCCCTAATAGTGCCTCAGCGTTGAGAGATTTCTGTTTGTTGCTATCAAGGACACTCCTCACCGAGGCATTGTTGGCCTTCTAGGTTTGATTTTCTGACAGAAAATAGAGCACTTCAGCATCAGTGCTTGACGTGTCCTTGAACACACCATGTGAAGAAGCCCCCACAAGAGAAATAAAGGTGGACAAATGTTGACTGTGATTTTATCTGTGAGCCTTTTGTCAGCGGCGCCGTTGCGTTTTCATTCACTCAGATGAGCTGGATCTCACCGGAACTTCATGGACGTCCCTGAAATGAGCCGCTTAGGTCAGTTTTGGCATCTTTTATCATTTATTACACTCTGTATTTCCCAGCAGCATTTATACCTGAAGCTGAATATAAATGATCTTTATGAAAAATTTTTTTCCTTTTGTTGGATTATCACTCTATGAACTTCTAAAAAAAAATAAACTTGTATATTTTACCTCAAATTCCTTTATTTAGCTATTTCTTTAAATCAAAAGACATGTGTTAGCATTTTTAATTGTTCATCTTATTGGCCAGTGACACTTTCTAAACTGCATAATAATTTGAGAGAAAAAACCCCCCCCACTTATTCGAAAGAACTAAATGCAATAATGGGTAAAAGAGTGAAAATGGACACTGAGCAGTTAAATTCATCTCCAATATAAAGGTGAGTGCATCTTAGACCTAAAACCTGAGCCAAACGTGAATAAAGGGTTTTTTACTTGCATTTTTTTGAGTTTTGATGATGGAGGAGCTGACGATGGCGAGGTGGAGGAACTGACGATGGCGAGGTGGAGGAACTGACGATGGCGAGGTGGAGGAACTGACGATGGCGAGGTGGAGGAGCTGACGATGGCGAGGTGGAGGAGCTGACGATGGCGAGGTGGAGGAGCTGACGATGGCGAGGTGGAGGAGCTGACGATGGCGAGGTGGAGGAGCTGACGATGGCGAGGTGGAGGAACTGACGATGGCGAGGTGGAGGAACTGACGATGGCGAGGTGGAGGAGCTGACGATGGCGAGGTGGAGGAGCTGACGATGGCGAGGTGGAGGAACTGACGATGGCGAGGTGGAGGAGCTGACGATGGCGAGGTGGAGGAACTGACGATGGCGAGGTGGAGGAGCTGACGATGGCGAGGTGGAGGAGCTGACGATGGCGAGGTGGAGGAGCCGACGATGGCGAGGTGGAGGAGCCGACGATGGCGAGGTGGAGGAGCCGACGATGGCGAGGTGGAGGAGCCGACGATGGCGAGGTGGAGGAGCCGACGATGGTGAGGTGGAGGAGCCGACGATGGCGAGGTGGAGGAGCCGACGATGGCGAGGTGGAGGAGCTGACGATGGCGAGGTGGAGGAACTGACGATGGCGAGGTGGAGGAGCTGACGATGGCGAGGTGGAGGAACTGACGATGGCGAGGTGGAGGAGCTGACGATGGCGAGGTGGAGGAGCTGACGATGGCGAGGTGGAGGAACTGACGATGGCGAGGTGGCAATCTGAGGAACACGTCACAGAAAATAGCTAAACACAAACAATTACAGCCGTGACGTGACAATCTCTTTTTAATGAGCGCACCCCTGATGCTCTGCCAGGTTTATCAGGGTGTTCTCTGCAAAAGAAAAAGAAACCGGTAGCCTGTCCTGTCCCCCTGCTGTGGGTGGCTCACTGGGTGCTGGCTCGGCTGGTCCGGGCTGCAGTGGGGACCCATCATGTCGACGGGTAACGTTCGTAGGTGACAGGCAGCGTCTCTCCTCTCAGAAACAAATGTTTCCTGAGAACTCACACACTCACACTGGTCTCTGTCAATAAGTGACATTTCCCGTCACACAGCTTCTCTTTCAACATTAAACCATGAAATTCAAACGCGCCCGGATGAATCCGGAGCCTCAAAGCTGCGGCTCCTTTCACTCGAGTTTTTGCTGACATCTCGCCGAGTCTTGGGTTTAAAGTTTAAACACAGACGTGCGCCCGCCTCGGCTCACTTTCTGAATATTTCACAGTGAAACTTCACAGGAGACAGATGAAGGTGAGAGGCTGCTGCCACCCAGATTAAACAGAAAGCATTAAAAGCCAGGCTCTGCGCTCAGGTGTGATGCTTTTAAGGTGAAGGTCTGAAACATCCACACACTTGTAGTCAGAGACGTGAAAGAAAGTTTTAATTAGGCCACAACTTCTCCTGTTCAGAAATGACCACACCGAGATGAAATACAAAAGCCAGGTGGAGCCAATCAGTCAGCCTGTGACAACAGCCTATAATCCCAGAGGAGCTAAGGGCTAAAAATAAATTAATTAATTAAAAAAAATAAGATTCAAGGTTAAAATAGGTCCAATGACTAAAATATCTTAATAGACAGAAAAATAGACAATAAAAGACTACAGATTAAAACACTGCAGACAACAAATAGTGACACAGACTGAAAGAGAAGGTGAAAGAGACAGTAAAATACAACAAAGACACAAAAAAAGACTAGAATTAAAGAGTAAAAAAGAAAGACTAGAAAGAAACATACATACAGCAAAGAGACACAAAAAAACCCTAGAAAAATCATGAAATACTACAGAGGCAGTAAAAAAAAAACCCAAAAAAACAAGAAATACAACAAAGAGGCAGTAAAAAAAAACTACAAAGAGTCAAAAAACATGCACAATTCACTTCTAAAGTTCTGCTGCCTTTACTCTTATTCTCATGACGACTCCAATGATTTAAAGGGGACAATGTTGCTCCATAAAACTCCTCTGAAAAATAAAATGTAGAAAACAACAAATCAGCTCCAAAGAGACACTGAATGACTTCAAGGAGACAAAACAATTGTCACAGGGGATGGAAAGTCTCCTGTAAAACTTTTTAAAATCCACCTGTCTCACTTGTTACGGTCATGATTCTTACAGCCACAAGAGGGCACTGTACCCCCGACACATAAATTGCTCTGACTCAACCATTCGGTTTGACACGACTAGTGGTGACAGAGTGACATATTCATTCAGCAATGTAATACTACTGACTATAGGTTTTTGAGAAAATGTGTGTTCTGCTCACTATCATTCATCGCGATAGAAGCAAATGATTGTGAGAAGTTAGTAGAGCTTCATTAAACCCTCGAAGTCCAAAAGCTCCTTCTCCAGTTGCAGCTTTCTTCCATAAAGATCTTGTATATGTTGGAATTAATTTAAATGAAGAGTGCTGGAGCTTGTTAGCCTGTTTATATGCACCACGGTGTTGCTCCTGTGGGGTTTACTCTTTGTTTCCCGTGTGTATCGTTTCCACATCCCGTTCCTCATTTAGGTTGTTGTTAGAAGTGAAACTCCAGCGGGCTGCTCCTTTATAGCTCCGTCCAGGCCTCGGAGCCGGTTCTCTCCGCCCCCCCCCCATCCCCGCCCTTCATCCCTCTCCCACTCATGAATAATGAAACTCCCAGCTGAATTATTGATGCAGATTTTTGCACACAATCTGCAGGGGCCATTATCCAGATCTGTGATGGATCTCATTTAACTCTGACAGATTAGACGGATCCTCATCGGCGACGCCGCTGAGGAAAATGGACCCACCCGAGCGATTACAAAGAGATAATCTGGTGTCGTCTCGATTAGCACTGAGCGGAAAGGTTAGGATAAAAATTTTCCATATGAATGAGTTGGGGGTTTGTTTTTCTCGGACGCTGAGCGGCGGAAATGTCAGCTCCCCCGATGGACGGATCATCTCCGAAGGGAAGGTGGGGGGGCTCTGAAGCAAGGCCTTGCACAACCACCCCCCCCCCACCCCCCCTCCATCTGTGAAAGGTCGGGGGTTCAGACGGTGCCGCCGAATGAGCGCTCAGATATCCACTTATCTTTTGAAAGCCCACAAACGAGGTAATCCTCTTATTTGACACCTGGTCCAGACGCTCATTACTTGCAGCACTTTCTGCAGCCTGCCGCTCGGATATTTCATGTCAGGACCGGTTTCCTTTTGTTTCATTGATGCAAAATATGAAGCGGAGAGAAGAAAAAGCCTCTCGGCGGCGGCACAACACAGACCGTCTGCCACCGACACCCAAATAAACCTTACTTTCACACAAATTCCCCTTTAATCTGTGCTGAACGTCGTTGAAATGACTTAATGGAAGAGAGAAAAGCTTTGATTTGAATGTAATTCCATAAAACCCTTTTTGTTTCACACTTATTGATTGAAATAATCACAGAAAACCTTAAGAGATATATCAAAAAGTCCAGTTTGCATTATTTTTAAGTGTGTTTTTCAAACAGCTAGAAGACATCAAGACTGGTTTTGTACAGCTGAGCACTGCATACTTTGAATAAAGATGTTTAATCAATGTGGATTACCAAACACGATTAAAAAGAGGAACACAATTACACAAAAAAATCAGCCCTTTTGGTGTTTTACCACTAGTATTTACTCGGCCCGACTCACCTCGCATCACTTTTTCTACTCCGTGCTAGAACCTGCTACCCGGTGGTTCCTGCTCCACAAGGTTCCCAGCGAGCTGAGGCCAGTAGACAAAGTGAGGTTGGAAGACGGCAGCCGCTGATTGGCCGACATGTGATGACACGTGAGCCAGGAGTCCAGAGGGTTTTGGATTGGCTGGTTTCCCTGTTAACTGGTGACCTTCTTCCTCCAGCGTCCCCTTTTCACAGCAGATGTTAAAAACACGAGTGAAATCTGTAGCTGTCCCGGTGAACACCGTTTAACCGCATTTTCATTAAATTTGGCATGTAGTGGCCTTCTTAAAATAATTGCCCAAGTAATTTTTTCAAGTTTTTCAGGAAACAAAAAAAAGTGAGCAATCGTTAAGTCACACTCTTGGCATAGGCCAGTATACTAAAGGTGTGTAATAATATGATCTGTTTAACTGAGGATGTTGGAGATTTTACCAGAGGCGGGCAGCATAAGGAGTTGATTTAGGCAAAAGAAACCAACCGTTTTCTCAAAAAATGGTTTTGGCAATTATTTTAAGAAGGTGACAATAACCTACTGCTTGTCTTATTTTAACATCAGCTGCTGCAAACGGCAGCGATTCACATTTGATAATAATTGTTAATAATTATATAAAACAAAACTTATTTAATGTATTATTTGAGCTGACATCCAATGCACGTCCGCTCCATATCAGGAGGTACAGATTTATCAGGGGTGATTACTCACGGCGGGAAAAAGCTCAGATGACTCCACCCACGTTGTGGTGGTGTTGAAAACAAACAAAACCGAGGCGAGGCGAGAAGTCCTGAGCAGGTACTGGTGGATATGCGCCAACAGAAACACCAAACTAACATCCAAGAGTCAAGCAGAAGCAGAGCAGAAGTAATTCAAGCAACAAAGAAAAAGAAAGAGCTGCAGGGGGAAACAGAGCAAAGATGCATAATTGTATGAATTTACGATTCTGAAAAATAAAAAGAATGAGCAAAAAGTCACTAAACAGATGAAAAAAAGTTTATTTATTTCAGTTATCAGTTTATTTGGACATGACAGTGCATATTAATGAACAGGCCATCTCTTTATGAGGTTATTGTACATTTGACGGTTTTAGCACAATGCTAATTCCCATCCATTGTCCCACAAAAAAAGAAAAAAACATACAAGGTTGCAAACATATAAAAACCATAAAAACATAAAAACAATACAGTAAAACAAAGAAGATGAAAGAATTCTTTCTAAAAACCACCTAGCAAAGTGCAAATATTACAGGGAGTCCTTGAATATGAACCTGTCGACTCGGCCGGCTGTTTTGACCGTCCTGCTCCAGGATTCAAACCTGGGTTCCTGAAACCCTGAAGCACTTTCTCATGTGCCTCAACTGAACATGATGCAAGCTGACAATTGGGAGTCTCAGAACATCAAGAATCAAAACTACAGAGGGACTGAAAACAACTACGGAGGCACAGAAAGAACAATAACAAGCAGAAGACGTCACCAAAGAGCCAGTAAGGGAGAACGAGGACAACCTTCACCCTTTTGCATCTCTTTTTACAGGTTTGACATCTCTTTGTGTTTCTTTGGTTTGTCAGCGACAAAAAGAATAGAGTAAAAAAAAAAATGAAGTGGCAGATCTTTCAAAAGGAGGAAAATGAAGGCATGACAGAAGATTTAATGTTTCAACCTTGGTCAGAAAAATGATTTAATACTCAATCGATTAAAGGAGGAAATAAATGAAAGTATGTGTGATTGGTTTTGACATTTTCTCATACAGGAACTAAAAACTGGGGTTTTTCTTTCAAAAGTTGGTAAAATAGTTGAATAAGTCGTTGAAGAGCTAAAGCCTTCTTGAATAATCCTCTCAAACCTGCAGCACACCCCTCACTGTTAAAAAAATACAGAACCCACTTTTTTAAGTAGCTCTATTCAAAACATTAAGGGATGAAAGATGTTTTAGTTTGTCGAGGAGAGGGAGAGATAATCGTCTCTCACCTGGGCTTCTCCTCTCCTTCTTTATCTTCTGTTGCAGATTACCTCTCCGCTGAGCTCCTTTCACCTACGCTCGTCTTTAACCGCTAAAAGTAAAAAAAAAAAAAGAAAGAAAAGAGTGAGAGAGAAGGGAACAAGGCCTCGACAAATCGTGTGACACCGGGCGAGCCTGATTGTTGTGTGTCTGATCACAGGCGCTGTTAAACTCCCACGGCAAATCACAGGGAGGACGCGAGTCCCCCGAGAGCAGCGCCAACAGCGGAGGCATCAATTAACATGTCAGAGGAGGCTGGTGAAGAGTTCTCCTCCAAAACACTGCCACATCCCCGGTGGAAACACGAGGAGGAAACCCTCACCGAGCGCCTCTGAAGTGCAGAACGGGTGTCGTTTATTACGAGCGGCGTCGGAGAACATCAGTGGAACAACAGGAAATCACTTCAATCTGACTTTGTATGGAGGGAAATAGAAGAACACTTTGGAAGGCTCAATACGTCGGGACTGGAAAGCAGCTAGCGTGCGACCGGGCCGCGGCTCGGCTGGAGCAGGAGTTCATCTTTAAATCCGAAGGTTGCAGGTTCCATTCCCTCACCCGTCCACGTGACAGTGCTCTTCAAACGGATGGGCGGAGCGTCCTGCTCCGCGGCCGCCTCCACTGGGTGTGAATGAATGGGTGAATGTGATCGACATTGTAGTGCGAAGTACCTGAATTTATGAGTTTCTGTCGTGTGAGAAAAGATTTATTTCTTTATTGATGAAAACATTTATTCTTTATTAATATGTTTGATCTGAGAGAACAGAGGACTTCACCAGGCTCAGTGAACGCTGAACCTTTCTTTGTCTTGTTCAGTTTAACGTTCATCTTCTTCTCTTTTTAGTCAACCACTTCTATTTTGTCTTCTTTTTCTGCCTTTCCCAGTCTTTCTTTCATTCATCCCTGTCTCCTTGATTTTCTTTTCTTTCTTTTCATCCTCATCTTTACCTTCTCCATCTAATACTTTTTCTTCCTCGACTTTGTCCTGTGCTTTGTTTTTTACTTCCTCTTTGTCTTCACTTTCCTCTTTAACTGTTTTCATTCCTCCTTCTGTTTTTTCGTTTTTCTTTGTTTTTGTGTCCATTTTTTCCTTTTTCTCCTTTTTTTAAGCTTCTCTTTTTTGTCTTTTTCATCTCTCGTGTTCCTCTCTTTGTAGTCTTCACTTTTGTCGGTATCTTCCTCTCCTCCTTTCCCCTTTAATTCTTCTTCTATTTTGTTTTCTCCTCCTCCTTCCTCCAACACTTTTTCTATTTGTCTTGTTCATCTTCTTTTTTTTTGTCTTCCTCTTGGATTTCTTTCTCTCTTGTCTTTTTCTTCCGGGCAGTTTTTGGGCAGGACTGCAGACCGAGATCTCAGAGGAGGTCGGAGGTTTTGGACGTCCTCATGTATTCGAGTTCCTTTCAGTTCACACCAGGTAGTTGACTTCTTCCATATTCCTTTAAGAACATTGCGAATAATAGAAAACCCGCAGCTACATGAACCTCGTTTTATTCCCTCCAGCTCTTCAGCTCCAGAGTAAATATACTTGTAAATGATATGGACGTTTGTGGTGTCGTGACTGTTTGCTCATCCTGGATTGATCTTCAGACTTAAAGGGTGAATCACAAGCTCGGACCTGAGCCGCGACGCAGGTATTCCTTCAGACGCCGGCGTCACGCTGTGTGATCCCGTCAGAAGATCAGTCAGAAACAGCAAACTGGAAGCCTGCTCGGCTTTATCAGAGGAAATCATCAGGCTTTAATAGTTTTTTAATGAGTTTGTGGAATGCACTCTGGCGACAGTCTAATAAAGGACAAGCTCTGCACGGAGACTGGGGCTGAATAATGTATAAGGGCAGAGGTAGCACTAATGAAAAGATGATGAGAGGCATTCCTGGGAGAGGCAGAGAGGAAAGGTGCCAGGGAAAGTTGAAAGAGAGGCCCAATTAATCTTCATGTGCTTACAGAAAAAATTAAACAAAGGCGGGAAAAAGAGGAGCAGACAGAGACTGGCAGTTTGAGGAAAAAGCAGCGAGACACGTCGTGGTGAACAAAGAGACGCCGCAATCTGTTTTAATGATTTCATTTTCGCTTTCTTCCGTGGAGGCGAAGAGAAGGAAAAGTTAGAAACCTTTGTGAAGAAAGGAAATTACACCTGGTTTGGCGGGTTCCATGGAGGAATGTGAAGACTGAAGTTAGTGTGAAGAAGTAAGGAGGGAGTCGTGAGAGAAGAGAGGGAATCAGAATGGAAAGAGAAGAATAAATATAAGAGAAGAGAAGGAAGTCAAAGAAAGACAATTGTCACTTCACTTCTTTTGCACATTTACAACTTGAGCCATCTCAACATGATCCCTCCAATTCACTCACACAGCAGTCATGTTGGATGAAACGGGATCAAACTACCAACCTGTTTGGAAGAAGAAGCTCTACCCACTGAACCGCTGCCACTTCACAAATTGCAAAAAGAAAAACGAACTTTCATGTTCACATGAGACCACATTGAAACGTGATCATTCATGTTGTATCAATAGAAATTCACTTCAAGAGACAGAGCCAGGGAAGAGGATGATCAATGAACACAAACAGGGCAAAAAAAAACTGGAGTTGCACAAAATTGACCAGTTTTTGAAAAACCACAGAAGAAGATAAAGAACCTAAGCACCAGAGAACACAAGAAGTCTCTGAGGTTTTGCATCTGACTAAAAACTGAATAACTCTGGTTCTAGAATCCAGATCAGACCCGTTAAACTATTTCAAGGCTCCTACTGGTGCATGTTGGCAGTCAGCAGTGAGAGCAGGGTTATACAAAGTCACATGTACGGCTACGATATGTTGCTTTAGGATACACAAGTACCTCCAGCTCTGGCTAAAGATTCTGTCACTTTAGTAGTTAAAAAGAAAACAAGTTTGACACCTTAATGAGGTTATAGAGGCCAGAAAAAAGGAGTTTAGCAAAATAGTAACATATGTGCCCTTCACTATGTACAAGTAGGACTGAGAGTGAGAAAGCAGCACTTTCACCTACAATAGAAGTAACAAGCTCACACAGAGTAACAGAGTTTTGTTGTTTCTGTGGCGATCAGGTACTGAAACTTTACTGCAAAACTGAGGAGTCACACTCATGACTCGTCTTTTCATGTCATGGCTCCCTGGACCCTGGGTGCTGCCTCCCACACCACATCATGACTGACATGCTTCAGCTACAAGTCGGGACATCAAATTAACATAAACTGAGGATGTTCACAAGAAGGATAAAAGATTTAAAGAAATAAGAAGGATGGAAGGTGTGTTTGATTCAAACAGAGTCTGGATGTGGGACTTCAGTATTGCTCCGACTTGACATCATGAGTTCAGCTCTCCGGGGTTTTACTTCTCAAAGCCGCTCAGCTCATTACAACCTCTGTCTGTCATCTGTCCGTCGTGTTCGTGATGTTACGCCAGTGTAACATCATCATCATCGTCATCGTCATCATCATCATCATCATCATCATCATCATCATCATCATCATCATCATCTTGCTACACAATGATGCAAACATCCAAAAGGAGACGAGGAGGAGGAGGCGAGACTGTAGGAGTGACAGGAAGAAAGTAAATGAGGTTCAGCAGGATTTGAAGAGGACAAGGACGACATTTGGAATTAGAAGAATGAGGGAAGGGAAACTAATTCAAGGGTATGTAAGGAGAGGAATAAATGGAGGCGGTAGAGTGTCAGTTGTTCCACTCAGCCAGTATTGATGTGTGAAAGTGACTTTCTGGCTCGGTTGATACGCAGCCTGATGTCTTTGTAGCAACGCCCTGACACCAAACGTTGTAACGTTGCAAACTTCATTATTAAATTACAGAAAGGAAAACACACAAAATGTCTCCAGTTGATCTGTTGTCTCTCATTCCCGTGTTGTTGTTTTTTTTTTAGGTTGTCAAGACTCAATCTGAATACGTTTAAAATAAATGAACACATTTTATGATTTTGGACAAGAACTTGTTTTCTGCCCCATGAATTTGTTTTCATCTATTTATTTTCAGAGATCATCCACCAAAATAACTATTCTCCTGAACCATCCCACTGTAGCACAGATTCTCAACCTTTGGGCCTCAAGTGCCAACGAAATAGCTTCAGTTCTGCTTCTGTGGGCTGAAATGCTGCTTTCCACCACATGGGGCAGTGATGCGTCATTCAGTTTTCGAACACAGTCCAATAAGCAGCAGAAGAAGAAGCCAGCCGTAAATGTTTGACTGAAGTGATGGAGAAATGTTTCAAACAAAAAAAAGCTGAAAGTGATGCCCCCCTCCTCAAATGTAAAACATGTCGGCAAGTACAACTCTGACTTTCTTAAATTGGGCTTTGTGAGCGGAGGCAGCGAGGCGGAGCCCAGAGCTCAGTGTGTCGAGTGACTGGGGGTAAAACCTCGCCAACGAAGCACTGAAGCCTTCAAAACTCCGGTGGCATCTGGAAACCAAACATCCACAGCTGGCTGGAAACTGCTGGATTATTTCAAGAGAAAAGAAAAGGAGCTGCAGATGCAGAAATGGGCTGATCTGTCGTGTCACTGACGATGAATGTGCTTTAAAAGCTGAGACGATCGATGAGGCCACTGTGAAGAAGATGATGACGTCCCACCGTCAAACCACACTGACAGTCGCCGTATTGCTGACAGGGCGTCACACAAACAGCATCAGTTTCTGGAGAGAATAACGCACAAACAAGTTTTTCCTCTCTGCAGCTAGACGAGTCCACTGACGTCACTAACGCTGCTCGGCAGCATTTCATTCATCTCAATTTGTCTGCTTTTTGATTATTATTATTATTATTATTATTTTTTTTTTAATTATTATTAAAAAAAGACATTTTTAAATACAATACAGTCATTCCAATTTGCTTTTATAGAGAAAATAGAACAGCCCAACATATCCACATGAGCAGCAGGTGTGTTTGCGACTGTGGAAAGGAGAAACTCCTCCAACAAGGAGAAACTTTGCAGAAACCAGATTCAGAGGTGGAGGAATTCTGCGGACCGGTTGGGGTGAAAGGATGGAGGAGAGGAGAGGAAAGACAGAGAAAGACTTGGTGGGAAAGGAAATACATACAAAACCCTTGTTAGTGCTACATATATATATATTTTTTTTTTTAATACAGTAATCACAGTGATCCAAATATTTTCCAACTGCCATGAGATTAAACCAGCCTGAGCAACAACAGAGCAAAAGGCAAAACAATCACAACAATGATAACAAAAGCAAAAACAAAAGGACATAAAACAAAGAACAAAAAAACCAGATTTAGATAATTGACAGAACAATAGCAGAAAATAAGAAAAATCAGCAGCAAATGTCATCAATGAGGAGTGGAAGTGTGTGTGTGTGCGTGTGTGTGTCCCACATGGAAAGAACCTATATAAACATATATGTTTTAATATAGGTTTTGGTATAGGTATTGAATATATGTGACATCTCTAAAATTGGCCGTTTTACTATATTTTATGTACATATGTTTCCCTATATTTTATGTACATATATGTACATATATGTACATACAATATAGGAAAACGGCCAATTTTAGAGATGTCACATATATTCAAAACCTATATTAAAACATATATGCTTATATAGGTTCTTTCCATGTGGGTCTCCTCTCACTCAATTGCCATAGTTAAATTCCATAACATACCAATTACATGTGATACCAATTTCACGTGTTCGCACATACATAAGTTCTTCTTGCATAATTGTTTTTTACTTAGTTCTTAGTTATTGCCTTGATATGACAGTTGCCAAAGTGAGATATGGGATTCCCATATATGCACCTCAATTTTGCCTATATGTGGCATATATATGCATAGACGCAGCATATATGTGCATAAATGCAGCACATATATTGTCATATATGTGCATATATCCTCATATAGGTTCTTTCCATGTGGGGTGTGTGTGTGTGTGTGTGTGTGTGTGTGTGTGTGCGTGCGTGCGTGCGCGCGTGTGTGTGTGTGCGTGCGTGCGTGTGTGTGTGCAGGTTTACATCCACCAGATAAAGAAATGTTTTTGAGATCATCACAGCGTATCATTTATTTTACAATGTTTTGACTTGATTCAGTCATTAAATACAAATCAAACCACGACTCGGATCAGTTGAAAGGAAAGTGTTAATATGTAAATGGGCCCAATTTGTACTGGGAACACTGGGCCAGATGTTAAAAAGTTTGGGAACCACTGCACGAGACCACCAATGTTTTGAAGGTCTTGATGAGTCCTTCAGGGAACATTGTTTAAAATCCAATCTTGATCATTAGTTGATAAAAGAAACAACATTCAAAATTCCTTCGGAGGCCTTCAGAGTCCTGAAGGGAACAAACGCTCCTTTAGTAATTGAGCCCACATGACTGGACAGTGACAGCGATGGCATTTACCACTTGGCCAGTCATCTTAAAAATGGCGGAATCATTTGAGAATCAGTGATATGGAAGAACATCTTTGGCTTTTCCAGGAACAGTAGGGGGTGGACGCCTTTTCAATAATCCAGCTCAGATCACCAGTTGACAGCAGGAGTGAATTGAAAACTGTCCGGACTTTACAGCTACTGGCAGCAAACATCTGGAGGTCCTTTTGAGACGTTCATCAATCCTCAGTGGGGTGAGCACCTGGATATCATGCGGTCCAGGAATATTCCAAGATTCTGGAGCTTCTTTCCAGCCTTTCTGGCACCTCAAGGGACGAACTGTCTTCATTATTACAATGGCAGTCAACTATAAGGATGCTGGTCATCACCCACTGTGTCTCTCCCCAGGAGGCCTTCAGGGACCCTCAAAGGACCAAAATTGATACTAACTGGATCAAGATTATTTGTCGACAGCTGGGATTCTATTCACCGTTCACTCAGACCTCATGGATGACCACCCTTGGATGAGCAATAACATGTTAAATATGTAATAATAAAATGTAATCAATGAGGGTGGAGTGTTCTCCTGCAGTGTGTCGAAACTCAACTCAATCAAGTAAACCAAGTTGACGAAAGCAGAGTTGAAGCACATTACCTGTTTATTGAAGCTCTTCTTCATCAACAATTGCTGGAACCTACAAACGGAGAGAGCAGAAACACAATTAATATCATCACAAAAGTCTTTGCTAGGCAGTGTGCATGCCTACTCACATGGAAGTAGCTTGTTTGCTAAAGGTATGCCAACTCTTCTTTTTAAGAGTTTTACATAATATTATCCAACAAATGATTGTTAATAGCTTCTAACAAGTTTAACTTTGACCATATAAATGTACGGCGTGGTCTTATTAAGGTGCTTCTTCGCTGATGGCAGTGGTTTATGTTCAACACTTGTCTAACATGGCTGCCATACTGCCAACATACAGAAACAGGAAGAGACCCAACAAAATGTGACTCAACAGAAGGTCACGGCATCTCCGGATTAAAAGTCAGAACAAAGTTTGTTTGAGAAAGAAACAGCTAGTATCAAAATACAATAAAACAAACATTCATTATGAATTCAAAGAAATGCCTGAACGGAAACTGCTCTTGCTCCTCCACCAAGACTGACATCCGCCTGGAAAACTGTTATTGTGATGGTTCTCTATTGGCTCTAATGTCCTAGATGTCTTTTTGAGGCCTTCAAACTCCATCAGAACCTGTAATTCCTCACTCATTCAATTCAGATTATTGGGCAGTAACAGGCATGACAATTGACAATCTATCCATCATTGTACACAGCTCCAGGGGAACGTCCCACATTCCTAACCCTCGAGAGTCAAACAAGTGTTTGGTGCTCCAAAGTGTTCGTGAGCATGTTAGAAAGCTTCGTTCTGAGAGTTTACCTGACTACAGTTTGATGTGTACAGTTTGACATGTACAGTTTGATGTGTACAGTTTGATGTGTACAGTTTGACATGTACAGTTTGATGTGTACAGTTTGATGTGTACAGTTTGACATGTACAGTTTGACATGTACAGTTTGACATGTACAGTTTGATGTGTACAGTTTGATGTATACAGTTTGATGTATACAGTTTGATGTATACAGTTCAGTGATTTCGCAGCCGTTTCCACAAAGTATCAATATCTTGCAAGACGTTGCACCATTTCACGCATTTAATCTCCAGGAAGATCTCGCTCCTATCTGTTTATTGAATAAAAACTGACTTGATTAATAATGTGGAACAACCTCTTTAAGTGGGTTTCCTTTTAATTACTCGTCAAACTAATTAACACAAAGTGATAGCAGTTATCTGTAAAGATACGAGGAATGAAATAAGCGCAGACCTTCCTTCAATTGTTTGGTGAGTTAAGCGCAGTCGTGTTTTTACTTCAGTTTGCTTTCTCTATTTTTTTATTTAAAGGCTGGTGATTAAACTCTAATGAAAGTGTTGAACAGGAGGGCACCCGGAGGTCGGGAAGCGAGGATTAACGCTGGGGTTATCTCGTCCAAGTGAAAAGACCACCTTTCATTTCCATAAAGTGCCACTGACTGCAGGGCCCGCCGTGTTCACCCATGCCCCCCCAGACTCATTTATTCCTCCACGTTCAGCAGCAGGGGGTTGGAGGTCACCGCCCGATAAGTTGGCTTGACCTTAGAGGTGGCGTTTGTTCGTCATCCACTGAGCTGGAAGGTAAAGGGAAGCAGGTGGAGGAGGAGGACACATTCTGTTCTTTAAATTACCCTGATGGTGAAGCACTTCATTAAAGTGTTGAAAGGATTAAATCCAGACATCAGTGATGTACGAACTGTTCCTGCCGCGACAGATGAGGCCCATCTCGTTCAGCACCAACAACACAATTACAAAAAATATCAGCGTATAAGAATTGTCTGGGGTAAAGTCTCATAACGTGATTTGATAGCCACCATGTCACACCATATGTCGTTAACATATGCTAATTATGAATGGGGAAACAAAGGTATGATGCAGAGTATCAGATTTGAATTTCAATATATTAAAGAGTTGGAGTCAGATGAAGAAGAAACAGTGCGAGGTTGTGTGAGGAAGATCTCTGCAGTCATTTCCACAGCTGAAGTATCTTGACAGTAGACAGTCGTTGGCCTCATCCTACAGAGTTCTTCAACAATTCATCATCACCACCATCGACGTGCATGACGACGCAAACAAGCGTGAGGAATCTGCTGAGGTCAGGTCCCCTGGTCCCCAGGGTCAGGCCCCCGGGGGCCGGCGCAATCCAGCCCCATGGAGCGTGCAAATGTGGTGAAGTGATGTGAGAGCGGAGGTCGGGGAGGGAATGCCATCAAGTTGAAGTGTCAACACTGGAAACGGACTTCACTGCTTCAACTGCTTGAGCAGTCCCAAACGCTGTTCATCGTTAGTCACATTCACCCATTCATACACACACACACACACACACACCAATGGAGGCCATTGCCATTGGGAGCAATATAGGGTTCAGTGTCTTGCTCAAGGACACTTCAACAAGTAGAAAGCTGGAGATGGGAATCAAACCCAAAACCTTCTGATTGGGAAACGAGTGCTCTAACAAAACGAGCCACAGCCACTCAAAGGATGGCATCATTTCATCTTTCCAGGTGTTCTGATGCAAGAATCTGTTTGTTTTATTGTGAAATCCCTCACAAGGAGCTACATTTACATTTTCAACTGGAATTTATAACTGTAACAAAGAAAAACTAATTTATGAGTGTTAGTCAATCACATTATTTCTTCTTCATCGGTTGGTAAATTTTGAGGCTGTATTGATTGTGTTACCAATAAACTAATGGCCTGATGTGCAAACTACAACATTCTGAGGTGAAAATGGTCAAAAAAATGATGCAGCCTAGTTGATTGTCGTCGTGGAAATAGGGCCTTGTTCTGTTTTCCTTTGAAAGTGATTTGAACCGTGTCAGAACAGCGCAGCCTGCAGATCTTATTGTGATCTCTCTCATACCCAGGAGGCTCCCAAATCTCAGATTAGCTCCACTAAAGTCAAAAGCACTGAAGACTGTAAGAGTCTTGGGCGAGGAGCATGAGGCAGACAGATGCATCACATACTGAAATACTCTCCCTGGAGGTTCAAAGTGATAAAGACAAAAAGTTTTCTAAAATGTTTTAAATGTGTGAGTATGTATGCTAACATAAGGCATTTTGGATGAGTTCTTCTCAAAGCCTTCAATGTTAATATTTCCTTTGTGCATTCAGCCTGTGGCGGTGTCAGAGGTCAAATGTGGCACAAACTTTCCACAATCCTCCGTCTTTCAGGTGTGAGCTAGCGGTGAGATTAGCCTTGTGCTAATTTGCGCTGCGGGCTGAATATTAAGCAGCTGGGCTCTGATAAAGACGTCGTCCTCAGCTGGACCGTCAGCAGACTCTGGATAAATCCAGCTGGCTTTGTGTTAATATTGTTCTCTTCCACTGATCCTCCATCATTTCTACCTCGCCGCAGAAGGAGCGGGAGCTGCGGCACCCAGGGGCCTCGCTGCCATCTTTTATTATTTATGAATGTGATTAAGAATCTGCCGAGCTGCTGCTGGAGGATCCATAAAAGCACCCAGAAGAGAGGTGGAGTGAGAAGAGGAGGAGGAGGAGGAGGAGGACTCCTCACTCACATGATGCTCCAGTAGGTTGGATCAGGCAACATGAAGAAAGTTACTGATTACTGCTAGATACCTGTGAGAGTATCAAGAACAAACAGCAAATAGTCTGTTAATCACAGAGGTAGAAATACACTTATGAGGAAATGTATTATGGTAACTGTAATCCACTACTTTCAACAGCTTTAACTGAGCACTGCTGTGAAATTAGTAACTAAAGTTACAATTACTGTAATCTAAAGCAGAATACTGATAGAAATTTGTAATCAGCAAGAGCATATAATTTGAAATCATATGCTATAAAGTAATAAAAAAAGGAAATACCTGATTACTATTATGAAAATAGAAACTAAAGCTATAGTTGGATTAGTCAAAACTATTGTGTTCAACCTCTGGAGCCACACATGGTACTTCAGCCCATCTGTCACAGCTCCTAACAGCTAGTAACTGTGAACTTTTATTTTTATTTGCATACCACTGTGGTTTTTACAAACTGTCTATAAGATAAACACAATAAAACTCCCCCCAAAAAGGAAAAAAGGTCCATTTAAGATGCACTGATTTATCAGCCACATAGCACTTTAAATGTTAGTCACAGTCACCCATTCATGCACACTCTATTCATCTATCAGAGGCAGTTCAGGGTTCAGTGTCTATCTCAAGGGCACATTGACATGGGGGGATCGAACCTGCAACCTTCTGAATGAGAGAGGATCTGCTGTACATGCTCAGTCACAGCCACCCACTTTGCTACAAATTCAACTTTTTTCCCCCCAAAATGAAGTGACTGTTTTATAACTTCAATGAATGTAAAAGTACAAATTGAATTTATGTAAGTAAAAGTAACAATTCAATAATTTAAGTACTGATTCAGAATTTTTCAGTACTTTTTCAGGCATGTTACACTAGAAATACAACTTTTGTATGTATATCACTGTTGTTGGGACCATTATGTCCTCAAATGGATCACTATTTATGTTTGGTTGGCTATCGATAATGATTAATAATTATCAAAGATAGTTATTAATAATGTTGAAATTAAATCTGATCTGTATCAGAACCTCGGAGCACCACCTGTCGTAACAGGAAATGATAGCCAATTCAGTTATATCAGTCTCATAAGATATACTAAACAGTTAATCGGGAATTTGAATTAATAGTTAAATTAATTACAATTACCAGAATTAACAGTAAAGCTTGAAGGATTTTGGAGTTCTTAACACAGAAGAGCTCGACATTTCATTCACCTTTGGGCACATTAATAAAACAGCAAGTATGATTCCAAAAATATATTTATTAACAATGAAAACAAATAAAACACAGATTCTAACTACCTATATACAGCTGTGTGTGTGTAGGTGTGTGTGTGTGGAGAGAGAAAGAGAGAGAGAGAGTTGGAGGGAGTGTGTGTGTGTGACGTGTGATGGAACTACAAAACAAGATGGCGGATCACAAGAAACTACATTCCAAATGGAGGTTGTCAGAGAACAGGAGGTCTGTCCTTTACAGCTCGGCCATGTGCTGATAGCAAAAGAACAATAGAAGCTAGCCACAGCATCTGCTTCCTGTGTGTCTCTGCTAAAGGACCATTTCTAGAATGAGTTTATGTGACTGCGATTTGTCTTGTAAAACGTCAGGAGTCATCAGATGGTGTTCAGTTACTGTGTGATGTTGTCTTTGATGTGATATGTGTAGGGTTGTGAGTTAACAAGTTAGTAAAGCAAAGATTAGCATGCAGACCCTGTGTCTGTGGCAGAGCTAACGTTGGTTTACAGGTTGATAACTGCTCCTAATATCATTATCTATAGAACTCAATCACTGTAACAGAATCAACACATCTTCATAAAGTTAAACAGTTCTATCATAGCATCAGGTTTAACTAATCTCAGGTAAAGCCCAGTTGTTACCACTTCCTTGAAGGAGCTCAGTTGTTGTCCTGCTGGAGGGAAGCTGGTGTCTTCTCCTGTAGTTAGCACCTCCTGCTAACTGTGGTTGCTGGTTCTGCAGGCTGAGGAGAAGAAGATGGAGTTGATGTTTCAGGAGTCCTTCTTACAGCTCCTGGTTGTCCCGTTGTTCAGACTGAGGAGCTGGTCGCTCAGGTCTGTGATGGTTTTCCTGCTTGTTCAGGAAAAACACAAAGAAGCTTTGTGAGGGTCCCTGGTCCCGTCCTGGAGGAACCGGTTGGTTTCCCTGGAGAGCAGACTCTGGGTGCTGGTCTCTGGATCAGGGGAAGGTCTGACCCTCGTGGCTGGGTCAGCAGATGAGTTAAGGAGTGGAGGCCTCTGGTTGCCGGCCTCTCGTGTTAGCTGTGTGCTAACACTGGATGAGCTGCTCTGCAGCAACCCACCTCCTTGGAGTTTGCTTTGCAAGAGTGTCTGAGAGAGAAGCCTGGCTTCGCAGGCTCTTTGTTCCACGTGTGGATTCAGAGGTGTCAAAGCCTGAGAGCTTTAACCAATCAGTGACTGGCTGAATGCATGGGGGAAGAGTCTTGAGCAGAAAGGGGGGGGAGGAAGGTCCTGGAGAATGTCCCCCCTTCCCCACTCTAGGTGTGAAAGGCCATCACATTCCTGGGTCAGAATTCATGTCATGACTGCGTCTCATGACAAATGAATATTGTCTCTCCCCAGAAATGAACAAACTTTCTGTGGTCCTGCAGATCCCAACACTGTGTATGGGTGTTCATGTACTGCATAGATTGGTGAAAATATATTTTCATTCAACACGCCATTGGATGTCACATGAGACAGTGGCTCCCAGTTCACCTATGAGCTGCAGGGGTGGCGAAGAGCCTGGGAGTGAAACTACACCAAACCACAGCTTTCAACCCTCAAGCCACTGGACTGTGAGCATTTCCATTGTATGATGAAGGTCGCTCTCCAAGACACCCTCAGGGACAGCAAGCGGGTCGAGCAACTGCCGTGGGTCACATTGGACTTGGTTCGGCCCCAAAGGAAGATCTGCAGGCGTCGTTGGCCGAACTGGTGTTTGGTCAGCCCCCGCGGGTCCACAGAGTTCCAGCTCGTTCCAGCTCATCACTGCCTGTTCTGGTCCTATGTCCTGAAGAACCCGATGGCAGCTGAATATGTGTTCATCCGCCATGAGGCTCACCGTTCCCTACTTCAGCCGCTGTATGATGGCCCGTTTAACGTCCTGGAGGCGGGGCCGAAGAACTTTGTGGTGGACACGGGGGGTAAACAGGTCCGGGTTTCAGTGGACCGGCTGACACCTGCCCATGTCGTGCCAGAGCAGCCAGTGGAGGTGGTGCAGCGCCCGAGATGTGGGCGGCCCCCCAAGTCATCGACGGCCGCAATGTCCCCTGCACCTGCCGTGTCCCCGGTGCCAGTATGGGCACCTACTGTGGTGGTGCAACGCAGACATTATGGTCGAGTGCTAAAACCTCTGAACAGGATTTAAGTGTCCCTTTTTAATTACTTGGTAGTACCATTCTGAACGTTGGTGGCGTGTCTGTGACGTGTGGGGGGGTGTTGTGATGCGGGAGGTGTTACAGGAGGTGATGCGGTGATGTAACATGGTGGACTGTTTGACAGCTGACTAATGTTATTCTGTGTGAAGCATTAAAAAAAAAAATGACTTGACAACTCTGTCTCCTCTTTCACGGCAGTGACTTTTACAGTGGTCCCTCACTATAACGTGGGTCACTTTTTGCGGCCTCTGTGTTTCGTGGAATTTTTTGTGTGCAATTTTGCATGCTTTTTAAAAAAAATGTTTTTTTAACAGGGTATGAATGCACACAGTATTCTGTGTCCTGATTGGCTAAGGGACTGTAGACCCTTGTCAATCAATCTCCATGCTGTGTCTCATGTATGAGAATGCGTTGGACTTGTCAAATATACATCAATGTGTGATCGATAGCACTGTGACTCTGAAGTGCTGTATGTTTGCAAGTTTTGTTCCTGACAAACCCCACGTCGACAAAATGTTCTGCACCGACAAAGGAACCTGCCAAAAGGCAGAGGTATGTTTATGTTTTAAAATCTACCAAGGTTTCAACTTTGTTAGTGTTTAAACAAGAGAGAAATGTGAGAAAATGTTCATTCCTGTCTGAGAAAAGTGTATAAAGTGTGTGGTGAGGGGTCTTGCAGCCTTAAAACACATATAATACTTGTAAAAAAAATTAAAAAGAAGTTAACTACTTCGCGGACTTCGCTTATTGCACGTTATTTTTAGAACGTAACCCTGCAATAAACGACGGACCACTGTACTGTATATATGAGTCACCGTGAGTATGTGCTTGCTCTCAGGTTTTTGACATGTCTCAAATTAATTAATTAAAAAAAGTACTTTACTGAGGTAAATATAAAAGTAATAATTAAATGTATTTGTGTAAATAAAGATGGAAGTACCAAATCAACTTCTTTACCAAAATAAAAGGAATTTCTGAATTGCTTTAGAGATAGTAAAAGTATGACCTCATCTGTTTCACGCCAGTAAGTTTGAAATGAAGTTGCAGGCGTCCAGTAGGCAGTACGTGTACGCTTGTGTGTGTGTGTGTGTGTGTGTGTGTGTGTGTGCGCGTGTTCACTTTGATACAGCCAGGTGGGGTCGTTCACAGCTTCTTCACGCCGAGACTGATGAAGATAACGAGGACGGTTCCTGAGCTGAATGCAATGAAAACACGGAGGAAGCAGCTCATAATATAAAATAAAAAACTTTTCAAATGTGGCAGAATCTGACCTTCAACCTTCAAACGTGGTCATTGCTCATTGGTTCGTGAACCCTCGCTGTAAACCCACCTCATAACACAGCGCTTTCAAGCGTGTCAAGAAGGAACAACGAGGTTTTCCTTTTTGTCTGACGGTCAGTTTTTGAAGATTTAACAACAGAGCCACAAACAACAAGCTCCTTCATTCACTGTTTGATCGCCATAAAGAGTTATGGCTGCTGGAAAATAAACTGCCCTGATCTTTATGCTCCATTATCTGTGATCATCACACACACACACACACACACTGAGCTGTCTTTACGGAGGTTTGTGAAGCCGTTCCTCGTTGGAAATCAGCAGTAAAAGGTTCACAACCTGTCGCCGAGGTTCAGCGTGACGAACTCGGCTCAAGGCTCCACGTCAGCATATCCAGCCGCTCGGCGGCACCGTCAGCTGAAACCTCCACCCGAGTCCAAGCAGCCATCGGAAAAGAAAGAAAGAAAAAACGATCTCATGTACAACCTATGAAGTTGCTCCATGTGGGTTGATCAGCTTTCCTGGAATTAGTTTCTGTGTTGCGGCCTACATATCGCCGATATTTCCTGTTTCGTTATTGATCACATAGGCGAAATCAGCTGCAGGAAACAAGCTTTGACCGAGCTTAGCATGAAAGCAGGAAACTACTCACAAAACCCACAAAGTCGCACAAAGCACTTTATTTATTTTTTTTAAAGTTTTAATTGATAAAAGTATGTTGCAAGTGACTCTATTCCTAACTCTTTTTCCACCCTCAGTCAGGACTGGCAGGCAGAAACTTAAACCCCGCTAGCTGCTGTAATTTTATGTCTGAAATTGATGAGCAATTCTACACATCTACGTTTTGATATAAAGAGAGTAGACTTAACAGTATACGATGCATAGCAAAAGACAACAGTGACAGTACCCGTTAAATAAATACTCGGCCAGTAAAACAATGACAGAAAACTATAGAAAGTTCAGCTACTATGGTACAATAATAATAGTCATAATTGGGCCTGGAAAAATAATCCTCACATCATGGAAGAGAAATTGAGCAGAGTTCAAAAAGGTAGCCAAGGTGTAATGTGTTGTGTAATACCACATTGTACCACAAGATGGTGTCGTGAGTCACTCTACCTCAAGAGCACAAACAAAGTACATGCAACATGAAGTTTTTGACATTTCTAATGACTAAAGCTTTCAGCAACAGCTACTCAGTGCTGCCACCGGGTGCACAAAGGTGTCGTCGCTTCAATCGTTCATACGACACCTTTCATGATATTTAATTTTTTTTTTTAATTCACTTGAAACGGATACAGACAGAGAAATTAGTATTTGGATATCCTACCGTCTTTCCCCAGTGGAAAAAAAGGTTTTACCAGTTAACTGTTATATGTATTTTTTTTTTAATGGATTATTTAGATTTTTATTTCATAGGTGACAAGTATAATTTGTTGCCTGGTTACTGTAATTAATAAATACACCAATACAACAGGTATTTTTTTAAACTAAAAAGCCGTGTGATGTGATACAGCCGATCGCTGCAGCGCATGCTTTATGCTTTTATTCTGACATATGGTGAGTGAGGATTATTGACTATCTGGTGTTTGAGGTTGGAACTCTGACTCCTGGTTCTCTGTTTTTAATATAATTAGATCCATTGAACCAGACATGTTTCTTCCAGTGGAGGTTCTGGCAGCAGGAGTCAGTGTCTTTGTGTTTGAGGCCCAAATGAAAACTTGCAGTGTGTTTTGCTTCCTGCTGCTGTTGAGGCTCCATCAGTGAAATACTTTTGTAAAAGTTTACATTCAGTAGTGTGTTTAAGTGGCAGCTTGTAAACCTTTCATCTTTATCACTCTGGTTAAATATCTTGTGTTTTGTTTTGCATAATATTGTTTTAACCAGCAGAGTTTTTTCTGTATGTGCGCGACTGTTAGGTGTGTGCATATTGTCGACGTTACAGTAGAAAATAAACTAGAGATCCTAAATCCCCCAGAATCGTCACTGAAAGATCAAACTCCCCCAGAGCACCAGCAAAAAAGATTATCATTAGTTTTACCAAAGTAAAAAAAAACAATTCACTTCTTGGATGTAATTCTCTTATTAAAGAATGAATGTCATTTAGCTTTGCTCAGAGATCGGGTTGAGCAGTTGAGTTGACTTGGTCTTTATTTTGATAGTAACTACATTTTGGCGTATTTCTTCACTTGTAAATTAAAAAGTTTTCTGAAGAAAATCCAGAGTGAAACCCAAAGTGGAGACTTCTGGGAACTTCTTTAATATCCCACAATTAGGAGGAAGTTTGTTTAACTTCACAGAAATGTGGAATTCTCCTCGGTGGCTGAGAGAAACAAAGTAGTCGTCCTCCGAGGCTTCGTATCAGCCGCCATCTGGACGGGAGTTTGGCTGCGAGATTCCCCGCAGACGCCTCATGTGAAACTTTAATTAACGGGGAGAGCGTGCGATCACGGCGCGGAGAATCGGTGGCCTCAGAGCCCGACGACAGCGGCACAGACCCGACTCGGAGAAACCTCACCATGGCGGCGTGTACACGAGAAGAGGAAGAGGAGGAGGAGGAAGATGGGAAGCTAATTAGATTGAGCCTTCAGCTCCCCACTCACAGGAGACCTAGAGGAGATGGAACGAGGAGCGAAAGACCATCATGACCTGATACCTGTGAACAATAATAATAATAATAATAATAATAATAATAATAATAATAATAATAATAATAATAATAATAATAACAATAATAAACATTTTATTTGTAATGCACTTTTCATTTAAAAATCTACAAGCACATAACAAACGTTAAAACGAAGAACCCTGAAGATCTGTGACATCAGATTGGAGAGTCAAGGTGAAGCCAAACACCCGAGGACACGCCCACTCACACAAACACACAAATGCAAGTCATTCAGAGAAAAGCGCCAACTTTAAGCCAAAGTCTTCAGACCGACAAAGTGTCTCATCGTCCTGAGAACCCAGGCTCAATACATTATTGACATTACTATTTTCTGCACACATTTGTTTTCATGACATCTCTGTGATCCGCAACATGGACGACGGTCACGTAACGACGACAACAGGATCTGGACCGCCATTGTTGTTATTGTCCATCAACTCTATTTCCCTAAAGTTGTTTTTTTAAATCGTGCTTTATTATTTTAAAATTCATTTTGATCTTCTATGTTATCCAATCACTTTTCATTTCACCAGAAGAGCCTTAAGAATTCTCAGTCAGAAAAAATACAAGCATCCAACAAACCCATTGTTCAACTGTTAACAGTTCATGACATAGTTGACTGCAGCATTCTGCACAGAAAGGAGGAAATTCATTTTACCCATCAATGTCCAAAATAAGTTTACAAAAAGAGAAAGTAACTATAACTTCAAAGACCAAAAAAGAAATGGGACCAAAGTAAAAATCTAAGCAAGGACGCAAAAGATTCCAAAACATACGTCAGATTTAAAATAGCAATTTAAACAAGATTTGGACTGAAATACAGTGAAATGTTGCAGGAGAGTCAAACTGTGTATTCTTCATTTATTCTATTGCTTTGTTTGAGTTGTTTTATTGATAAATATGACTCTGACACAAGTGACACCAGCTATGGCAGTGGCTCAGATTTTATAATTATTTTGGTTAATATTTTCTTTTAATTTCCAATGGAGAGGATTAATTGAGATGAAGGGGCGGATTAGAAAAGTATACAGTTGTCCCTCACTATAACGAGGTTCACCTTTCATGGCCTCTCTGTTTCTCAGATTGTTTTGTGCGCAATTTTGCATGTTTTTCTTTTTTACAGGACCCATATTATACTAAATCGACTTTTCTGTGCTTTAAACATCATAAAAGTGCTAGAAAGGGAGAAGCCCCGCCTCCAGGAAGATTGACATGAGGAGAAACCAAAACAAGACACGCCCACCAATGTGCCAAGGAGCCTCTTCTCTGCTCTCTCAGTCTCTGCTGCTTCACATTGAACTGCTGTTTTTGTTGTTCCACAACTGTTTTCTACGGACCCCCTCTGGTGACATTGGTGAAAAAAAAATTATTGCTTAATAACACGTGGCAACGACATAAATAAGTCGTGGCCACGCGTTATTAAACTGCCGTCAAGTGAGCCGGCACTCAATTTTAACTGCGCTTTTATTAACGCCTTTACGGTAAACCAGGTCAGCGTACGGCCGCAATGCTGACAGAAAGACAGATGGTCTGATTTCAAAATGCAATAAAACGGAATCCTTCATAGGTTTACACTCAATTTCACTTCAGCGCAATACTAGGCATACTCCTTTGTTACTACAAGAAATATGAAAGAATATTACTGTAGAAATTTGGAGAAAAGTACTCTTAAACTTGGATGTGTTGATCGAAAATGATGGTCTCGTCTATTTTCAAATTGCAATAAAATGGAATCCTTAATAGGATTATGCCTGATTCCACTTCAGGCAGTACTAGACATACTCCTTTACTACTACAAGCAGCATCAAATAATATCACTGTAGGAATTTGGAGAAAAGTACTTTTAAACTTGGAGCAAATTAATGAAGGCAAGACCATTATTTTCGACCAACAGATCCAAGTTTGACAGTAATTTACTCCAAATCCCTACAGTAATATTCTTCGATATTGCTTGCAGTAACAAACAAGTATGTCTAGTATTGCCTTGAAGTGGGATCAGGCATAAACCTATGAAGGATTCCTTTTTATTGCATTTTGAAAACAGGCGAGAGATCATTATTTTCAAAGAAACATCCAAGTTTAAGAGTACTTTTCTCCAAATTCCTACAGTGATATTCTTTCATATTTCTTGTAGTAACAAAGGAGTATGCCTAGTATTGCGCTGAAGTGAAATTGGGTGTAAACCTATGAAGGATTCCGTTTTGGCGCAGTTAAAATTGAGTGCCGGCTCACTTGACGGCAGTTTGATAACGCGTGTGTCACGGCTGGGCGCCGGTGCGTGGAGTGTCCTGAACCCAAAAGCAGACCTCAAGCAGAAAGTTGTTTGCAAACATCAGGTTTATTGAGGAAACAGGGAAAGGGGAGCTGGAACGGTGACGGGACCCGGGGGAACTCCGGGGAGCCTCTTGGAACCGGGACTGGACCCGGGGGAATCTTCAGGGGGGGCCTCTCGGGGATCTCGGGCATTGGGGGCCTGGGGAACTCGCGGGCTTCTTGGAAACGGGATGGCACCCGGGGGAACTTCTTGGAGCCGGGACGGGACCCGGGGAATCTCTGGGGGGGAACTCTTGGAGCCGGGACGGGAGCCGGGGAATCTCTGGGGGGGGAACTCTTGGAACCGGGACGGGACCCGGACGGGGAACTTCTTGGAACGGAACCGGGACGGGACCCGGACGGGGAACTTCTAGGGGCCGGCGTCGGAACAGGAACGGGAACCACCCCGGGGAGGACACTCACTCCCCGGGGAGGACAACACCGACGCACCTCCACACGGAGTGAAGACTAGCAATCCTCTGGCACCGGACCCTCCTCCCTGCAGGGCTTAAGACTGCTTGACAATCAATTAGCTGATTGCCTGCAGGAGTGCCAGAGAGGATCCGGTGCTGGAGCGAGGTGTGTGACTCCTGACAGCGTGGCCACGACTTATTTATGTTGTTCCCACGCCTTAATAACGCGTGGCTACGCGTTATTAAGCAATAAAAAAAAATTTTCACCAATGTCACCAGAGGGGCTCCGTAGTTTTCACCATCATGTCCACTGGAGAAAATATGTTTTCACCTTCATGTCCACTGGAGAAAATATGTTTTCACCTTCATGTCCACTGGAGAAAATATGTTTTCACCTTCATGTCCACTGGAGAAAATGTGTTTTCACCTTCATGTCCACTGGAGAAAATGTGTTTTCACCATCATGTCCACTGGAGAAAATGTGTTTTCACCTTCATGTCCACTGGAGAAAATGTGTTTTCACCTTCATGTCCACTGGAGAAAATGTGTTTTCACCATCATGTCCACTGGAGAAAATGTGTTTTCACCTTCATGTCCACTGGAGAAAATGTGTTTTCACCTTCATGTCCACTGGAGAAAATGTGTTTTCACCTTCATGTCCACTGGAGAAAATGTGTTTTCACCTTCATGTCCACTGGAGAAAATGTGTTTTCACCTTCATGTCCACTGGAGAAAATGTGTTTTCACCTTCATGTCCACTGGAGAAAATGTGTTTTCAGGTACCAGTATGGTTCCTCACTATTTGTCTTGCTGAAAGAAGAAGCACAGCGGCGAATGTGGCTGGACTTTTCTTTCTTTTCCACAAAGAATGTGTTTGTTTTTGAGCGACTCTTCAGCAAAGAAGCTTCCAGAACTACGATTCTTTGAAACTGGACTTACTCAGAAGCTCCTCTTGAAACCTGCTGCTATTCCCACAATAAAAGACTAACGAGGCGCCGAGATCTGTAAGTACATTACTACCAAGCCAGCGTGAGCTGCTGGCTACGTCACCAGGGGGTGGAGGAGGAGGCTGTGGGCTGGGCTGCAGTCTCCGTGAGGGTGGAGGAGGAGGAGCTGAGAACCACCATCATGAGAGGTGACGTCAGCTCAATCCAAGAAATAACTAGAGTTTCACTAGTTTTGAGTGTTTATACTGGATCACCCAAATTATTATCCCACAGGAGCATAGGATGGACTGTGAAACATGAAATATAGACAAATATGGGTTATTTAAAGGCGTATGAACATGCACAGTATTCTGTGTCCTGATTGGCTAAGGGACTGTAGACCCTTGTCAATCAATCTCCGTGTGGCATCGACAAAACGTTCTGCACCGACAAAGGAACCTGCGGTCGCAGCCAAAAGGCAGAGATATGTTTTTGTTTTAAAATCTACCAAGGTTTGAACTTTGGGAGTGTTTAAACAAGAGAGAAATGTGAGAACCTTGAACCTTGTGCACATGTGCTGAAGAAGTATTTATTTTGGCTGTGGAGTGCAGGTGCAGTCACATCCTTTCCACGGCATTTTCAGAAACTCACGTTTGCTTGTTTCTACAGAGACAGAGTCATACCGTTCTCTAACAGTTCCACCGTGGGAGCCATTTTCAAAAAGTTGCCTTCAAAAAAAAAAGTAAAATTTTCACTAGAAAACCTGCAAATGGGGCCTCAGATATTTCTTGCATCAGGTTTTTTATTAAAACATTTTTCATCCATGGCATGTACTATATAATTTAAAAGTAGTCGGCCTGTGACACTGAAGAAGATGTAACTTCACACACTGTGAAGTGAACATAAAGTACTTACCCCGGCGGGTCTATTTCCAGTTTCAGGTGGTTGTGCGATCAGCCAGGACAAATAGACTGAATGATGAAAAGAAGAAGAAAGAAAAGCAGAGAGTAAGAGAAAGATTGAGTTTGTTGAGTTTTGATGATGTAATATTTGGATCAAGACTGGCTTCGCTTGTATATGAAGTGATCATTTTAAGTGACTTGTATTGTTATACCGACTATGACCACAGGGGGCGCCGTGAACCTCATGTCCTCATGCATTTGAGCCTCATCAGGCCATTCCTGTGCAACTGATGAGAAGTGAGGTTGTCCCTGGAGAAACAGTCCCGAGAGAATCGTTAAGATGAGGAAATTATTGAACACTTTGTTCAGGACTGTTGGACTTGTTCTGTTTTTCTTTTTTCTCCTTCTGCTGCCGCTGAGCGTCTCGTGCTCTATAACTGAGCCCAGGCCAGGAAGGAGAAGCACACTGATCACAACACAGTCAAGGTCTGCTGCGTCCATCTCGCTCTCTCACACACGCACACGCACACACACACACACACACACACACACACACACACACACACACACACACACACACACACACACACACACACACACACACACACACACACACACAGGTCGTGGGTAGCGAGGACGACTGCTCACACTCAGCTCTCAGAGTAATCTGAAGAAACAAATACCCGAAACAGTGTAAGAAAACAAACAGAGTCACTCACCTGGGATTCATGTGAAAAGAAATCTTCTCTATATGTCCAAGTTTGTGGAAACCAGAGCAAGAAAGGAGTCAAATGACTCACATCAAACTGTCATGTATGTTTTTGTTATGCTTATATAAATTATATTCACTTAAAGAGTATAAACCAGACATATACACACACACACACGCACACGCACACGCACACACAGATATATACATTTAAAAAAAAAGAACATGAAAAATTAAGCCAGATGAATTGTAACTGAAAACATTTAAATGGGAAAAAGAATGAATATAAAAAACACATTTTCATAATTTCATCATCATCATCAAAAAAAAAACTGTATATATTAACTTATTTGCAGGAATGAACTTCTCTCTCTCTCTCTCTTGCTCTCTCTCTCTTGCTCTCTCTCTCTCTCTCTGTCTCTCTCTCTCCATAATTAAATTGGAAACTTTGAGAGTGTTAATGAAAATCTCAGGAGTTCTTCCACAGAACGTGTCTAAATGAGTTGATATTCACCAGAAAATCGCACAACAAGTGAGACAGGATCACAAACAAGTGCAATTATGTGAAAACAGGGCTTTGTTTAGAAGGGTTGTGTTGATGTTTGTGTGTTTGTGTTGTGCTCTCAGTGTGGGAGGAGCTGCGGGCCACAGGAACAAAAGAGGAAGCTGCGTTACTTCTGCCAAACAGCCAGGAAACATTCAATAAGGTTAATTGTGGCGCGGCGTGTTGGAGGAGTGGTGATTAGCGGGGCTGCGATGTCTTTGATGAAGTGGTGAAAGCGGAGCGAGGAGCCCCGGAGGTCGGCTCCGATCAGCTGATAGCGAGTCGACAGTGACGCGCCCTTTGATGTCAGAAGAAGAAGAGGCGACGCAGACGTTATCTCACATGCAAATCGCAGCGACGCCCCCCCAGCTCCACTCGCTTGCTTTCACACGGTTACATCATGACTTCTCAACCCGGCTGCTCTTATTTATGTCCCTGCCGGTAAATACTGCGCCAAGTCGGACGGCGGCAGAGAAACCATCATGTTTATCACGGACGAAAATCGGCAAGAAAATCAGTTTATCTCTTAAAATCCCTCAATAAAAACCCAGACACAAATGGATTTTGGCATTCAAACCTCCAGCGACATTCATAGAAAAATCTATGTTCAGTCACTCAAAGGGGTTTGACTATTTCCCTGGGGGACGCCACGAGTTTCAA
The DNA here is from genome assembly GCF_963422515.1 of Blennius ocellaris. Taxonomy (NCBI): domain Eukaryota; kingdom Metazoa; phylum Chordata; class Actinopteri; order Blenniiformes; family Blenniidae; genus Blennius; species Blennius ocellaris. The sequence goes on from NC_137658.1 coordinate 26,773,859, forward strand.
ACAGGCAGAGACCAGGTAAGTGGGTCAGGAAACGCCTTTTCTTGCCACGAATTTCAAGATAAACAGAATGATAACCATAAAAATAAATATAAATAATCAAAAAAAGAATACAACAATAAATGAGTTTATCGAAACACTTATTTTCATGCATTTGCAGATTTAGAAATGTATTAGTGCAGAGAAGAGGACGTTGTTCTCCACGTGTGATCAGGATGATTGTAAATGTTCACGTTAATGGAGAAGCTGTTGAATTCAAGACTGCAGTCATTGTTACGAATGAATCTTTCTCGCGCATGTGTATGAATGTTTATTACGATCTCAGGCGACAACGTTTTTATCGTCCACATGACGTTTTAGAAACTTGAAAACGGGTTCTGGAGTGGAGGAATTTGAAAACGTGGCCTCATCTTTGATGTGTGGACGGACAAGACGCGCGTTAGCTGGACACGATGATGTCATGGTCCCGCCTCTTGACCGATAACCCCGCCTCCCGGAGAGGGAGGCGGGGCCGAACAACAACATGGCGGACTGCCTGCTGCAGGTGGAGCTGCAGAAGCTACCGATGCTGTTTGGATCATTAAGGCCACACGCTGCATTTCCCCAATATGAGGATGAGCAGGAGGATTCTCTGTCTTCTTCTCTGTTTTTGGAGTATTTGTGTGGCAGAGTTACAGCGCCACCTATAGGTAGCACATCATTTTGAATGGTTTTCATAGTGTCTTGTGGACACAGATATTTCCTGCTCTGCTGCCATGTGGACGGGAAACTTTAAGAACGATGGCGAGAAGAAAGATATGTGGCTCATGTGGAGGGGCCTCAGTGGGCATGTGCAGAATCTGCATTTCAGAGAAGTTGTGTTTTCCCGGTTTCCGCGGCGACGAAGCATTTTCAAAAGCTCCATTTTCAGTGTCTTGGTGTAAGCCGGATGCGGTCTCGCATTGCACAATAGTTTCTTCTTCCTCTGCACATAATCACAAGGCCACAAGATTAAACGTGTGATAAAATCTTAAATTCACCCAAGAAAATTGATGCCACAAATTTGTTCTTTTCAGAGTTCAAGTGTTTGTCTCTGTTCCAAATAAATCGAAACATTGAGGTCACAAACTTTATTCTGTTACTGTTTCAGCACTTGCTTCCTTAAAGAATCTCCCTTCAGATCTGGCTCTCCGCAGGCCTCAGAGGATGATGGGAAATGATGAGCGTCTCCTGTGCTCTAAACACACATCGGAGTGATGCTATCTGCTGTCAGTCTGCAGGTAGGATCGCTCTCAGATAAGCGCAGCGCGATAAGCCGCCGCTCCTTCAGCTGTTACACTCTGCCGTGTTTGATCCGATCACCGCAGGCTGGCATTATGCTAAAGCGCCACATCGCCATGCAGCCGGCGCCGGGCTTTTAAGAGACGTATCCAGGCTGGCGAGCGTTCCCCACTCAGCCCCATCATGTGTGTTGAGCGGTCCTGCAGGACGGCGAGGGGAAAGACTAAACTCCAAAATGACAACAGTAGCAGCTGATTATCTGTCAGGTTCCAACAAAACGTCTCCAAACATCCCCATACAGTCACTCAACTACTAATTAGCATTAGCATGCTAACCGCTAAGCACCTAATGCTAATGTTCCTCACAGTGGTGTTAATCTATGTTAGCTTGTACCTTTAGCCCGGTGTTATTTAGCCATTTAGTTTATGACAATTATTTCAGGAAATTAGTGTAGCTTCCACAGGTTTATAATTATTGGACATTTTGAGTGCTTTTGCCAGAAGACTGAGACCAGATGGAGTGCCCCCTTGTGGTGAAGAGACGAATGTCGGACCCAGAATCATAGAGTCTTATTGGACCAGGAGCCGAACACTGGGATTGGCCAAGAAGACGCAGGACGTGATGACGTAGAGCGCCTGACACGCTTTGGTTGTGCAGAGGGAGCACCCTTCAGGTACATCTGTACAGGGAACGTGAACTAAGGCTTGATCGAGCCGTACGGTCCTTGTGCTGAACACCAGGTGAACACTAGTCTTGTTAATAAATCCTTGATCCATTTAGACCCGTTTTATTAGTTCACCCTGGATTGCAATGCAGTGAGCAGAATATCTCACATATTTCTTTATTGAGTAGGTTCAGGATTTAGTGCTCCTGCTACAGTCAACAGGAGTTTAGTGAGGTTGTACGTTTTATTCAATAATATCCTGTTTACACAACATTTCAACTGAAAACACATTGCATTTGCCTTTTCCTTCCAGAAAAGTTTAGCGTTTAGTTAATACATTGCAATGTTTAGAAAATGTTGTTGCACGTTTTGCCACTAGGGGGTGCTGTTGTTGGTTTTAGTGATGAAAGCACACACACACACACACACACACACACACACACACACACACACACACACACACACACACACACACACACACACACACACACACACACACACACACACACACACGCACACACACGCAGCAGAGAACAATGAGCTCTAAACAAAGGAAAGGGACATTCTAGTGGACAGACCACCAATTTGGATTATTATTATGGTGACTGTCAAAATAATACTACCAAGTTGGATTGTTATTACGGTGACTGTCAAAATAAAAGTCCCAGGAGAATATGGATTGGAAGTCATGAGACCACGGAGGAAACTTGGCTGAGCAGCAGTCGCAGCATTTTTTAAAAGTTCCACCTTCAAAACCATTTTCCAAAAGATGCACCGCTGTCTTGTTAACACACAGAATGCAACTAAAGTTTTACATTTTCACTTAAAAACATTGTCGTGCAAATGGGTCCTGCGTCGAACACGAGCTCCTGAGATGGATAATGCTCAGCGAACGTGATACTTTTGCTTATAAAATTTTTTTAAAAAAGGAGATCATTTTTAGATTGCACAAAAAGTGGTTAAAATAAATAAATAAATAAAAACCCAAACTTGATTCATCTGAGAGGCTCCTACAAGCAGTCGGCTCATTACTGCTTCCATTAAATCTTCATTTTGACAGAAAAACGGCGACAACGTCTGATGGAGCTTCCAAAGTGACGTCTTGTGATGTTTTGTCTCATTTCATCAGGTCCCAGAACGCTCATTTCAACATGTGAGGAGCTGCAAACTGGAAATATCTGATCATTTCTCTCAAAGTATTTATCAGATGATCTGATCAAAGTGAAGATTAATGTAGAAAACATCACTGGCTGATTCTTTATGTCTCGGCTTAAAGAACGAAAAACATCTTTTATATCAGCTAATGAGGTCGGATTAAAGAAGAATCAGACTGTGAGTGTTTAATTATGATCCCTGGGTAATTTGATTCTTACATTTATACAATCACCATTCCAGAAATGTTGGGACACTGTTAAGAGTACAAAGAAATATCCAACAAAGTCACATATTTATTCCCACAATAAGTTGTAGAAACACATTCATTAAACTATGACTTTAGCAAGTCTCTGAAAAGTTTGGATTCTTTAAACTGTGAGGACTTGGAGATAACATTTGTAGACTCATAATCGTGTTTGTAGTGTGAAGAAATCTTACAATGAAAATATTTTAGATTTTACAAAAACATTCTGAATTCTTTTTTTGGTTGTTGTTCTTTACGACTATCAATACTCTTTAAATGTTATTAACATTTTGGGACAAAGTGTAGTTACAGTCTAAATTATGAATGCATCACATTTGATTTAATATTCTTATTTTGACACACTAAAGTTTTTGATTCTTTCTAACCAGTCCGTTAAACTGATCAAGTTTGCGGACGACACCACCCTCATCGGGCTCATCTCTGACGGTGATGAGTCCACCTACAGGAGAGAGGTGGACCGGCTGGCGTCCTGGTGCAGCCACAACAACCTGGAGCTGAACGCCCAGAAGACAGTGGAGATGGTCGTGGACTTCAGGAAAGACACAGCCCCTCCGTCCCCCCTCACCCTGACGGACTCCCCCACCCCCATCTCCATTGTGGACTCCTTCCATTTCCTGGGTACCACCATCACCCAGGACCTCAAATGGGAGCCAACCATCAGCTCCCTCATCAAGAAGGCCCAGCAGAGGATGTTCTTCCTGCGGCAGCTGAGGAAACTTAAGCTGCCGACCAAGATGCTGGTGCAGTTCTACATGGCCATCATCGAGTCCATCCTCACCTCCTCCATCACAGTGTGGTACCCCGGGGCCACAGACCGGGACAAGTACCGACTGCAGCGCATTGTGCGTGCTGCTGAGAAGGTGATTGGCTGTCACCTCCCATCTCTCCAAGTCCTGTTCATCTCCAGGACCCGGAGGCGTGTGGGTCGGATCACTGCTGACCCTTCTCACCCTGGACATGGACTATTCACCCCTCTCCCCTCAGGCAGGAGGCTGTGGTCTATCAAGACCCAGAGATCCCGCCACTTGAACAGTTTTTTCCCCACCGCCGTCAGACTCATGAACAATACAGAGACTTAATGACTCAGTACAGACTGTAACCTGCTCTATTGCACTAAGATCCACTGCACCACTTATCACTGTATCACTTTTTATCACTTCATCACCTTATGCACCGTATGTAAATCCATCCTGTTGTTCTATGTCCATTGTTGTCGTCTACCATATTTTACCTCTTATTTTTAGCTTATTTATTTTTATATTCCTTTTTATATTTTAAAGCCTTATAGCTTAAAGTTTTTAGCTTTTTTTATCTAAACCAAGTGTATATGTTTTTATGTTTAATGTTGCACGTCTCACCAAGAAAAATTCCGAGTTTGTGAACCTGTTTACAAGCAATGGCAATAAAAACTGATTCTGATTCTGATTCTGATGAATCAATATGAGACTGAATTTGTTTCGTTCCATTTTGCAGCCTGAAATATTTTTTTCGCTCCAATAATGGCAATGTTATATAGTAATATTGAAAGTATATGGACATCCAGCTGTGAAGATGTGTACAACAGGACAGAATCTGTTTCTGGAACAAATGATTCTGGGAAATTGAAGCTCAGCTTCCACACGTGTCACGACTGCACGTTTCTATACGTTCAAGGCTTTCATAGATCAGGCAGCACATATCCTCGACAATCACGCTGATGCCGTGAGTTCAAAAAATCAATTGGAAGCTTGCGGTGTTTGTTTAGTTTCTTCACACACAAAGAAAGCACATTTTCAGACGGGTTGTCTAAAACCTGGCTGACTCGCTGCGTTTGGAGGCGAACGGCGGTCCAGAGCTACAGGAGACGCAGCTTCTCCTGTTTTTCGCTCCAGGCCCGACTGAAACTTCACGTCAGACGCTGTGATCCTTCGCCCGGCGCCGTCTTGCAGGAGGAAGCGCTGGAGCGGGGAAGCCGACGCCTCGGGCAACAACTTGTTCGACAAGGGAAAGATGAAGGAGCTGCGAGCTTCTTTTTGAGAGAAGAGATGCAGAGAAAACAGCAGGAGCGCCGTCAGACGGCGGCTTGGCGGCAGGAGTAACAAAGACGATCTCAGAGAAGAATCGAAAACCTTCCACCAAACAGATCAAGGAGAAGCATGTTGGGTGATTCTCACTCTCACGGCTTCAAAATGGATCAGCTGAAAGTGGAAAATGAGTCCAATTCTTTAACTATTCATCCAGTAAAGTCAATCTGAACCTGCTTCAGGGTGAAAACTGGTAGCTTCTCCTCCAACGTGCTCTCATGTGAAAATGAACTAAAAGAAATGAAATTAACTTGAAAGTGAGAGAGGAAAAACTGAATGTTAGGTACATCTCTGAAGGTTTTACACCAGTGATAGACAAGGTGTGGCCCGCGGCCCACTGGAGGTCCTGAAATGTTAATTATAATGAGTTTATGAATAATATACATTTGTAAATGGCTTTTGAATTACTGTAAATTATATATGGATTCATTTTTCAATTAAAACGTGACATCGGTTTATATTTGATGAATATTAAGCTTTTTTGTTGTTGCTTGAAGTTGGTTTGCTATTGGAAGACGTGCCCTCCTATGACCTCAAACTGAGACCTTGCATATGAGTGAGAAACCGACTTCAAAAAAAATTTAAGGTTTGAAATAAACCTGGTGTTTTTTCAACTTTAGACTGTTCAAATAATAACATCAATCTGTGGCGAACTCTGAAAAACAGAATAATGATTTGCAAGGTTTTTTTTAGGTGTAGCCAACGATTAGCCCAGGGTTGTACTGAATTATTGTGTTTCTCGAACAAGCGTTTTGAATAAATTCATCATTTTCCACAGATGTGTATCTTTGACCATCCCCACCTGCCAGTGTTTTAAATTTCCCCACTCTCTGACCCGTGTTTAAATAAAACACATGTTCTGGCTCCTAAAACGCCGTGTGGTTGATCGGACAGAAACCGTGCATTTATGTGAAACAGGGTTCTGTGTGGACGAGCCCTGAAAGGAGTCCTATCCTCCAGCTGCACCTCCTCCTCCTGGTCTGGTCGGTCCAGAAACCTCGTATTCAACATTTCCAGCTCCTCCTTGATTTTCCTCCATTAGAATATTGGATCATAGGAGCTGCATTCAGAATCTGCTGTGTCTGTGTGAGCTGGACTGGCTCCACCCACACATGACCATCTTGGGAAGAGGAGGAAGTACTTCCTCTCGTGGTGCCATGTGCCAGAGCAGAGCTGCCTGATTGTGGGAGGAGTCAAAGGGATGAGCCTACCTTGATTGTGATTGACTAAACCTCCAATGACACTATATAGGGTTTGATTTCTGATTGGCTGGTTGGAGCAACACACTTTTTAAAACCTGGGACAAGCCAGGGAGAGAGAGGACACACTTTCTTCTCTTCTTGGGCGTCGTTCCACGTATGGGGACGATTAGTTTTGAATTTTGCATCAAACGAGTCCTTTAAAGGCCCAGACAGTCAAGACCAAGACCTGAAAATGTGGCCTCGAGACCAAGACCAGTTTAGAGCTTTACAACACTACTGATATTGTTCATGTTCACACACGTTCAGGAAGTTGATCTACGAACAACACACTGAGGATCCTGAAGTAACACACCGCATCCCTTCATTTTCCTTAGACGTGATGACAGAACACAATGTGTTGATGACATTTCATATATTAAACACATATATATGTGTATGAGAGAACAATCGTGGCAGATTAAAGCTCTAAAGGCTTTATAGAAAAGAAAGTAATTCATTCATTGCCTTGTAGTTTCATGGAAATACACAAACACTGTTCATGGCTATGCATCAAATGAAGGGAGCCGCATTGGTTTAAGTAGGTAAGTGTTTCACATTTTGGGTGAAAACTTTGATAAAAATGGATGTGAGGAGTTTAAATCGCCTCATTCCAGTGGCTTTGTGTGGATGTGTTCAGGTAGAGCTGACCGGCGCCGCCACTTTCTCGCCGAACCGGATTGAAATGAATCAGTGTCCGAGTGCCACATGCATATTTCATCCATCTCCTCTGCAGCGCGGCTCGATCAATCCTCCATGAATAAAGAAAAAGCCCCCTTTAACTCAAGATCCTACTTACATTCATCCGACTTCCTGTTCATAACCCTCTGCTGCAGTGTCGCATCGACACAGACTTACTGCTGCATTGTGGGTAATCTTAATACATATTATCATACCGTGTTTTTTTCATGTTACAATGACACTTTACAGTAATAAACTGATCTGGATTTATAACCACATGCATGTGAACAAAACATACATGTTTAAACTTTTTTGTTATTTTAAAGAATATAATTCCTTTAATTCTTTTAGAATTGTACTTTTTCCCATATTTTTCAGTGTGTATTTGAACACTCTAATTTCTTTTACAATTTTCACATTTTTTCTATGCTGTCAAGAATGTTTGAAAAAAAAGTTTTTTATTCTGAAGAGCTAGTTTAATATTTTTGCACATTTAGTTTTTTTTAATGTACAAATATCTCTCTTTTGAAATGTTTCTTTTCTGTTTGTGGTTACTCATCATGATGAATCAGTTACCAAAAATATGTGTCTTGAAAATTCCTAATATGTTTTCAACAGGTAAAAAAATCTTCTTTAAGTATAATTAGAAAGTATTCATTGTTTTTTGCATTTTTTTAATTGGGAAAAGTCAAATGAAAAAACAGCATCATTCAATACATTCAGAAATGTAATGATAAAATTGTTACTGTTGTTTAATAATCACACTTTACAAAGAAAATCTGACAAAAAGGTAAGAAAACTATATAATTTACTCGAGACATTTTGAGAACGTAGTACAGGACACAGGGCCAAGTAATAAGATATTGATATATTTAAATATTTCATTCTCAAAGACTATTTAATTTTCAAAGATTAATTTTCAGTTGTTTTCAGACAAATTTGAAACAATTTCTTCGTCACCATTCTTTTTCTTTTATGATCTTATTGAACTCAATTTCACATTTGCACTATGAATTATTTATTTTCATTTAATTTCTTATTAATTTTGCACTATTGATATCCATGTTTTCATTTTAAATAGTTTTTCTCAACTTGAATAGATTCCCATACCTCGCTGGTGCCTTACCTTAATTAGGGACCGAGCACGAAAGGCCAAGTTTCCTGTTTCATTTTCTTTCTTCATTTCATTACTTCCTTGTCCTTTTTGCCAATTTTTTTTTTTCGTGCCCTCCCTTCATTTCCTCTCCCTTCTTCCTCCTCCTCATCCATTTCCCCGCCTCTCCCGGTTCTCGCTGGGTTGGTATTACGGTCATGAATCTGGGACGTGGCACCGTCCTCTTTATTTCTCCAGGCCGCTGCCTGAATCACTTTTGTGAATTTGGTTTTGATGACTTTAATACGGTTTGTGACCTGCATCCTGTTTCAAACCTGCAGGTAGACGAGCCGCTTTCTTCCTCGTGAATTATTTGCCACGCTGCTGGGAAATAATCACAGTCGATGCACCGCAGCTAAAGATTTGCAGCCGGAGCGATCGTCACATAAAGAATAATAGTAATAACAATAATAATAATGATAATAATGGAGTCAGATGCAGCTCTCTCTGTGTGTGTGTGTGTGTGTGTGTGTGTGTGTGTGTGTGTGTGTGTGTGTGTGTGTGTGTGTGTGTGTGTGTGTGTGTGTGTGTGTGTGTGTGTGTGTGTGTGTGTGTTCCTGATGTGACGGACGCTCGGTAAATAACCCGTTTCCATTTCTGAAGCCGTCTGGATGACAAACTCGGTGACGGGCCTCCGCGCTCACCGCCGCTGATGCATCACGTCCCTCTCGCATGACAAAGTGGCTGTTTAATCACAAACCTGTCGCCGTCTCGCAGCAGTCGGCCTCCCGGCGGTTTGCTCTCAGGATCCACGCTGCAACACAAAAACACATCTTTAAAAAACACAAGTCTCGCCAGGCTGTGCTCCAGCTCATAAATCACAACCCCGCAGCAGAAATCTGCATCTCCGTGTGACACCGCGGGAAGATTTACCGGGTTTGTCTCGTGGCGCTGTTACAGCGAGGAAACCTCCATCAGGCGTGAGATTCCAGCAAAGACGGTTTATAGTCTGATCCACGCAGGTCTGCTCTCAGCGAGCAGCTATTTAGCTTTTATCCAAGAGTTGAAGAGTAACTGTCAGGTGGGAAAAATCTCACTTCCCACTGAGAAACATGGTGGAAGTGGGAACTTCCCGCTGGGGAAGTGGGAGGTTTTCGAAAGTGTGAACAATGACACCTGAACTGAAGGGAACTTCTTTCTACATGGAATCTTGTTTGGTGAAAGTTGGTCCATCTCTTCAATCCGCAGGTCTTCAGGCAGCTGGATTATCTCTTCAATCCAGTCCAGAGTTTAGTTTTGTAATCAAACGGCTGTATCCAGAACCAAAACTCAACCAGGTCGACGTAAAGCACCTGGATTGTAAAATGTCAAACTCAAAACGTAGTGTAAAGCCAACAGCAGTTCAAACTGTCAGTCTCAATGTGAAGCAGTAACTAGTTCAAGAGTAGTTGAACAGTAGTCTCCAACAGAGCATCTGGATAGAGTTTACATTAAGTCAGAAATCAGGTGTAGAAGTCCACCAGTAGGTTTTAAAATCAGTCTCAACTTCTACAAATGTCCAAATGTTCAAACTGATCCAAACCTTTCGGTACAAACTGTTTCTTGAGAAACTGTGAATGTTAAAACTCTGCTAAACCTAATCTAAATCCAAATCCACAGATAATCTACAAGTTGATCGGAGTTCAAAATCTTATTAAAAGTGTCAAATTAATTCAATTCAGTAGTCATCCAACACTACGCTGAAAAGCAATATTTGAAACGTCAAAAATAAAAATATAAAGTTCTCTTCAAATAAATGAACAAAAATCTGAAAGTAGATCAATTGAGTCAAACTTAAATTCAGTCTTAAACCTCAGTTACTCCTAAACAGAGTCTAAAACTAGTCCAAGATGAATCCAGTAAACTTTAAATTCAATCTCAATCCTACAACAAGTAGGAAGACCAGACCAACTTAGTCCAAAATGGACTCAAAACTAGTTCAAAGTTCATTTATTGTCCACAGCTTGTGTAAAACCAAGTGTACGACTCGTCTAAAGGTAGAATGTGGGTTCAGAACTTGAGCTCAGTTGACAATCAGTGGTTGTGTTCGTCGTTATCCATCACAAGTGTTTTCTCAAATAGCAACGAATCCCGAAGGCAGCATGTGATTTCCACAGGTTGTGGAGTGAAAGCTGCAGCTCCTGAAGGAGCAGAAAGAAATGAGAGCTTCAAGCAGGAAGTGAAGACGATGCGGTGAGATGAACCGTGTCTGACGGACTCCCCGAGGTGGGCGGAGTCAAAGCGTCGAGGGTTTTCGGGGCGGGACTCGTCGGAGCGCGGCGTCCTCCGGCGGCCGGATGTCCATCTGATGCTTCTCTAATTGGACTCCTTTAATTAGTCGGCGGAGGCCTGCGTCCCTGCCGTCCTCGCCCATCGCAGGAGAAGTGTTGGCGGAAGGAGTGATTTTCCCGCGGCCCAGCGCAGGGACTCGTCTGATTGGGCCCTCGGCTTCCCTCCGCTGACCTTCGCTGGCTGGATGCCGGGTTTCACCTGGAAGGGGCCCGAGAGGAGGAGCAGCTGCTGTCAGATGTTCAGACAGCTCCTTGTTTGTTTTCTCTCTCCCCCTCCTCCTCTTCCTCCTCCTTCCCTTCCTCCTCCGATAGGGAATATAACCAGCCAGCTCCAATTTAACTTATTTGATTTAACAGCAAATTAAATGTGCTTATTCCACTGTTGTTCTTAGGATTGCTCGGCATTAGCACCACTGTTTGGTTTGACTTCTTCCTGAAAAGCAATCATTTCTCCCTAACCGGATCTCCGTAACCACATTTTCTCTGATCAGTGTCATAAAACGCCAGCCCGTCGCGGCTCTCCGTGAAACCTGAACCGCTGAAATAAGAGCAGGGGAGGAAATGAAAGAAGTCAAAGTGGTGGGTGTTTCCTCCAGAATGAGGAAATCAAACCGGTGACCTCCACTCGGTGGAAGCTGAGAGCAGCGTTCAGACTCCAGCGGAGTTCATTCCTCTCTTTTTGTGATTCGCTCGGAGCAGAAGGAAAGCCTTCTTACTGTCTCTTCTTCGCTCTAATAGAGTGAGAACTCTTTGTTGTTCATGTATAAAAACCTTCCCATCTTGGATGATCTTGGCCCCTCGCGGTGCTGATCATCACGCCGGGATCGGCTGCAGACGTTTCTGCCCTCTTATGTAGACGGCAAGACAATCAAAGCTTCCTGGATACTTTATAGATTCCAAGAATTGACGGCTCTGCTCACACGACAACAAGTTTCTCTCTGATTGTCTCAGAGACGCTTCATGTTCAAGTGATCGCCGCACATACGGAAATGATAAAAATGAGTATAAAGCTATAGAATGCGGATCATGCGTCTCATTCAGGGCTAATAATAGAGCAGCCAAACTGGCTAAAATTGCATCAACAACAACAAAAATAAGTAAAAAAAAAAAAGCCAAAATGCCTCAAATCAGTCCAAAAAAAAGCAAAAACAAAATCTTAAAATGTATAATTTCTAAGAGTCAAAATGGCAAAAACCACTAAAAGGTGAAACATCTAAAACAGATGAAATAAAGGACTTGCATCAAAGTTGCATCAAATGAAAAAAACAAAACAAGTAAAATGACCAATAGTCAAAACAGTGAAAACAGCTAAAGCTGACAGCTACAGCATTAAAATGTCTTTAGAAAAAAAAAAAAAATTCAAAAAAAGATACAACACATCTGATGTTCTAACTTGTCGTCATGAAGACATGAAACATCAGACATGTTTCTTTAAAAGGCCAGAATTGCGGCTCCAGAAAATATTTATTTGGGGGAAGTCACAACAGTGTGTTTTGGTCATAAAGGTTGCAGACCTTCTCTAGTTACTAGTAGTTTAGTCTTTTTTAGTCCGACTAACCACGTCTGCAAACGGAACAGAACGACGCAAACATTCTCTTTCAAACGATTTTCCTTCGTCGTATGGGCCCAGACAGTATCATGGTGTAAGAAATGTGTCTGAACGTGTGCAGACGAAGTGTGAAAGGTTAGTATTGAGTCTTGAGGTTCGTCTCCATCAGCACGCTGAACTGGTGAAGTCAAACTGACGCAGAGCTGCAGGGTTTAAACATAGAAAATAGAACCTCAGGTGGAGTCCAACACTAGAACCAACTCCCTTTTTCACTCTTATCCATCTTATGCACACTTGAAATGTTGATTTCCTCTTCTTCTTGGAAACGTGCACTGATCTCTGGCTCCTGATTGGCTCCTGATGAGATGCGTGGTGGCGGTCGCGGCCCACTGGTTTCAGGCGTCCTGATTCATGCAGAGAGACATCCAGGAGAAGAAGCAGGAGGAGGAGGAGGAGGAGAGGAGGAGGAGGAGGAGGAGGAGGAGGAGGAGAAGTTTTACAGCTTCATTTGTCGGCGAGGACAAATCGGCAGAGATCTCCCCGCAGAGATTAATGGCACAGCAAATCATGGCTCATGTTGCGGCGGCGACAGGCGTTCCCCGGGCGCCGTTCCCCGCGGCTGCGGCTCATTTAAAAGCCGTATAATCTGGAAGGTGACGGCGACGGAGCGGGTGGAGAGCGCATCGCTGGACCAGGACGCCTGACAGCTGCATTAAGAGCTGCCAGGGCCGCTTCACGCCTACAAGACCCCCCCCCCCCCCCCCCCCCCCACCCCAATTCCCCCATCATCACCCAGCATGCATCAGTACCAGAGGAGGCTGCTGATCTCGGTGGACACAGAAGAAGCTGCTCCCGCTTCACCTGCCGCTCCTGCTTTGATTTCACCTTCAGCGGCAGTGACAGCAGGAGCGACGCGGCGTTCAAACACACTCACATTCTCAGGGTCCTTAAAGTCTTACCAGCTCTCAAAATGAGCCTCTGATACTCCAGGTCTGGGAATGTCTCAATTTCTCAAACTATATGAGGCAAAGCCTTAAATCCAATGTGACGTACAAGGAAGGAAAGTTTCATTTCATTGTTTGCAGGCTAGCAAAGAGGAAAAGTGTGAGAAGAGTCAATCATCGGTCATAATAAACGTAAATCATACGAATAAAACCACAGTATTTCAGTATGAGACAGAGGAATACGCTGGAAAAGCTTCTGGTATTTGTAAGAAATGATTTCTTCGGTTTGTACAACAGCAGCATCCATAAAAGCTTAACTTCAGTCCAGCACCACCATAAAGTCAAATTCAAAACAAGCCAGAAACCATGTGAAAGCTTGAATAAAACCCCAAACAAACCCCAAACCCTCTAATAACCAGCTGCCCAAATGAAATCAACACCATATAATTATGTTAATAATTAAATCTAGTACCATATGGTCCAAAATTGGAATACTTGAAAGCAATTTCAAATTGGAAACCAATGTCAAAATATCCTAAAAAGGTATCGTGAAAATAATCTGAAGTCACGTTTGTCAACGCGAAACTATTTAAAGAATAAAAAATAAAAATAAAACCAGCTCAAAAATTCTCTTTTTTTCATTTCATATTTCTCTTTTTAAATTATATTTAAGTAAAACCAATTAGCACAATGAACACACAGAAGTTGAAAACCTGAGACATTGGAAAAGAAGAAAGACGAAGCAAAGCTTTTTAAATCCTTCCTCTCCAGTCAGTCTATTGCCGTCCTGTGTGTGTTTGACCAGCCACTTTCTCAAAACCACAAAAAAAAACAAAGTCAGTAAAGTAAGTTAATGTTGAAGAGATAAATAAATTATATTATATGAATATATAATATGAAATGAATGAAAACGCCTCGTTTTTATTCCAACCTCTTCTGCTCTGTTTGTGGAGAAAACAGTTTGTTTGTGTCGCTGTTTGAACTGCTTCATGGTTGGGAAAATAAATACAACTTTATAATGTCAGTAGTCTAAAGGTGGCAGGATTTCAAATCAGTCTGAACTCGTCCTAAAACCAGCGCTTAACTAACCCTAAACCAGATCAGTGCCAGTATGAGAATTACCTGAAACCATCTGTCAACCAGAGAAATGACACAAACCTTTCTGAACTGGTGAACCTCCAACCTCCAGCCTCCAACCTCCAACCTCCAACCTCCAGCCTCCAGCCTCCAACCTCCAGCCTCCAACCTCCAACCTCCAGCCTCCAACCTCCAGCCTCCAACCTCCAACCTCCAACCTCCAACCTCCAGCCTCCAACCTCCAACCTCCAACCTCCAGCCTCCAACCTCCAACCTCCAACCTCCAACCTCCAGCCTCCAACCTCCAGCCTCCAACCTCCAACCTCCAACCTCCAGCCTCCAGCCTCCAACCTCCAACCTCCAACCTCCAGCCTCCAGCCTCCAACCTCCAGCCTCCAACCTCCAACCTCCAGCCTCCAACCTCCAACCTCCAACCTCCAGCCTCCAGCCTCCAACCTCCAGCCTCCAACCTCCAACCTCCAGCCTCCAACCTCCAGCCTCCAACCTCCAACCTCCAACCTCCAACCTCCAGCCTCCAACCTCCAACCTCCAACCTCCAGCCTCCAGCCTCCAACCTCCAACCTCCAACCTCCAACCTCCAGCCTCCAACCTCCAGCCTCCAACCTCCAACCTCCAACCTCCAGCCTCCAGCCTCCAACCTCCAACCTCCAACCTCCAGCCTCCAACCTCCAGCCTCCAACCTCCAACCTCCAACCTCCAGCCTCCAACCTCCAACCTCCAGCCTCCAGCCTCCAACCTCCAACCTCCAACCTCCAACCCCCAACCTCCAACCTCCAACCTCCAGCCTCCAACCTCCAACCTCCAACCTCCAACCTCCAGCCTCCAACCTCCAACCTCCAACCTCCAACCTCCAACCTCCAGCCTCCAACCTCCAGCCTCCAACCTCCAACCTCCAACCTCCAGCCTCCAACCTCCAACCTCCAACCTCCAACCTCCAACCTGCAACCTCCAGCCTCCAACCTCCAACCTCCAACCTCCAGCCTCCAGCCTCCAACCTCCAACCTCCAGCCTCCAACCTCCAACCTCCAGCCTCCAACCTCCAACCTCCAACCTCCAGCCTCCAGCCTCCAACCTCCAACCTCCAACCTCCAACCTCCAACCTCCAACCTCCAACCTCCAGCCTCCAACCTCCAACCTCCAACCTCCAGCCTCCAGCCTCCAACCTGCAACCTCCAGCCTCCAACCTCCAACCTCCAACCTCCAACCTCCAGCCTCCGACCTCCGACCTCCGACCTCCAACCTCCAACCTCCAGCCTCCAGCCTCCTACCTCCAACCTCCGACCTCAAACCTCCAACCTCCAACCTCCAGCCTCCAACCTGCAACCTCCAGCCTCCAACCTCCAACCTCCAACCTTCAACCTCCAAACTCGAACCTCCAACCTCCAGCCTCCAACCTCCAACCTCCAACCTCCAACCTCCAACCTCCAGCCTCCAGCCTCCAACCTCCAACCTCCAACCTCCAACCTCCAACCTCCAACCTCCAACCTCCAGCCTCCAACCTCCAGCCTCCAGCCTCCAACCTCCAACCTCCAATCTCCAACCTGCAACCTCCAGCCTCCAACCTCCAACCTCCAACCTCCAGCCTCCAAACTCCAACCTCCAGCCTCCAAACTCCAACCTCCAACCTCCAACCTCCAAACTCCAGTCTCCAACCTCCAGCCTCCAGCCTCCAACCTCCAGCCTCCAACCTCCAAACTCCAACCTCCAACCTCCAGCCTCCAAACTCCAGCCTCCAGCCTCCAACCTCCAACCTCCAAGCTCTAACCTCCAACCTCCAGCCTCCAAACTCCAGCCTCCAGCCTCCAAACTCCAACCTCCAACCTCCAAACTCCAGCCTCCAAACTCCAACCTCCAGCCTCCAACCTCCAACCTCCAACCTCCAGCCTCCAGCCTCCAGCCTCCAACCTCCAAACTCCAACCTCCAGCCTCCAACCTCCAACCTCCAGCCTCCAACCTCCAGCCTCCAGCCTCCAACCTCCAACCTCCAAACTCCAGCCTCCAGCCTCCAGCCTCCAGCCTCCAGCCTCCAACCTCCAGCCTCCAACCTCCAACCTCCAGCCACCAACCTCCAGCCTCCAGCCTCCAACCTCCAGCCTCCAGCCTCCAACCTCCAAACTCCAAACTCCAGCCTCCAGCCTCCAGCCTCCAACCTCCAGCCTCCAGCCTCCAGCCTCCAACCTCCAAACTCCAGCCTCCAGCCTCCAGCCTCCAGCCTCCAGCCTCCAACCTCCAGCCTCCAACCTCCAGCCACCAACCTCCAGCCTCCAGCCTCCAACCTCCAGCCTCCAAACTCCAGCCTCCAGCCTCCAGCCTCCAACCTCCAGCCTCCAGCCTCCAACCTCCAACCTCCAAACTCCAGCCTCCAGCCTCCAGCCTCCAGCCTCCAACCTCCAGCCTCCAACCTCAAACCTCCAGCCACCAACCTCCAGCCTCCAGCCTCCAACCTCCAGCCTCCAGCCTCCAACCTCCAAACTCCAAACTCCAGCCTCCAGCCTCCAACCTCCAGCCTCCAGCCTCCAGCCTCCAGCCTCCAGCCTCCAACCTCCAACCTCCAACCTCCAACCTCCAGCCTCCAACCTGCAACCTCCAGCCTCCAACCTCCAACCTCCAACCTCCAACCTCCAGCCTCCAGCCTCCAACCTCCAACCTCCAACCTCCAACCTCCAACCTCCAGCCTCCAACCTCCAGCCTCCACCAACCTCCAACCTCCAACCTCCAACCTCCAACCTCCAACCTCCAACCTCCAACCTCCAACCTCCAGCCTCCAACCTCCAACCTCCAGCCTCCAGCCTCCAACCTCCAACCTCCAATCTCCAACCTGCAACCTCCAGCCTCCAACCTCCAACCTCCAACCTCCAGCCTCCAAACTCCAACCTCCAGCCTCCAAACTCCAACCTCCAACCTCCAACCTCCAAACTCCAGTCTCCAACCTCCAGCCTCCAGCCTCCAACCTCCAGCCTCCAACCTCCAACCTCCAAACTCGAACCTCCAACCTCCAGCCTCCAAACTCCAGCCTCCAACCTCCAACCTCCAAACTCGAACCTCCAACCTCCAGCCTCCAAACTCCAGCCTCCAGCCTCCAACCTCCAACCTCCAAACTCTAACCTCCAACCTCCAGCCTCCAAACTCCAGCCTCCAGCCTCCAAACTCCAACCTCCAAACTCCAACCTCCAGCCTCCAACCTCCAACCTCCAAACTCCAAACTCCAGCCTCCAAACTCCAACCTCCAGCCTCCAACCTCCAACCTCCAACCTCCAGCCTCCAACCTCCAGCCTCCAGCCTCCAACCTCCAAACTCCAACCTCCAGCCTCCAGCCTCCAGCCTCCAGCCTCCAGCCTCCAGCCTCCAGCCTCCAACCTCTAACCTCCAACCTCCAGCCTCCAAACTCCAGCCTCCAGCCTCCAAGCTCCAAACTCCAACCTCCAAACTCCAACCTCCAGCCTCCAACCTCCAACCTCCAAACTCCAGCCTCCAAACTCCAACCTCCAGCCTCCAACCTCCAACCTCCAGCCTCCAACCTCCAGCCTCCAACCTCCAACCTCCAAACTCCAGCCTCCAGCCTCCAGCCTCCAGCCTCCAGCCTCCAACCTCCAGCCTCCAACCTCCAACCTCCAGCCACCAACCTCCAGCCTCCAGCCTCCAACCTCCAGCCTCCAGCCTCCAACCTCCAAACTCCAAACTCCAGCCTCCAGCCTCCAACCTCCAGCCTCCAGCCTCCAACCTCCAACCTCCAACCTCCAACCTCCAGCCTCCAACCTCCAACCTCCAACCTCCAACCTCCAACCTCCAGCCTCCAGCCTCCAGCCTCCAACCTCCAACCTCCAGCCTCCAACCTCCAGAGAGCGGGACAGTTTGGGACAAACCGACCAACAAACTGTCCAAAACTAACATTAAACCAAAACCATTAGAAAATGGAAAAGAACACTTGGAATCCTTTCCATTACAAGCAATCCAGCTTCAAACCAACGTGAATATTTGAATATTTGAATATTTACATATAAGGTCATTCATGGGTATATTGTCTATGATAAGGTCAAAGATCAGAAATAGAATTATTTAACTATTGAGATAGGATGAATGTATCAGTGTTTATATTTCATTTATATTTATATTTTATATTTGGAATAATATCTTTACACTCTTTAAAAATGTATTCATATCTTTTCATCAGATAATTAGTCTTAATATACTCCAGACTAACAGGAGAAACAACCTATACAATCACAATTTTCTTTGAAATTCCCTAGTATTTGCCACATAATTAGAACATAATTAGCAACATGAGTTCTTTCAGTAAGATGCAGTGGGTGGGAGATAGGCTGACCTCAGGAATCCAACGTGTGTCCGGCAGCAAACCTTCCGTCAGGACAGGCAGGCTCTCCTCTGCCCGTTCTTTTTGTTCAAAAAATGTGGTTGATTGCGTTGAGAGACCAGCTGATCAATTCCATAATTGCGGTTTGGATAGAGATGTAGAGAGAGGCTCCTGTTAGATTCTGACAAGAGAGGAGCAGCAGGCAGGACAGATAAGGGGAGGGAGAGGAGAGAAAACATGTTTACATAAATTGATTATATGTGGAAACTTAAAAAAAAAGAGACATTGTTCTGCTGAACTTATTCACTGTTTGTTTGGTGGTTTGGTGCCAACTGTTGATTATTTCTATATTTGATTTTGAGCAAGTTTAAAAAAAAGAAGAAGAAATTAAATAAAAATTCAGAAGTTAGTCGAAAAAAACAACCCAAAGCCTTTAACACCAAAATGCAGCCTGGATGAGTTTAAGATGAATTCACTTTCCATCTGTGCTTTGTCTTCCCTGATTTCATTTCAAGCGGGGAAAAAAACAAACGTTTGATGTGGTGGTGAAGGAGGATCAACCACTATGAATACATGAGACACCCCCCCCCCCCCCCCCCCCCCAAAAAAAAAAAAAGAAAATCCTGAGATTAGAGGCCCAGCTGATCTGAGCCGCCTACATGGTTTCATTCATATCCAGTCCAGTAAATCCAGCAGCAGCTGAAGGATCGACTCGTATTTAACTTGGTCTAAAAGAACATCTGGAGACGCGTGTTTACACTTTGATTCTTGCATTTGTGAAAAGGAGTAAATATTCAGCGGCAGCTAATCCACTCAAATGAGCTGCTTTCTGTTGTTGCTGCCATCTTGAATGTTGTGAGATCTTATTTTTAACGCGTGGAATCCTGCAGAGCCGAGGGAACCCTTTACATCAACACAGCTCCTCCTGCATGTGTGCAAACCTGTGCTGGGCAACATCATCCTTCTCCACACTTCTTACATTTAGACGTGTGTGTGTGTGTGTGTGTGTGTGTGTGTGTGTGTGTGTGTGTGTGTGTGTGTGTGTGTGTGTGTGTGTGTGTGTGTGTGTGTGTGTGTGCGTGTGTGTGTGTGTGTGGCAGCCAGGGGATTCGATTCCTGAAGAAGAGGAAAGAATAAAAAGATCCTTTTATGAGCGTCTGATGTGGGACGCCGCTCCCAGAAGTCGACAACCCGCTGAAGCCGCCTTCCCTTCCAGAGCGCCATCCTTCCCATGATGCTCTGCTGGTGGAGAGTCTTGGAGGAGGTGATGGGTTCCAGGGGCCTGGGAGACCAGTTACATGAGCTTACCGACCCACTTCCCCCGTCTTCTCCCCATTAAAACGTCTCTTCTGCCAGGATGCCCCGCTGGAGCCCAGGATGGTTTTTCCTCTCCGGCCGCCACCGCCACTGATCCTCCGCCTCAACAAACGGCCGCCGGTGGCTCGCTGCCTAATGGCTGCTGTGGAAAAAAGACTGAAGAGGAGAGAGAACAAAGCTGGGACTCGGAGACGGCCCACGGGGTCCGGGTAACATCTGATCTGCTCCGAGGATCTGGACACCAACAATGTGTCTCAGTTTATTCACTGACCGTCAAAATAAAACCACCAAGTTGGATTGTTATTATGGTGACTGTCAAAATAAAATGACCAAGTTGGATTGTTATTATCGTGACCGTCAAAATAAAACGACCAACTGTTTACTATGGCCGAAGTGCATATGCACAGCAAAAGTCTCCATGGAGACGGAAACTTAAAAAGTTCTGCCATGGCAGCCAATTTCAAAAAGTTGTGTTTCCGATGACTCTGAGCACGGTTGTCATGGAAACACCTAAAACCCAACGAAAGTTTTCAGTTTTTCCACTTGAAAACATTGTTGTGCAAACGAGGCCTCAAGTGTGTCAGTGTGATGGTTCCTGTTCTCACGGAGATTTCTTCCCCAGAGATTTCTGCGCTGGACGACTGATGTGACGACGCAACACGCCGGCCCACTGAGTGACGCAGTCAATCACGTGTTTTACCTTCTGTTCAGGACGCTGAACTTTTCCCCTCATATTCATTACGAGCCAGTAGGTCAAACGGGAGCAGGAACCTTCAAAGAGCGGTGACGTCTGAACTTCCGCGGGATGACGAGGAAACTTTGGCAGAAACAAACAGGCAGAGTGTTTGATCCGGAGAGCGAGGAGCGGCCGGTGGTGTTCGCAGGGCGAGATGCAGCTTGATGAGCAGCTCCGAGCAGAAGAGAGGAGAAGAGAGGAGAAGAGAGGACGAGGCCTCAGGGACACAAACTGCTGCTGTTGCTGGAAGGGAAGCTGTATTTCCTCTTTCTTCCACTCTTCTGCAGCCTGGTCTGGACGGCCTGCAGTGGGTTTTTCTTTCACTTTTCTGCTGAATGTGGAGGAAAATGTCGGGTGAGTTTCCACCTGCTTGTCCAGAGATGACCTGACCTCATTTCCGACTGGAGATATTTCAAGTGAAGGAAAAAACACCTTCCTCTTGTGCGGAGCAGCCAGTCGCTCGCTGTGGAGCCAGCCTCTCCCACTTCCTGACAAAAAGCTCGTCCTCTCTCCTGAAATGGAACCAAACCCCAGAGCGCTCGAGGTGCTTGGTTCAACACACGCGACAGAAAGACTCTTCATGACCCGATGGGTCCCCCAAGGCTCACAATCCAGACGCTACATCCTGGTCCAAGGCTGGGAGGGACGCTGGTCTGAACAAAACACTGGTCACACAGATAGAAGTCATAAAGGATGCAATACGAGGTCAGATAGACACTTAATGCAGGCAGAAACACAGGAAGAACATTTCCAACAGAACACAAAGGACTTTCCCAAAAGGCTCTTCCTCAGGTCATAAATCCTAAATATCTCCAACAATGACCTTGGTGCGCAGTGACAGTAACGTTTGCGTCAGTGTCTCTTGGCCGTCGTGTGACCGGACGTCCAAAACACAACAAAAGTTTTTCAATTTTCACTTTCTAAAGGCGGCCGAAGACGTGGATGTGACAAGATTCTCACGTTTCTACAAAATTCCGGTCAGAAAGTTCCGGATTGTTGCAGGAAGGTAAAGAACAAACTGACCTGTTGCTGAGCTTAGTGAGAGGCTCTCTGATTGGACGAGTCCTTCTCCACTCCTCCTGCCTCGCGTTCTGTCCCCGACCGCAGGAACCAGAGGTTTGGATGCAACGCACCTCCACCCCCCCCCCCCCAACACCACCACCACCATCCACACCCCCCACTGCTAATCTGGCGTTAGCATGGTAGCACACCTGCCAGCGCCCCCCGCCGGGTGAATACCTATTCACACCTCTCAGATAAGCTCCTCCACGGCTCTCACCATAATTAACTCCGTCTCTGTGAAGACGCAGCCACGGCGAGCGGCGCGGCGGGAGGTCTGGCGGCGGGATCTCGTGCCCGCTAAACACTCACATCTTAGCTTTCAACCTTCAGAAACAATTAACACGAGCGTTTATGCAGAAATCTGGAGCCGAGCACGACTGTAATGAGGGCAAAGTAATGTCAGCCATTCCAATAAAGAGAGGGAAATGAACACAAACGTCCTCTTGCCCGTTTAATTGATCTCTGAGTCTCAGCCGGTCTGTTTTAATCAGCCGAGCCACACAACATATGTTCAATGTGTGGATGTCGACAGACACACACTTTTAATCTTTTGACAGTATTACAATGGTAATTAGAACTTTTAAGCATAGCCCAACAAGAAATGGTGGTTCCTCTTAACTGGACTGAAAAAAAGCTGCATGTTTAACTACATTATTCTAATCAGGATAGCTCAATGAGAATAGAAGGCAGGTTTAGAATTATAGTTTCCCCAAAAATGAGATTTGTTTGCTTTGCAAGTGGTTTCATATTTGAAAAAATTAATTCAAGTGGGAAATAAATGAAAGTTTCCTTCATTGGATCAAAAGAAGCTGCAATTTCTGGACAAATAATCACATTTTCTAATCCAATGAAGGCGTATTTTATGTTGTTGATGCAGGTTTATTCCTATAGTTGAACGTACAAGCAGATTTGAACATAAAAAGACATGTTTTATGTCCGTTGTCCTGTCACTTTACATTGTGACTGATCAACAACACGGGTCTAAAATAAATGATGGTTTAGTTTTACTGCTCGGAAAGAAGCTGCCAGTTTGAACAAATGAACTCAGGTCCTTGATCTGCTCTCGTACAGCACAGCACCCTTCAGTACAGTGTGGGTGGAGGTTTCATACAATAACGTCAAGTTCAACGACATCATGGTACAACTCGTTCCACAAGAGGTGGCTGACTCAACAGATAAACACAAGTTGTTAAATATACTAAAGTTATATTTATTGAATAAAATACAAGTTTGAAACAATAACTCGTCTCGAAAAACTAAACGGTGGTTTGAAATAAATGAAAATCTCATTTAGTGGTTCAAAAGAAGCTCCTTTGGACAAAGATACATATTTTGTAATCCAGTGTATTTATCCAGGACAGTGTTATTTTACCAAATTAAACACAGGTTCCAGTGATTGTTTTATGTGATTAGTTCACAGGTATAATGAACAAGATGCAGGTTTTGACCAATAAAGCCAATAAAAGCAGCTCCAAAATGAATAATAGTCTCATTTACTGTTCCAGACGTGGTGAATGATTTGACAAACAAGTACTTAATCTGCATTTGTTATTGTAATTTTCTCTGACACGTCACATTTTGACCAATAAACACGTGTGGTGATTCACAAGTATAATCTGGATGCACATTTTCGGCAATAAAATTAATAAAACCAGTTCCAAATTACACAAAAGTCCCGTTTACGGTTCCAGAAGAGGTAAATGATTTGACATTACACACTGATACTAATGTGGCGGCAGGTTTTAATACATGAACACATATTTATAGTAAATGATGGTTTCCTTTACAAATAAACTTCATTAATTCACTGGATCTCTCTTGTCTAGTTTAGTTGGTTAAAACATCTGTGAGTTTTAACCACAGTCAATGGGCCCACTCACTGCTCTATAACCAGTGGGTCATTTTAACAAATTGAATGAATGTGGCAGCGACATTTAATGACTATTTGCAGGTTTTACATTTTGACATATCAAAATCTTTATTGGCATTAAAACAGGTCCAAAATGATTTTATTGGCACAGCTTCTGTCCAATAAGAGTGCAAATCAGGGGTTTGTTTTATGAGTCAAACGTTTCACCGAGATTTCCCAAAGAAATGTAGTTTTATTGTCATTTTATTGACTTTTCATGAATAATTGCAGATCTAAAATAAGTGATAGTTTTCTTTATTGCTCACACAGAAGCTGCCAGTGAATTAAATATGAATTTTAATGACTTAGTGGTTGGATCTTTTTCTTTTTGAGCCTCTTTGGGATTATTTTGCATCCCTTTGCAGCCATTCTGCATCATGTAGTGATCCATTTGAGCACCGTCAAGGTGATTACTTTAAATATCTTTGTCTGCTTCGAATTAGCAATTATGTCTGTTTATTTAATTGTTATTAATGTTTTCTCATAGTTTATGTCTCTCTGCAGCCATTTCCCATGTACGTGTAGTATTTTTGTGTTTATTTGTTTTCCCTTTGTGTGTTGGATCTGTTTTGTTGGACCAAATCCTCTGATATTTGAATATATTTGAATTTCTATCTGCTCTTTTTGAGTCCATGTGCAATAGAGTAACAAACATTCCCCGTCTCTGTAGTGTCCTTTTACTGATTTTCTAAAAGAAAATATGAATGTGCAGGTCAGTTTTAAAAAGAGGTTGAGAATTGACTCATAGAATTAAAACTCTATTAACAGCTTTTTTGACACTATTACATTGATGATTGATTGCTAATGAATGTTGTTGAGAGGATAGAGAGTGTAATGTTGTGGCTTTAAGCACAAACCATAAAAGAAAAGTGATTAAAAAAAATACCTCAAAAAGATGCTCATTTATCACAAATACATGAATATGTCAAGATAATGACTGGAGTTGAGGCAAATCAGTTGTAGTGAAGCAAAATTGTCATAAAACAAGTACATTTGCAAAACAAAACAATCCTCAACCCGATAACATTCATGGTGTGAAGCAGCAGTGCGATCCACCGAACCACTTTGACGCCCTGAAGTGGCTCAAACTGAAAGGATGAAAAATGACCTTTAAAGGAAGTTGAAACGTCCACAGTGACCCCCCCCCCCACCCCCCGAAACAGACAAGCATAAAAATAACAAAAAAAGTTAAAAAAAAATGACCACAAATACATGTGAACTTAACAAGATAATCAAAATAAGTTAAGTTGACTTATTTTCTCTGTAAATTGAGATGACTGTGTTGCATTTGGCACAATTTAAATGAAATGAATTTGACTGAACTTGAAAATTGACCAAAACAATAACACATGCAATATAATCAGATGGTCTCAAAATGAGGTGAAATGATGAAAAATGAGAACATTTTAAAAACAAACAAAAACAACACAAAATGATCCACAATGACCAAGTTAAAAAAAAAAAAGAAAGAAAGTTGACCAATTGTTATGAAAAATCAGCACAAACACAAACAAAAGGATTGTTAGAAGGGGTACATCAAGTGAGACAAAAATAGGAAAAATGATCAAAGATGCCCACAAACATGAAACATGTTCTGAAAATGAGCCAAAATAATGAAAAATGAGTAAATATGACAATAAAACTTGAACCAAAGGGTCTGAAAATGACTCTAAGTGAGGCAAATCAATGAAAAATCAGCCCAAGTATATGCAAAATAACAGGAAATTGGCTCTAAATGGGTCAAATTGACCAAAAATCTGGACAAATCACCACAAAAGAAAATGTGTCAGAAAATGACAAAAGTAGTGGAGTCATTAATCTCTCTGACTCGTTTCATGAAAACAGTGATAACATGAGACTGAGCTCAGTCTCCTCTGGGGTTTTTCTCAGAAAGCTTTGATACTTTGATCGGCTCAGATCTACACGTACGACAGACTTTAGATCAGGTCTGTTTGTCACGATGTACCGATGAAGTTGAGAAGATCCTCGATGGCGTCGAATCACAGCTCAACATGGCCGCCCGGCCTCTCCCCCGGCTTTCATCTGCTGCCAAGAGTTTCTCCTCTCCTCGTCTTTCTCTGCCTGCAGGATTTAGTTAAATTACACGGCGGCAGATAAG
This sequence comes from Blennius ocellaris, assembly GCF_963422515.1. Classification (NCBI taxonomy): domain Eukaryota; kingdom Metazoa; phylum Chordata; class Actinopteri; order Blenniiformes; family Blenniidae; genus Blennius; species Blennius ocellaris. Next base: position 26,799,651 of record NC_137658.1, read on the forward strand.
AAGTTAAAGAAAGAGAAGAAGATGGAGGCGAGGACTTTTGAAGATGGGGTTAATCCACTCTGCAGATTTGACGTCGCAAAGAGAGACGAGGAACCTTTCTGCTCGTCTTCTTCTCTCCTCGCTCTTTTCTTCCCTCCCGTCGCCGCCGTGTCGTCCCGTGCTCACAGGGAGGTATTACCCAGGATTTTCACACTCTCCAAAAGAAGAAATCACCACCTTAGTGGGTCATTCAGGCCTTTATTGAGCTCTTCTCTGGAAATGAGGGAGCAGAATGAGCCGCGGGGTCGAGGCGAGGTTTAAGGATGAAAAACTATTTCATGGGAATTACTGAACAAGGCCACTCGGTGACGGGGCCAAGAAATTCAAGTTTAACATTCATTTGAGGAGAGACAGTGGCATAAAAGGATTACAGTTATTTTTTAAAATGACCACAGAAAGACAATCTGTGAGCTTAAAAGTGTAGAAATTGACCAAAAGTAAAGCAAAGTATGTAATCAATGACTACAAACTGACTGTGATTGCCAAAAAAATGGGGAAAATAATCACAAAAACCTGAAAAAATCACGAGAAATAAAGACTACAAAAAAATCCAAAAGAATCAGCAACAAAGTTAATTAATCAAAAAAGATACAAAATTACCACAAAGATACAAAAATACAAATAAAACGACAACAATTTTTTTTTATGGACACAAAAGTAAGCAGAATGATCACAAAATGGCTATAAAGTGTATATATTGACTAGAATTGATGACATTAAGTGATACTAAATATTAAATAACCTCAATAACATTTCTGCAAGAAACACAATGAGCACAGAAGTGGACACAAATGAAAAACCATCAAAAACCAGCACAAAAACATGACAAATGATTATAGTCATTTTTTATTCTTTTAACAGATTTTCTGATAGATTGACATGTTATTGCTGCAGTTGCTTCAATTTTTCTGGCTACCTTTCCCACTTTCATTCATTTTATGATATGATACTTTTCCTTTTGTTTGTAACTTTTGGTCTCTTGGCCCAATTTTGACTCTTTATATGAAAAGATGCTAAACTAACAAAATAAAGGTAAATTGGCCATAAAATATGAAGCAATGACCAAAAACACATCCAAAATAATAAGAAAACACTCCAAGTGACGCAAACTGATAACTGAAGTTATACAAAAATGACCAGAGAAGAAAAGTATCAGAAACAGGTAGAAACTGATGACGGTGGGATGTGAAATGATGAGATTGATGCATATTGGTCAACTATGACAAACTATCACATGGTGGCTGCAAAGTGCTATAAAAATTCACAAAACCATCGCTGCTAAATCGTCCCAAAACACAGTAATGCATGGCCATGAAGCAATTCTCCATGACTTTCTGTGTGTGTGTGTGTGTGTGTGTGTGTGTGTGTGTGCGTGCGTGTGTGTGTGTGTGTGTGTGTGTGTGTGTGCGTGTGCACGTGCACGTGCGCAGTCACCCTACAGATATAAATTACATCCATTGAATTATAAAAATGTCCATGTTTCTCCGCAGACAGACTCTCCCTCTTTAATTCTTTGGACTTTGAAATAGAATCCTCAGTCTGACTTTCTTCCTTTCTAATTCTTTTTTTCCTCGGACCCCTTGTCTGATGTCGCCGGTCCATTTCCATCCCGTTTCCTCTGAAATATGAGGGCTGTAATCACTGCGAGGGAGGAAGCAGGCCGCAGAGTTCACAGTTTCTTAATTAGTTTGCAGTATATGTGTAATTATTCCTGCATTTTTAAATTCACTTAAGGCGCCGCACGCCCCCCTTTTTTTGGTTCCTCTATCTCGCTTCATTTTTAAGGATGTGGTTCAGAAATGTCCTGCAGTAACGAATCAATCCCACATTAGTCCCAGAAAGCTCCACATAATTACATCCTGTTTCTTCTCCTTCTCCTTCCAGGACTGCACGGACATAGAGATTTTTAAACCAGACGCCATTTTTAGACATTCACTCTTCTTCTTCCTCATCAGTTAGAAGAAGGTCGAGCAGCGGAGCAAGGACTCGGACTTTTACCGTCTTTAACCACAATGCCATGTAGGGTGAGAGCGTTCACGCTGCAAAGACCTGATTTTCATCAAAGTGAGGAAACATTTTTGCTGTTTATGTTGCAGGAATGATAAAAAATGTGTGCAGAAATAGCTGAAAAAGGATGCTAAAGTCGTGCAAATGCACCAAATATAATGAAAAATCACTCCGCATGGTTCAAAATGAACACAGAAACAAGGAAAATCACCAAAAACAAACACAAAATGAACAATAACTGATTCCAAAGTGATGTAAATAGACCAAAACCATTCAGAATAATACAAATTGGTCACAACATGATTCAAAATGAAAATACAAACAGTTAACAATGAGAAAAAGATGCAGAAAAATCACTGATTGTCTGGAAAGTTGTGCAAAATGACAGATTAAATGCATCACATATTTCCACATGATTTCACAAAGGCAAAATTCACATGAATGATCTGAAATAAACATTAATGTATGTTTTATGACCACAACTACTTGCAAAATGCAACATTGAGTTACAAGAGGATGGAAGGGAATAAAATAACCAAATCAAGAGAGAATCAGTATTTAAACACATAATGTGAAAAAAGCTGATTTTCTTCCTTCGGTGAAGAAACTGGTGCAATGATAATAAAAATCTTCTCCAAAGACCTTTCACTGCTTTAAAATGTGGATGATTTCAGACAAATCAGTCAAGTGAAACTTCACAAAGGCCTCAAAACAACATAATCCATAAGATCAGGGAAATGAGACTCATTAAAGAAAGAAGCAGGCATCATTTTAATGTTTTTATGTCACGCTTTTGTTTCTCACGATGAAATAATGACAAACTTCACGTTTGACCGCAGGCTGCTTGTTTCATACAAATCAGCTCTGGTCGCATCTTTTAAAGTCTGTAAGGAGGAGAAATCTGCAGTTTCATGTCAGAATGTACACATTTTACAGTTAAAATGCCTCAAATAAAGTCTGTGTATATTTATACATGTTTAAATCTCTCAACCTGCAAATTGCACTGATATTAAGTTTTACCAACTTGTTAGAATTTAAAATTAATGTCAAAGATGCCAAATTAACACAAAAATGACCATAAAAAACACCCGGGTACCTGACACTGCGGCATGAAATAGAACACAAGAAACTAATTCTGAACCACGACACAGAATTATCTGATTGAGACACAACTGAACAATATCAAAAAATTCATTTATATATATATATATATATATATATATATATATATATATATATATATATATATATATATATATATATATATAAAACAGACTTAAGAGCAACTAAAAGAAACACAAGACTGTGGAATCAACACACACACAACCATGTGAAAAAGACAAAATAAGCTCCATGAAAAAAATACAATTTACCACAAGAAATACAGAATCATGGAGAAAAAAGAGCCCTAAAATGACCTGAAACTCACTAAAAGGCCCATAAAAAGGACATAAAATGGCTCAAAATGATCACAAAGCATAAACCAAGAAACAGAGGCTGATAATTATAAGAAAAGAGACACAAATGGAGTGAAAAAGGAAGCAGGATGTTCAGAAAAATGAGAATGTGAAATTAAAAGATCCACATAGTAAAAGGAGCACTGAATAATCCAAAAAAATTTCTGATTAAAAATGTAAACAAACTAAAACAAAAGACTTGAAAACAAACAAAAACAAAACCCCACAAAATGATGGACTCAATGAATCAGCGTTTGCTCCTTGTCCATTTTCCCTTCGGATCCTCTTCAGGAGAATGTGCTGCAGAATAAAGTTCAGCTTCACTTTATATTTTAGTAACTGCAGTTTTTTTCTTCTTCTCCAAACCAACAATCACAGAAGAAGTGAAGAATAAGTCGTGCTACACTCTACTACTCTGTGTGAATAACGATGGAACACGACACTCCTGCTTTCAACTCCTCGATATCTTCACCTCCACACTCACGTTTTCTGCTCCTTTGCCTTAAAAATGCAACTCTTACACATGATTTCTTTTGTGTGTGAAAATGTTATAAAAAAATAAAGAACTATGACACAATAATGTTTAAAACCTCTTATATAAGAAAATTGTCCTAGAAATCATGAAAACATTGCAAAACTGGTCATGTATTATAACATAATTGTGTCACGTCAAAGTTCACGCTTCAAAATGTATTTTAACCAACTTTTTGTCCATTCTACCCACAAACTGGCGATAATTAATGCAAGTTACTCACATTTAAGGAATGTATCTGCTATTTAAGGATGCTAATGCTAATCCGAGCTATTGTGGATATAAGTGAATGCTAATGTTATTTTTATAATGGACATTATTCATGTTTCTATAAGGCATTAGATCAGGAATATTGTCAGATGTGCTGAAAATAGCTTATTCAAGAGAGCTAATGCTAATCCCAGTTATCGTAAATAGCTGGTTAATGTAAATGTAAATGACCGTGGAGCATATTTCAAGTTCTGTTCAGGGTGACTGATTTACTTAAGGTTTAATGGCCGCTATCTAAGAAAATCAATGGTAATTTAGCTTGTATGGTTACAAGCTAATGCTAATGCTAGCCCCAAAAATGTAAGTTTTTTCTGTTGCTACATATGTAAAATGTTTAGCAACATTTTTCATTATTCACGACTGACTCCCTTCATTAGTCAGTTCATGATGACACCAGCCGAAAGCTGCTCAAACGAACTGCTAGTGAAGGATGCTAATGCTAATCATAGCTATTGTATTTGTGTGCCATTGTTACTTAACGAAATGTCAAGAACACAGGGTTAGTTTGAGATTAACAATAGCCACTGCTGACGGCTGTTAAATACCGTTAATGCTAATCTCAGTTTATGCTATTTCCAGCAGGATGTTACACCGACTTGGGATGAGGCTAATGCTAATGAGGGGCTAAGTGAGTATGAACGAATCTGTTCTTTTACTTTGATCTGAGCGTATCGAGGGCACCGTGAATGAAATGGCGCTGAATGAGCAGTTTGTAGGAGGCGGCGGATGGAAACACAACGGCGGTGACGAACCGTCATCCTGCAGTTTGACTCTTAAAGCAAAACAATAAGAGGCAGAGCCGGAGAAACAAATTGATTTCTGAGGGACCCGAGCAGCTGAATGTACCTGAAGGACGGGGCGTGTTTCAGTCTCCGAGGACAGAAGACGTCCTCAAAACAACGCCATGGGGAAAAAGAGTTCTGCTTTTTGTCGATGCAGCAGAAAAGACTCCCCCCCCCCCCCCCCACATGCAACATTCTCTTCTGTTAATGTTTTTCTTTTCTTTCAGCTGAACGTGAATGGCAGCATCATTACGGCGTGTCAAGATCATGCAGATACAAAGTCACCGAAGCTTTTGAAGGTTTTTCAGGGGACTTTCACATTCTGTAGTCCCGGACTTGGTTCACTTGGGAGGGGGCAGATGTCTCGTTGGAGGTACTATTTTATTATACGCAATATGTTATTAGTGTTTCATCTGCATGGGCTGTTTCGTTTTGTGGCTTGGTTTTATTGTTTTATTAGCATACTTTTATTTTGGAGCGTCGACTTTTATTTTTGTACTTCCTGCCGGGCTATGTATGCTATGTAAACAACTCGTGCCTGTGGAGTGTTTCTGCCTGGTAAGAGTGCCAATGAGACTCGCAGCAAGACTGCCAAGGACCAATCAGAGAGCAGGACGGGGGGATTTAAGGACTTCACAACAGACGGTCAGCAAAACCGGAGGACGACGGGAGAGAAGCCCAGAGAGGGACACCGGGATGTCGTCCAGGACATGTGGACGACATCAGCGGAGTGTGGGGAGCCGACCATCCAGCCGGGGAAGTCCAGGGTACTACGAGTGGTAAGTACCCTGATTTCCAGTCTATAAGCCGCTACTTTTTTCACAAGCTTTGAACCCTACGGCTTATAACATGACCTGGCTAATTTATGGATTTTTACAGGTCAATGGGCTTCATGTCACCAGATTCTACTTCCGCATGTAGATACATGCTGTTTAGCACCTCTGCTTCTCCAAAATTGGCCCTAAAAGTGACATTTCTGCTCTGTGTGACCTTGTCTTGTGCTGTTTCCCGTGGTCCAGAACTCCAGGAGATGACTGCTGTGAGTGATGCATTCACATGCATCATGTAAAGCCATCCTGCTGGACTCCCTGGATGAGAAATCTTTCTCCTCAGAATCACAATCAGCAAATGACCGATAAAATACTTTATTAACAGCGATAAAGCTCTCTCTCTCTCTCTCTCTCTCTCTCTCTCTCTCTCTCTCTCTCTCTCTCTCTCTCTCTCTCTCTCTCTCACACACACACACACACACACGCACACACGCACAGTGCTGTGTGCAGAATTTCCAGCACTATGAAAGACAGATTGGCACAAATTGCTGAACATATGAGCAATCCCTGCAGTGGAATTCCTGCCCTGTTACAACCTGGACACCTGTGGCTTACAGTCAAGTGCGGCCAATATGCATACTTTTTTTTTCTTTTAAAATTTTGCGGGTGCAGCTTATATCCAGATGTGCTCTATAATCCAGAAAATACGGTAACAGCTAACCTGGCACCACGAAAGTGATGGATCGTTGTGCTGTGTCCTGAACCCTCGCTGCCGCTGTGTTTATGTCTCCGGGTGGGCCGATGGGTGGATCTTCTCCCTGAAGGCCTGGCTGCGGCGGACCGCCTCCTCCCAGGCCAATGGGAGAAATCCTTTTTATTTGACTAATGTCTGATGACTCTTTTTGAAAAAATAAAACCAAAAATCTTTTTGTCCAATTCTAGAACATTTTATATATATAAAAAAAAAACAACCTCCATTTCATCGATCACCTAGCTTCTTTGATTGTTAACACGGTGCTCACCACCTGATCGTTTTACTAAGTCAGTAAGTAGAGAATTTTCCCCCCTTCATTTGGTTTGGTGGCGAGCACATTCACTTTATAGACCGGCTCAAACCGCCTGGAAAATGTCACGCAATTACAGCAGCTGCTGGCCTGGGGTGCTGTCACCTGAAACAAACATGGACCGGACAGAGCCCGTGGCTAATGGGTAGCCACAAACATCTATATCGTCTTCAGACCAGGTATCAATGACAGTTTTCCTCTCTACTTCTTCCTCTCTACTCCACATCTGCCCGTGAGATATTGCCCAACTTTTTCGTTGTACTTCTGCTTCCTCTGATTAGTGTGGTTAGCGGTTGGTTCACGTCGGCCAAATGAAAACCGGCCCTCGGTGTCAAGAGACAGAAAACACAGCATTAGGCCTTGGTCCCACTGCACAGAATGTGCCGATACGGTATGGTATTGTACGCTATGCTATGCTACAGTACTGTACAGTATGCTATGGTATGGTACACTATGGTGCGGTACGGTACTGTATGGTATGGTTCGAGTTTTCGTGCATCCCCACTGCAAAAGTTGTGGATGGCACCGAAAGAATGGTACCAAAGGGTTACAAGTTTCCGTTACTTGGGTACTCTGGGTACAGAACGGTTCCCATTTTGATCTGCTGTTGCATCAGTGATTCACTCTCGAAAAGCTCACCATCTTTAAACCCCTCATCAGCTGTACAACCCTTAACCTGTTCTTGCAGCCAAAGTGGGAACCGAGTGAAAACAAAAAGCATGATGAGTAAGTCCTCCATTGTGTTCAGAGCCGGTCCGGCGTTTCTAATAGAAAAAGAATTCTGCATTTGACATGTGCTTACTCTGGCGTAATGGCTTCACATACCTGCATCGTGAAGTGGCACCACAACCCCGCCTACATTTTGATTTGGATCTGGGAGCACTTTTCTTCACCGACTGGAACTTTAATTAGCTGAAGCTAAAGCTAGTACTGATACTAAGGCGTATGTGTGCTTAGTGGCTCCCACGATGTTACTCCTGCAGAAGCTAACACTGATGAACTCCAGCAACTGTTGTCACACAATAAAGCAGCTTCATACCTTGAAGCACAAAATCTCTCCAGTCTTTGTCAAATTGTCCTGAATCCTCTGAGTGGAGCAGATTTCACCTTCTGCTTCAGAACCAAACACTCCCTTTCTGTCTCTCACTTCTTTTGAAAATGTTCAGAGATTTTTATTCTGTGTGCAAAGTGAAGATCAATTTGAATCCATTGACCCCCCCACCCCCTCTGCCCCCCGCTGGGCCTGTTTGCTGTTATTTTTAACAAAACATTCAATGTGCAAACACAAGACTGTTGGTAAATGTTTTCCCAAAGTGAAATTAGCTGCAGTCACATTTTAATTGGTGTATTTTTGACGAGCAGCTTGTTTGGCGATGCCGGGAAGTGGGAGGATTTATTCTAGGATCCCTCTTTTTCTACTTTTTTAAAAGTTTGTTAGCATCTCAAAGACCTCGAGTTGAACGAAGGCTTCAAAAATCACAAGTGTAAAATTTGAAAAGAAAGATTAATTAGTTCACTTTAAAAGAAAAAAAACTAAACTGTATTCCTCTCGAGAAGTGGGAAACCAGAATGAAACTTGGAAACTGCCTCATGCCTTCAATGTTGGAACAGATTTGTTCCAGTAAAGTTCAGAGGTTGAGTGAAATATCTGTTCTTCAGAAGAAAAAAGCTGAAGTGACATAACTTTGTGAAGAGATGACAGGGATCACGCCTTCATTATACAAGCCTGCTTGTCTTCCCCACTGAGCCAAAACTGGTATCCAAAGAATGTCTTGAGGGAAGCCACAATTAAAGTTTTTTGTACGAATTTCCTGGACATTGCCTGGACGTCTTGTCTGGAAGTCAATGAACAACAAAAAATAAGCAACTCCACCGGGATCAAATCCACATTACTGTACCATGCACAGAATAACTTCTGAAATGTGTTAACACCCATCAACAAACCAAGAATTGACTCCAAACACACATAACCATCAGAATTAGGAAAAAAAAAAGGTCCCGACCAGCAGAGATCCAGTCCTCATCATATACAATACAGTGCTGAATATTAATAATACAGTTTATGGACATTACTTTCAGACAGAAGCACCACAAACCGATCGACAGATGCAGATTCTATCGGTGTGATTACTTGTGCAGGACGGGGAAAAGCTCTGATGGTGCTGTATTGTAATGGAAAACAGACGAAACTGAGCCGAGGCGAGGCGAGGCGGGGCGGGGCGAGGCGAGGCGGGGCGGGGCGAGGCAGGCTGAGGCGAGGCGGGGGGGGGGGGGGGGGGGGGGGCGAGGCAGGCTGAGGCGAGGCGGGGGGGCGAGGTGGTAGTAGTGGAAAAGTACCAAAAGTGACAGATGTCAGCTTCAATGTCAACTTCTTTAGCTTCCTAATGACTTTACTGCAGCAAAGAACTGAAGCTGAAATGTTTCATTTCCACATTTTAGTCTGAGCTGATCCATAAAGATTCTCTACACCAGTAGTTCCCAACGTCGTTTTTCCTCTGGAGTCTCCAGATTGTTTCTAAAAAAGGGTCTCAACAAGAAAACTCAATAAAAGTATGTTCTTCTCATAGCGGGGATCTTGCTCTACACTGGGTAGCAGTGAGTGAGGTACGTTGCAGCAGCTCTTCCCTCCACTGCTGCTCAGATGACGGTAGCGTTCACACAAGACTGCTGGAACAAGGCGTTCACATGAGGCCCCTGGACCGGGGTGGTCACACGAGGCCCCTGGAACAAGGCGGTCACATGAGGCCCCTGGACCGGGGCGGTCACACAAGACTGCTGGAACAAGGCATTCACACGAGGCCCCTGGACGGTGGCCCTTTGTATGCGTAGCCGCAGACATGACACGGGGTGAGCGTGATATTCTGCAGCAGATGAAAAAGTGGCCACGAGATGTGTGTTTTATCCAATCCTGCCATCACCTCCAACAACAAATAATACCTGAGCCACGGCCACATCGGCTGCCACCAAATCTCATTAAGTCAGAGACGGGAGAGGCAGCAATTGTTTTTTATATTACCCCCACGCCCCCCCCCATCCCTCCCCACACCCTTCCTCTCTCCACACATTCACACTTCTCATTTTCTCTGCACAAAAATAAAAGCCCCCTCCATCCTCCTCCTTCCTGCCTCTGGCTCTGAGATGGGACATTCTCATCAAATCATTACTTTTATTAACGGTCAGATGGCTTTTTAATAGAATCGCTTTATTATGTCGTTTCTCATTTTCGCCCTTGCAGTGAAATTTCATCCCCCCCATTTTGTTGATGTTGTTCTTTTCTCTTTTCATATTTTCTGTCGTCCGTGGCTGCGGGGCGTGAGAAACTTTTACATTTCGGAGGAGGCAAACAGGTTATTGGTTTTCTGATAATTTGTTTTTTAGGGAACCTCTCTCTCTCTCTCTCTCTTTCTTTCTCTCTCTCTCTCAGACACTCTCTCTCTGTGGCTGAGAACAATCACTTTTCAGGTTTTTCATCTCTTTTATGTGTCCGATCAGTCCTGCTTTTTTTTTTTTATTATTCTTTCGGGAGCTTTTTCTGCCAAATTCATGAGTAAACATCCCACACAGTCGCACTTCTCAGTTATTAGCTCCAAACTGTACCAATGAGAAAGAAAAACGGGATCAAGCTGATAGTGAGAGCAAAGATACAAGCTAATGCTATTGCTCATGCTACATCTTTCATGATGCTGTCATGAGAACTGAGCGACTTCAGGATGAATGAACTGCTGGCAAACAGGAGTTTAGTGAAAAGTAACAGAGCTGCTCTTTACTGCTGAATGAGGTGTTCTTCATTAAGTTGAATGGCAACTGTGACGGAGCAACTCAATGGGCACACACACACACACACACACGCACGCACGCACGCACGCACGCACGCACGCACGCACGCACGCACGCACGCACGCACACACACACACACACACACACACACACAGTGTTGCACAGGCAGCACACAAACATACACGTCACAGACAGTTCCTCACTGCCCTCCTTATTTTGCATCAAGTCACTCATTTAGTTCATGTCACTCTTTTGTCATCTTCAACTGTTAATATAGTCGACCAGGGCTGCACACCTGACTGCTCTGTGTTTCACCTGCACAAACGTTCACACATCCACACACACGTCTAAAGGTCCCTGCAGACTCCCTTTTTGAAGCCATAAGAACAAGAAAACTCAGCAGTGACGTCAGCAAGCTGCCGAAAAGTAGGCTTTTTCTGCAGGACTGTTCATACTCTGATAAGAAGCTGCCAAACTCTCAGGCTACGCCCACTCACAGTAGACCACGCCCCCTCACCATAGGCCACGCCCCCTCACAGCAGCCACACCTCTATGAAGCAGCGTTTTAACTTTTCAACTGCAGTTTATTTCTCACCTCCAGTGCTTTTAGAAACACATTTCTCTGAACTGTCTCAGCAATAAAAGAGAGTTTTTGTCTGAGCTGTTGGTCTGGTTTTAACTGCAGGAGCTGACAGCTTTGAGTGATGCGTTCAGGTGCATCACGTAAGCCGACATTTTAATGAGCTGTGGTGCTCATGTAGTAGCAATGTTACGAGCTAAATATGATTAAAATATGACTGATAGTGATTAGCGAGCTGGAACACACATGCGCAGCAGTGCGGCTCCGACACAGTTCGACAGGAGGGTTGAAACAGCCGAAACTATTTTCTTTCGGCCAGAAGGAGCTGGACGAAGGAAATAACGTAATTTTGTTTGGCAGGATCCCGCACTGCCGAACTTTCTTCTTGTTCTTATGGAGGATGAATCAGCCTATACCGGTGACATGATGCCTCGGAGCAGTTGACAGGGCAAGACGGGTTGGGATTAACTCTGTGGTTATGTAGCACACGAGCACGGGGTTGCTGATCATAGTACCATGGGTTATTTTTTTATTAATTTATGTTTCTGGGTGGGACTATTTTCGGATTTGCTTTGAAAAATGTTTTTGTATATTTTATTATGAAAATCGACTATCCTTTTAAAGAGGATGTGAATATTTATTTTAATTTCTTGATGATTGGTTTGCTTTAATCAAACCACACCCACACCCACACCCACTCTGCAGGCCTAAGAAAAAGATCTGAATCACAGACTGATGTTGATTATATTTTGTCTTTGAATACTTATTATATAATTCCAAATGGTCTGTCCACTTCTTCTCATCACTTCTCCCGGCTGTGCTGCTTCTTGACGTGTACTTCCACATTAAAGCTTTTAACCAATCACATTTTAGTTGTCATCTGTTGCCGGGTAAAGAAATCTGTCTGACGCCTTCAGATTCAATTCCGCAGGCTTCTGCAGTGTAAAACTAGTGTCGGTCATGCTGCTGCTTCAACCAATCAGATTTTGATATTGGCAATCTGGGCCTTCAAGCAGGCCTAGCCTGACATCAGTGTGTTGAAGCCCTCTGATTGGATGCTCAGAAAGTTCATCCTCCAGCTCGCTGACTGCATCTATAGCGAGATGCACGGACAAAAATATAGTTGTGTTTATATAACAGCGGATTTGTCAACCTGCAATGACTAAAGGAGAAGATAAAGACATTTGGTTGCAGATTTATATTATTTACCATTATATTATTTTCAAGACCAGGAAAAGCTGACGTTTGTCTCCCTCCTCGACCCCCAGAAGTTTCTGGAAAAGTAGCAGCTTTTTTATGCAGCTGCAGCAGGAGAAGAGACGTGAACTTGAATTTTTTTTATTCGTAAAGGTATTTATTCTGGCGACACGAGTATCTATCTGTGATACAAAGGCTCTTTATACTGCATTTCTGCATGATGACATGGTTTCTGTAGCCATAAAAAAGTTATTGAGGGGTGGATTGACTCGGACCAGCAGTGAAGGCCTGGGTCTGAAATGCACGGCCTGCCACTGGAAGTGGGATATGGCTAGTCAAAAGAAAATTGTGCGTCAGCCGAAGGCAGCGGACAAAATTATGCTGGAGCAGTTGGTGATCTGGTGAGGGAGACTGTCCCACCCTCATCAGAGGAAGATGAGGGAGAAAGCCGAGCTGAGTTTGCCAATAATTCTGGCTAATGCTGAAGCTAATAACTGGTAAAGTGAGCCAGATAGAGAGAGAAAATAGATTTAGCTTCACATTTCTGGTACTTATTTGATAACTATAGATGCAGGCTAATGCTAATGCTACTTGCCGTGGGACATCTCTTACGTTACTGTCAGGACTGAATCAGTTCAGGGTAAATGCACTTCCTTCCTCAGCTTGCTGAAACAGTAACAGAGCCCAGAGCAAACTGTAGGCTAGCTCAGCAGGACAAAGAAAAAGCAAAAAGCAAATAGTTTTTCATACTGCTGATGGTAACATTATTTTACAAGCAGGTAGTATTGAAGTACTCAAGACGACACCTTTAAGATCATGGTCTTCATTTGTTCTCGGGTTAGGCGGCCTTGACTACGACACTATAAGCAAAGCAATAGCTGCCACAGGTAATGCTACTGGTAACAGCTAACTTTCTGAGTGAGTTAGAGACAGACATGAGTTATGGATAATGCTAATGGTAACAGTGGCTTCAGTGAGCACTACTCATACTAGTGTATGCTAATGCCCATGCTAAAGCCATGGTCAACTTGGTCAGAGAGAGGTACAAGTTTTGGCTGATGCTGAAGATGATTGGTTTAGTAAGTGGGGTAAAATAAGGCTTCCTCTGCTAATGCTAAAGCTAGCAGTGAATTGTGCAGTTAAAGAGTTTCAGATAACACAGCTTTGGACTTCGTAAGCAGGACGATTACAGACATTTGCTTCTGCTAAGTTTAAAGTTATAACTGCTCAAGCTAACTAACGGTAAAGTTGAGAGTAACAAGGATAATGCTAAAGCTAGTAATGCTGGTCATGCTAACTATACCAATGAATGTATAGGATAATGCTAATGCTACTCACAGTGGGACATCTGTCAGGATGACTCAGTTGTAAGTTTTCATTTAATTGTAATCCAGAAGTGGTAAAAGCGCTCCTGAGACCACATGTCCTCTGCGCTGACTTTAAAAACAGCCGCCCATGTTTGTTTGTTTTTTTTTCTTCTTACACACCACACAGCTCGAAGAGGTAACACGAGCGCACTTTACTCGGCTAATAAGGCTGGAGGGCAGGACGGACATTCAGTAGACTGATATGAAATAATACTTTTGCAGCTCTTCATTTGGTTCGGGGTCAATAAACGGCGGCCGTCTTTGTGCTCGTCAGACGCAGTGACAGCTCTAATTGTGGCGGGGCCGACGAGAAGGGGAAGACGGAGATGGAGCGACTGTTAGCCCAACTGGCAGGTGGTAAAACAGCAATTATAAAACTAAACTGTGTTGCCTCTCAGAAAGCGTGTCTTATTTGTAACGAGTGAAGTGATAAAAGAAAAAAATAATTGGATTTTTTTCCCCCTTCTGCTGTTCTCGCCCTCCAAGTCTTCAATGTTTGAGGGAAAGGATCTTTGAACAAAGTTTATTTCATTCTAACCTTTGATTAACGCGTTCCCACTCGAGGCCATGCAGCAAAAGAAGCAAATTATTCTGGAGATCAAGCTTTTAGCCGTCTCATTATCTATTTTCCATCTCTCCTCCGTGTTTCTTTCCTCGCCTCTTGCCGGCGCTAAATGATGTGTCTGTCCTGTGAAAGTGGATGTGGTCGTGGCTCTTTAACGCTCATTTACAGTCTGCTGTGTTTGGCTGAACAACAACAAGGCAGATGTGTTGGGGTTTTTTCTTTCTATTTCCCGGGTGCCAATTAGAGGGTCTGATCGACCCCCATCGACATGTCAGCCAAGCCTCTGACCCCCCCTCAGCTTCTCTATGTGAGTGTTCGCCTTGAAACCAGGTGCCGGGTTTTTAAAAAGTTTGGATCTCAAGTCGTTTGTCAGCTGCAACAAATACAAATATGTAGAAATAAACAGTTGTCCTCTGTAAAAGTTTCAGAAGTGAGAAGAAGATTGACACTCAGACTCACAAGTGGGACTATGAGCCTGTCAACACCAGCCAAAGCCATCTTTTCTCCCCCGTCGTTCTTAAAAAACTTGCACACATCACTATGAGCACAGCTTAAAACAATGTAGTACTTATGCCAGGCCTTTAGGCGGTGCTGTTACTGCCACGGAAATACAGAAGAGATGGAGAATACTTCTGCTCATTCTCTTATTCAAGGAATTCACCATCTGGCCTTATTAAAGTTCTATTATCCAGGTTCACATGGTCTCATTGGTCCAGAAATCTTGTATTCAAAGTTTCCAGCTTCTCCTTGATTTTCCTCCATTAGAATATTGGATCATAGGAGCTGCATTCACAATCTGCTGTGTCTGTGTGAGCTGGAATGGCTCCACCCACACATGCCCATCTATGGGAAGAGGAGGAAGTACTTCCTCTCGTGGTGCCATGTACCAGAGCAGAGCTGCCAAATTGTGGGAAGCTAGTCAAAGGAAGGGATCTACCTTGATTGTGATTGACCCCCGATGACAATATATAGGGTTTGATTTCTGATTGGCTGGTTGGAGCAACACACTTTTTAAAACCTGGAACAAGCCAGAGAGAGAGAGGACACACTTTCTTCACTTCTGGGGCGTCGTTACAAGTATGGAGACGATTAGTACTGTTGGAAAACCTTTAGAAAGTGAACTTTGCATAATATGAGCCCTTTAGAGTGACAAGCTTCTGCAGCTCCACCTGGAACAGGTAGTCTGCCATGTTGATTTTGTTAAGTGACGTTGCGGAGGGGCTCGCAGTGTTACAGGTCAAGAAGTGGGGTGATGTCATAATCGGTTTGCGCAAATGTGCGTCTTGTCCCTCCACAGGTCAAAGTCAAAATGGCCCTGTCATGTGGACAGGGCCTAACACCACAGGATGCTTGAAAGGAACATGCATCCACAGTAGCAGTGATTAGCATTAGCCACAGCTTACTTCCTGTTAATTCTACCAAATTCCTGTTTAGTGGAGGAGTCATTGATGTTGAGCTAACTAAGACCTCCTGACTACAACACCAGAGATTTTA